>NC_054827.1:94154394-94458532 GCF_018345385.1 Vulpes lagopus | reverse complement strand
AGGGTATAGAACCTTTACCACTTTGGTTAGATTTATTCCTAGGTATCCTATGCTTTTGGGTGCAATTGTAAATGGGATTGACTCCTTAATTTCTCTGTCTTCAGTCTCAAGTTACTGTAGAGAAATGCCACTGATTTCTGGGCATTGATTATGTATCCTGCCACGCTACCAAATTGCTGTATGAGTTCTAGCAATCTTGGGGTAGAGGCTTTTGGGTTCTCTATGTAGAGTATCATGTCATCAGCGAAGAGGGAGAGTTTGACTTCTTCTTTGCCAATTTGAATGCCTTTTATCTCTTTTTGTTGTCTGATTGCTGAGGCGAGGACTTCCAGTACTATGTTGAATAGCAGTGGTGAGAATGGACATTCCTGTCTTGTTCCTGATCTTAGGGGAAAGGCTCCCAGTGCTTCCCCATTGAGAATGATATTTGCTGTGGGCTTTTCGTAGATGGCTTTTAAGATGTTGATGAATGTTCCCTCTATCCCTACACTCTGAAGAGTTTGATCAGGAATGGATGCTGTATTTTGTCAAATGCTTTCTCTGCATCTAATGAGAGGATCATATGGTGCTTGGTTTTTCTCTTGCTGGTATGATGAATCACATTGATTGTTTTACGAGTGTTGAAACAGCCTTGTGTCCTGGGGATAAATCCTACTTGGTCATGGTGACAATTTTCTTAGTGTACTGTTGGATCCTATTGACTAGTATCTTGTTGAGAATTTTTGCATTCATGTTCATTGGGGATATTGGTCTGTAATTCTCCTTTTTGGTGGGGTCTTTGTCTGGTTTTGGAATTACAATGATGCTCACCTCATAGAACGAATTTGGAAGTACTCCACCTCTTTCTATCTTTCAAAACAGCTTTAGTAGAATAGGTATGGTTTCTTCTTTAAACGTTTGATAGAATTCCCCTGGGAAGCCATCTGGCCCTGGACTTTTGTGTCTTGGTAGGATTTTGATGACTGCTTCAATTTCCTCCCTGGTTATTGGCCTGTTCAGGTTTTCTATTTCTTCCTGTTCCAATTTTGGTAGTTTGTGGCTTTCCAGAAATGCGTCTAATTCTTCTGGATTGCCTAATTTATTGGTGTATAGCTGTTCATAATAGGTTTTTAAAATCGTTTGTATTTCCTTGGTGTTGGTGGTGATCTCTCGTTTCTCATTCATGATTTTAGTAATTTCAGTCTTCTTTCTCTTCTTTTTAGTAAGGCTGCCTAATGGTTTCTCTAATTAATTCTTTCAAAGAACCAACTCCTGGTTCTGTTGATCTGTTCCACAGTTCTTCTGGTCTCGATTTCGTTGAGTTCTGCTTGAATCTTTATTAACTCTCTTCTTCTGCTGGGTGTAGGATCTATCTGCTGTTTTTCTCTAGCTCCTTTATGTGTAAGGTTAGCTTTTGTATTTGAGTTCTTTCCAGTTTTTGAATGGATGCTTGTATTGCGATGTATTTCACCCTTAGGACTGCTTTTGCTGCATCCCAAAGATTTTGAAAGGTTGTATCTTCATTCTCATTAGTTTCCATGAATCTTTTAAATTCTTCCTAAATTTCCTGGTTGACCCTTTCATCTTTTAGCAGGATGGTCCTTAACCTCCACGTGTTTGAGGTCCTTCCAAACTTCTTGTTGTGATTTCGTTCTAATTTCAAGGCATTATGGTCTGAGAATATGCAGGGGACGATCCCAATCTTTTGGTATTGGTTCAGACCCGATTTGTGACCCAGTATGTGGTATCTTCCGGAGAAAGTTTCATGTGCACGTGAGAAGAATGTATATTCAGTTGAGTTTGGATGTACAGTTCTGTAGATATCTGTTAAATCCATCTGGTCCAGTGTGTCATTTAAAGCTCTCGTTTCCTTGGAGATGTTGTGCTTAGAAGACCTATCGAGTATAGAGAGAGCTAGATTGAAGTCACCAAGTATAAGTGTATTATTATCTAAGTATGTCTTCACTTTGGTTATTAATTGATTTAAATATTTGGCAGCTCCCACATTCGGGGCATATATATTGAGGTTTGTTAAGTCCTCTTGTTGGATAGATCCTTTAAGTATGATATAGTGTCCCTCTTCATCTCTCACTACAGTCTTCGGGGTAAATTTTAGTTTATGTGATATAAGGATGGCTATACCTGCTTTCTTTTGAGGACCGTTCGAATGGTAAATGGTTCTCCAACCATTTATTGTCAGGCTGTAGGTTTCCTTCTGTCTAAAATGAGTCTCTTGTAGACAGCAAATAGGTGGGTCCTGCTTTTTTATCCAATCTGAACCCCTGCATCTTTTGATGGGGTCATTAAGCCCGTTCACATTCAGAGTTAGTATTGAAAGGTATGATTTTAGTGTCATCATGATATCTATTCAGTCCTTGTTTTTGTGGATTGTTCCACTGAACTTCTTCTTAAAGGGAATTTTAAGAGTCCCCCTTAAAATATCTTGCAGAGCTGGTTTGGAGGTTACATATTCTTTCAGTTCCTGCCTGTCTTGAAAGCTCTTTATCTCTCCTTCCATTTTGAATGAGAGCCTTGCTGGATAAAGTATTCTTGGTTGCATGTTCTTCTCATTTAGGATCCTGAATATATCCTGCCAGCCTTTTCTGGCCTGCCAGGTCTCTGTGGAGAGGTCTGCT
The DNA here is from genome assembly GCF_018345385.1 of Vulpes lagopus. Classification (NCBI taxonomy): domain Eukaryota; kingdom Metazoa; phylum Chordata; class Mammalia; order Carnivora; family Canidae; genus Vulpes; species Vulpes lagopus. The sequence goes on along the minus strand of NC_054827.1, from coordinate 94,455,917 downwards.
GTTACCCTAATACTCCTCCCCATAAAAGTCAGGGATTTCTTGTCTTTTGCTGCTTTAAGGATCTTCTCTTTATCTTTGGAATTTGAAAGCGTAACTATCAAATGTCGAGGTGTTGAACGGTTTTTATTGATTTTAGGGGGGGGATCTCTCTATTTCCTGGATCTGAATGCCTGTTTCCTTTCCCAGATTAGGAAAGTTTTCAGCTAGGATATGTTCAAATACATATTCTGGCCCTCTGTCCCTTTCGGTGCCCTCAGGAACCCCAATTAAATGTAGGTTTTTCTTCCTCAGGCTGTCGTTTATTTCCCTTAATCTATCTTCATGGTGTTTTAATTGTTTGTCTCTTTTTTCCTCAGTTTCCCTCTTTGCCATCAACTTGTCTTCTATGTCACTCACTCGTTCTTTTTTTTTTTTAATTTTTTTTTAATTTTTTTTATTTATTTATGATAGTCACAGAGAGAGAGAGAGAGAGAGGCAGAGACACAGGCAGAGCGAGAAGCAGGCTCCATGCACCGGGAGCCTGACGTGGGATTCGATCCCGGGTCTCCAGGATCGCGCCCTGGGCCAAAGGCAGGCGCCAAACCGCTGCGCCACCCAGGGATCCCACTCACTCGTTCTTCCACCTCGTTAACCCTTGTCGTTAGAACTTCTAGTTTGGATTGCATCTCATTCAATTGATTTTTAATTTCTGCCTGATTGGATCTAAATTCTGCAGTCATGAAGTCTCTTGAGTCCTTTATGCTTTTTTCTAGAGCCACCAGTAGCTGTATAATAGTGCTTCTGAATTGGCTTTCTGACAATGAATTGTAATCCAGATTTTGTAACTCTGTGGGAGAGAGGACTGTTTCTGATTCTTTCTTTTGAGGTGAGGTTTTCCTTCTAGGCATTTTGCTCAGTGCAGAGTGGCCAAAAACAAGTTGTATTGGGAAAAGGAGCAAAAGAGAGGAGAGAAAGAAGGAAGGAAAGGAGAAAAAGAATAAAGGAAGAAAAAAAGAAGAAGAAAGAAAAGAAAAAGAGAAAGAAAAAGAAAGGAAGGATAAAAAGGGGTGTGGGGGAAGCAAACAAATCAAAAAGCAAAAAAAAAAAAAAGAAAAGAAAAGAAAAAAAACACGGGGGAGTATCTTCCGATTCTGTATACTTTAAGTCCCTTGACTTCCCCTGGAACTTGTCCGTCTAGCTGGTCTTCTGGGGGAGGGGCCTGTTGTGCTGATTTTCAGGTGTTAGCACTTGGGGGAGCTGCTCTGCCCCCTGCCTGGTGCAGGGCTCAGTGGTGGTTGTTTACCCCGTGAGGCCCCAGGAGGAACAGCCCCAGTGGCTGTGGCAGATCTGGAAACCTGGAGTCAGCTCCCGCAGTAACTCCGGGGCTCTCCGTCTGCAGGGCCTGGATGCTCAGGGGGCGGGCCGCTGATCTGCTCAGCTCGGGGCAGGAGCGTCCTTGCTGTCCTGGGCCCTCTCAGCCTCTGCCTGTCCCAGGGGGAGGCCGGATGCTGGGCTGTGTCCTGGTGCCCAGTGCTCCCGGGCCTGCGCTGCTGGATTGGAGCTCCTGGTGGCGCAGCCCCCTCCGCAGAGCCCCCGCCCGAACCCCCCCGAGCTGCTCCTGGAACCACGCAGACCCCTCCGCATGGAGTCTCTTCCTCTGCTCGAGCCCCTCCGAGCTGCTCCCGGGTCCAGCCGTGCGCGCTGCAGCCCTTAGGGAGCTCCGTGCAGCCCTTAGGGAGCTCGGTGCATCTCCCTGGGGCGCAGTTCCTCTGTTAGTGTCCCAGGAAGCCCGAGGGCACCCCGCCCTCCTGGGTCCTGCTCTAACTCCCTGCGGGCACCTTTCCACGGGGAAGGTTGGTGCAGCTCCTGCTCCTCCGGGACGGGGCTCTCCTGTCCTGGGGACACTCGCCCCGGCCTCAGCCCGGCTCCTTGCGAGGCCCCTCCCCCTTGCATGAGTTCTGTTTCTTTATTTCTTTTTTCCCGTCTTTCTACCTTGATAGAAGCGCGAACTCTTCTCACTGTAGCATTCCAGCTGTTCTCTCTTTAAATCTCAGGCCGAATTCGTAGATTTTCAGGATGATTTGAAGGTTATCTAGGTAATTTGGTGGGGACAGGTGACTTGGGGACCCTACTCTTCCGCCATCTTGCCCCTCCTCCCAGATCTATTTTTATTTTTATTTTTTTAAATTCTTTTTTTAAAATTTTCATTTATTTATGATTGTCACAGAGAGAGAGAGAGAGAGAGAGAGAGAGAGGCAGAGACACAGGCAGAGGGGGAAGCAGGCTCCATGCACCGGGAGCCCGATGTGGGACTCGATCCGGGGTCTCCAGGATTGCGCCCTGGGCCAAAGGCAGGCGCCAAACTGCTGCGCCACCCAGGGATCCCCCAGATCTATTTTTAAATGAAGAGAATTTTCATTAACAAATTGTCTCTTCTTCACTGGTATCTTCACAAGCTGGACATGGAGGAACCTGGATCCTAGGCCCACTGTGGCTCATGGACTGCTAACCATCATCTCTAAAAAGCAGCAGTTATCCTTGTTCCTCTTGAAGAAATGCTGTGAAAAAGAAAAGGAGTTCGGGAAGGGAGAGACACCTGGCATGTAGATACACATTCCATGCAAATTGTCTTTTTTTAATAATTTCCAGCACTTTCTAATTCCACGAGCTTGCAATCAGACCCAGTGTCTGATAGACCAAAATCTTGCTTAAAATTGCAAAATTGCTACTGATTATAAAATTGGCCTTCTATAGTATTTACTTCTGTTATTTTACCATCCTTGAGTGGATGACCAGGTCCTTGGGTAGGGACTTGTGTGTTTCTCCATGATTTCTCAAGTCCATCTGCTCCTGCTGCTGCAGGTCTTGTTTACCCAGCCAGCTTGGACAGTTCTAACTCTGATGCTGTTCAGGTACTCATCTCAGCCTTTCTTTCTCTGTGGCCTACAATTTAGAGAAATAAAGCTGGATCCTGTTTTGGGTGAAATTATGTGAGGAATCTGACAATAGCAGTTTATTTGTTTTAAAGGCAAAGGATAATTTAACAATGATGGAAATTATTCCTGAACATGTGCATGAGTCCTTCCCACACTTGGCAACTGAAACACAAGAGTTGTTCAGGAAAGATTAGGAGTATTTGGCAAAGCTGACTGGAAGTAGGCAGGCAGCATTTATGTAATCTCAGGGCAAACAACTCTGATAAAAAATTTAAAGATTCAGAGATGGGTGATTGCCAGGGATGGGGGTTGGGAGCGTGACAACAAAAGGGGTAGCATGAGGGAGTTTTCTGGAAGTGATGGGAAGGTACTGGTTGCATGACTTTACACATGGGCTTAAATTCAGAACTGTATACCCACAAAAACATCCATTTTACTATATGTAAATTTAGATGTAATCATAATTTCTTAAAATCTCACAGATTAAACGTTTAAGGATTCATCCACACCATTGCTAGCCCATAGTGTTAGGTACTACATATTTTGCATCTTTGACCAGGATGGCAGATCACAGGCTTGAGAGTCAGGAAATCCAGGCTGCATCCATCTTTGTTTTCACCCAGCAGGGCTGCGACTGAGTTAGCCCTTTAGGACCTCAGCTTCTTATCTCTAAAAACAATTGTCCTGGGCAACACAAGATCTTTGGGCTTTTTTGGTCTTTATTTAATGCAGGCTGTCTTTTCCAGTCTTGCCCAGGGTCAGGTCTCTATCAAAGCCTGCAGCCAAGACAGCAAAGAGCACATGGTGATTAATACATAAGCAGGCACGTGGTGAGACTGTATTTCAGGACTTTTCTGTGAATAAGTAATCTGAACATAGAATCAATCACCGCAAGGGTTTTCTATTGGCAAGGTGAAAGTGTGGAATGAGGGATTTCTTTTTCTCTTTCTTTTAGATATAAAAGGCTGTGAAGGCTGTTTTCATTAACTGCTCCAACATGCTTCCTAGCTTCCAGTATATTAGTTTGTACCTAAATGCCTTTCAATCATATCCTTATAAATGAGGCATTTGCCAGATGTAACCTATACTCTTTGCTTCTTGTGATTCTAATAACTTTTGCATGATGAAATTAAAATGTGATTCTAAGCTGCATATGGATGAAGAAAAGAGAAAAATTAATTTCAGGATTTGACTTATATGTTTTCCAAAAGCAAAAAATTGAACATTGATTCTCTTCCTGTAACTAGTTGGTAACTGATATATTTAACAATGAGGAAGGAAGCAGTGGAAGCTTTTCTTTTTTCTTTTCTTTTCTTTTCTTTTCTTTTCTTTTCTTTTCTTTTCTTTTCTTTTCTTTTCTTTTCTTTTCTTTTCTTTAGATTTTAGTGGAAAATTTCAAACATGTATGAAACCAGATTGCACAGAACAATGAACCACGCCACCAGGATTCCATACAACTCCAACAACCATTTCCATTCTGCTCTTCTTGTGTTTAGCTTTGCTATTTCATCTTTAATTCTATGTTCTACCACTTTTTCTGGGCAAGGACTATTTTATAATCCTTAAAAGGTATATTTTAAGAGAAACTTCATTTCATTTCACTTGTAAATATTTTAGTAGATGTCTTTATGGAACAAGGTGTTTTCTTTGTTTAACAGAAGCACAGTATCATTATCACAATTGACAATATTATCATTAATTCCTCCTTCATCATCTAATACCCAATCCCTGATTGTCTCAAAAAAAAAAAAAAAAAAAGGACTTTAACAATTGATTGGTTTGAATCAGGATGCAGACATATCATCTCCTGGGTCTTTTTTCCTCTAGAATATCCCTCATAGCTAAAGAAATTGCATCTGTTGTCCTGAGGTTTTTTTCTGGCACTTTGGATTTGACATATTGCTTCTTTCTGGTGTTGTTAAGTTCCTCTGATCCTGTATATTCTGAATCGGATAGATATATAGAGAGGCCCCTTTAGATTGAAATTCAATTTTTTGGTAAAAAGAAAAAAAACTTTATAAGTGATGTGAGTGTTTCCTATCGCACCATATCAGAGGCAGGTTGTGCCAGGTTGTCCCTTGTTTGCTAATATTAAGAATAAGTAACAGGGTCAAGTGATGTTAGCTTATTTCATCCATTATAAAGTTTTTCCAACCTTTCACTTATCAGCTGTTGATTTTGCCTGGTTCCATTATTTCACTAGAAATTGCAAAATGCGATTTAAAAATGTTGTCTTTCCTTCTACTTTTATTAGCTCTCATTCTTTTATAAGAATAACATTTTCTCATCAAATATAGCTTGCTCAAGAAAGACTTTATTTTCTCCCAGTATTTATAAATTTTCAGAAACAATGACCTTTTGTCCTAACCACCTCAGTGGTGAGCAAATAATTTACTTATCTTAAAAGTATCATTATTAACTCATGGGTTTTATGTATTGAATATATATTTGATGCATTTATGTATTTGATTTGTTATAGTCATTTATATTTTTAGTATTTGGAGAAGATATCCTTTTTTTGCTTTTTTAAAATTTGCTTTACTTAGAAAAATTTGTTATGAAAAATTCCAAACAAAAAATAGAATGCTATAAAGAACTCCATTTATTCATTGCTTGGCTTTAACAAATATCACCCCATGACCAATTTTGATTTACCTAAATATTCCTCACTTCTCTGTTACATATTATTTTGATGCAAATCCTAAGCATCACACAATTTTACCTGTAGATATTCATGTCCAAAAATGATGAATGATAGTTCTTTATTATCTTCAAATATAATCAGTGTCCATGTCCCTGATTGTCTCATGATATTTTATACTTTCTTTTAACAATTGAAAAATCTTGTCTTTTTTTATGTGTGTTTTAAGTCTCTTTCAACCAATGGAATGTCCTTCCTCTGTTCTTTTTGAAATTTTTTATTGAAGATGAATTATTTTGTCTTGCAGGGCTTCCTTTTCCCTGGATTTGTTAGCTCTTTAAGTGTTTCTTTGTTCCCCATGCTTCATGGAAAGAAATAGTTATATCTACAAGACTTGATGAGATTCACGTTTGACTTTCTTTTCTTTTCTTTGTCAAAACAACTTCATGAATTGTGGTATCCTACCAGCTTTAAAAATAATTAGGTGGTGGGGTGCCTGGGTGGCTCAGTGGTTGAGTGTCTGCCTTCAGCTCAAGGCGTGATCCCATGGTCCCAGGATCAAGTACCACATCGGGCTCCCTCCATGGAGCCTGCTTCTAGCTCTGCCTCTGTCTCTGCCACTCTCTGTGTCTCTAATGAATAAATAAATAAAATCTTTAAAAAAATAAAATAAAAAATAATTAGGTGGTTCCATAGCATCTTCCACATTAGATATGGTTGTTCAGTATTGCTAATGTATTAGTATACATTGATGGTTTATACAACATGAATGCCTTTCAGTCCATTTCTAGTGTTACCTTTATTGATGCTCAAATTGTTCCATATTTGGCCATTGAGAGACTATACATGAAATATATTTTCATGTTTCAGACTCATATTAGAAATTCTTATTTGCTGGAACCTACCATTTAACCCAGGAACGCTGGTATCATTTGATGGGAAATGTTGCTCAAAGGTCACATTTGGGCGCTGGAAATAACTGTCACTCCTGAGCTGGTCTTTGTTTTTAGACTTTTCAGTGGACAGTGGTGGGAAATACACACACATTTTTAATTAGTTCATGAAATATATCGTCTTACAATTTGAATTCAGGCTATATGTAATTTATTTTGCACACTTTCATCTTCTTTTTTTCATATTAAAAAATCATGTTTTCAAATACTCCAAATAAATTAACCATTTGCTTCATCTTACAACATACAGCTACCAGTGTTAGAATAACTACACAACACAATCAGTCACAACATTATTACTGAAAACATTTTAGGTTGCTTCTCAGGTTCTTCTTTTTTTGTCCTTGTGAATTCCTCCAGCTATGGATATATGGTCAAATAAGTATATTTTGAAGTCTCTGTATAGTTATGTCACCAATGAGACAAGTTCATTTATTTCTTTTTGCTTTCAGTGTATAGGTACTGCTTTATAAAGTTAATTTTGATTTATGTTTACATGAAATATTTTTATGATTAAAAAGTTAAATCTATAAAATAAAATACAGTATAAGAAGTCTAGTTTATACCTCTACTCTCTTCACCTTATAGCCTTCCTTCTCTAAATGTAACCACTTAAAATATTTTTTGATTTTCCTTTCCATTGTTTTCTATATGTACTTTTTTCCCCTTTCTTAAATAAATGGTAACACATTATGCCATCATCCTTTTTTTTCTTAATCTTGCTTTTTATATTTTTTTATTTTTTTACTTAATTCTACATCAGGAGTTGCAAGCTATATATGGTCCACTAGCCAAGTCTGGCTCATTGCCTGGTTTTTTATAAATAAAGTTTTATTGGAACACAACTACACCCATTAATTTACTTATTGTTGATGGCCACAATAGCAGAGTTGAGTTAATGTATGGCACACAAAGACAAAAATATTAACTATCTGGCCACTTACAAAAAAAAGTTTGTTGATATCTGTATACTGGATAACCAATCCACAGCAATATTTTCCTCATTTCTGGTTATATCTGTTTATTAGTTTTCTATAGCTGTTGTATCACAGTAGCATACACTTGAAGGCTTAACACAATAGGAATTTATTCTCTTGCAATTCTAGAGGCCAAAATTCAGCAGTCAATATCAGTGGACCAAAATATAAATCACAGCAGAGCTGCACTCACTCCAGAGGCCCTGGGGGAAGAATCTGCTCTTTACCTATTCCAGGTGCTGGTGTTTTACAGGATTCCATACATTATCTGGGGCTTATCACATCAAGCTCAGTCCTTAATCCTCATCACCTATTTCATACATCTCTGCATCTCTATCCCTCTGGTATCCATCAATTTGTTCTTTATAGTTAAGAGTCGGGTTTTTTTTATTTGTCTCTGTCTCTCTTTTATCTCCCTTTAATTATTTGTTTTGTTTCTCAAATTCTACATATGAGTGAAATCATATGGTATCATGTTTCTTTCACTGACTTATTTTGATTTGCGTAATACTCTCTAGCTCCATCTGTGTTGTTGCAAATGGCAAGATTCCATCCTTTTTCATGGCTGAGTAATATTCCATTATATATTTTTTTCTTTATTCATTTATCTGTTGATGGACACTGGGCTCCTTCCATAATTCTGCTGTTATTGATAATGCTTCTCTAAACATCTGGGTACACTTTGAATTAATATTTTTGTATTCTTTGGGTAAATACCTAGTACTATAATTTCTGGATCATAAGATAGTTCTATTTTTTTAAAGGCTTTATTTCTGTGAGAGAGTGCAAGCATGAATGGAGTGGGGGGCAGAACATAGAGAGGAGAAGCAGGCTCCTCACTGAACAGGGAGCCCCATCATGGGGCTTTATCAAAAGGATCCCAAGAACATGACCTGAGCTGAAGGCAATTGCTTAACTGACTGAGACACCCAGACACCCCAGGGTAGTTTATTTTTAACATTTTGAGAAACTTCCATACTGTTTTCCAGAGTGGCTGCACTAGTTTGCATTCCCACAAACAGTTCAAGAGTGTTCCCCTCTCTCCACACCCTTGCCAACACCATTGTTTCTTGTGTTTTTGGTTTAAGTCATTCTGACAGGTGTGAGGTGATATCTCATTATAAAATTTGATTTGCATTTTCCTGATATTGAGTGATATTGAGCATCTTTTCATGTCTGCTGGACATCTGTATGTCTTCCTTGGAAAAATCTCTATTCATGTCTTCTACCCATTTTTTAATTGGATTGTTTGGTTTTTGGGTGTTGAACTTGATAAGTTCTTTATAGATCTTGGATACTAACCCTTTATCAGATATATCATCTGCAAATATCGTCTCCCATTCTGTAGGTTGCTTTTAGTTTTGTTGACTTATATATTTTGCTGTGCAGAAGCTTTTTATTTTGATTAGTTCCAGTAGTTAATTTTTACTTTTGTTTCCCTTGCCTCAAGGGACCTATCTAGAAAAATAGTTGTTATGACCCATATCAGAGAAATTACAGCTTGTGCTTTCTTCAAGGGCTTTTATGGTTTCAGGTCTTATATTTAGATCTTTAATCAATTTTGCATTTATTTTTGTGTATGGGAAAAGAAAATGGTCCAGTTTCATTGTTATGCATGTTGCTATCCAGTTTTACCAACACTATTTACTGAAAAGACAGTCTTTTTCCTGATTAATATTCTTCCCTGCTTTTTTGAAGATAAATCGACCATATAATTGTGGATTCATTTCTGAGTTTTCTCTTCTGTTTCATTGATATATGTGTCTGTTTTTGTGCCAGTACCATACTGTCTTGTTGACTACAGCTTTGTAATATAGCTTGAAGTCTGGAATTATGATGTCTCCAGCTTTGCTTTTCTTTTTCAAGACTGCTTTGGCGATTCAAGATTCAAGGCTTTGTGTTTCCATACAAATTTTAGGAATGTTTGATTAGCTCTGTGGAAAATGCTGATGGTATTTTGATAGGTATTGTATTAAATGTGTAGATTACTTTGTATAGTATAGACATCTTAACAGTATTTGTTCTTCCAATCCATGAACATGGAATGTCTTTCCATTTCTTTTTGTCATCTTTAATTTCTTTCATCAGTGTTTTATGGTTTTCAGAAAAACCATATTTTATGGTCTTTCACTTCTTCAGCAAGGTTTATTCTTAGGTATCATCTTATTTTGGGGGCAATTGTGAATGGAATTGTTTTTCTTATTTTCTCTTTCTGCAGCTTCATTACAGGTGTATAGAAATGCAAGAGACTTCTGTACATTGATTTTGTATACTGCAACTTTACTGAATTCCTTTATCAAGTCTATCAGTTTTTTTGGTGGAGTCTTTTGAGTTTTCTGTACAATAAATTTCAATTTTAAATTTATTATACAAAATCACTAAAATGTTTCACACGTGATCTAAAATTTGCACTTAAATGAAATTTGTTTCAAATGCAAAAATGTAAGGTTTTATCTTTCATGAAGAATGATAGAATGTAAATAACTCAAATTCTCTTCTTTCATCTTATATTCACTGTGCTCTTGTTGCTTATCTTTTTTCCATTTTATTTATTTTGAGGGGTGGAGAGGGCAGAGCAAAAGGAAGACAGAGAATCCCAAGCAGGCTCCATGCTCAGCATGTCAGCTTGACACAGAGCTCGATCTCACAACCCTTAGATCACAACCTGAGCTTAAATCAAGAGTTGGGCACTAAGCCCACTGAGCCCCCGGGCACCCTGTTTATTGCTTATTTTCTAATCTATTGTTAAAGGCAGGAGTGTGTAATCCATATCCATAGTGTTTGGAGACAAAGCAAACTCAAATTATTCTGAATAATTCAAACTTAACTTCAAAAGGGATACATCTAACTAAAGGCATGTGTTTGAACCAACAGCATCATTGGAGTTTTCCAAATTTACTTCCACAGGAAAACCATCATGCTTATTAAAGGATAAATTATTCAAATGTGCTAACTTGAATATTTTATAGATAGTATTACAATTCAGCAATAACTGTAGTAAATTTTGAGATCCCTAGTTCTTGACAAGATACAATTTTGGCCCTCAAGAAAGTTTTGGCAACAGCTGGATTTATATTTGTTGCCACAATGGAGTGAGAGTTGCTCCACTGAGAGTGAGTGGGCAGATACTAGAAGTCCTACAATGCATAGGATAGCTGTCCTTCTCTGACAAGAAAGAATCACCCAATTCAAAATATCAATAGTTCCAAGATTGAGAAATCTTGATTTAGACAATATATCACCAAAAGATATTTTCAAAGAAAAGTATGCTACTATTGGCGTTGTGTAGATTTACTGGCACATGGTTAATAAAGACAAACTTGTAGTCAGTTTTATTATTGTTTTCAAGTTATTGCCTGAAGCAGGGATGCTGTTCACCACTGGCCTGCATCTGGCATAACACTATAGTTGCCCGTCCTAATATCCTTTGTAATAAAACTCATCTCTGTAAAGGCACCAAGTAAAACCTATTTTTCCTGGCCCCCCATGCTTTGTGCCATAGCCATTAGGTGGCTCTATGACTGAATTTTACTGATTTAGCTGTATAAGGAAAGGATATATGTCAGCTTCCAGGAAAGTTCCTTAAGAACATCTGATGAGTACCCTTTGCCCACTTCCTTCTCCATAGTTCATCTCACAATCTGTTGTATGGAATACATATGTGATGGTTGGAGCATGACTGACCATTTTAGAGAATTGAAGATGAAAGCTTTCCCCAGAGGACAGTGAAACAGTGAGTTAAAAGGAATCTGGACTCCAATAGCAATACTAGTCTAGAATTGCTGACCCCAATTACATTCACGTAAAGGAGAAATAGACTTGTTTTCTTTAATCCAAAATTAATTAGGAGGACCTCTGTTTCTTTCAGCTGAATCCAATCTAAGCGGGTACCAAATATAACTATCTCCAACTGCCCAATTAGTTCCATTGACTCGTTGGAATGGATGTTTGGATCTATCAATCAATCCTCAACTGCCTTTCTAGTTATGGTTCAATATCATCCCTAGAGAAAATTTGCAGCCATATTCAGTACCTACCAGTCAATACTAATTTCAGCAAACTCCCACAGTCAGGCATTCCATGCAAATAAAGCAGTTTATCAGAATTATTCAAGTATCTGCCATAGGGATAGCAAAAAATATGTAACTGATAAAGTAAATTCTAACTGACGAGCACTTGAATCCAGCTGAACTTTTATTCCAAATTTAAAATAAGTTGTAAAGTCTACCTTTTTAGCTTCCCAAATATTTGGATTCTTTTATTATTTATTTATTTATTTAAAACATTCTCAACTATCTATAAATCTATGATCAACTGATTTTCAAGAATGCTAAAAGGGAAAGAACAGGAGGAGTGGCAAGATGGCGGAAGAGTAGGGTCCCCAAATCACCTGTCCCCACCAAATGACCTAGATAACCTTCAAATCATCCTGAAAATCTACTAATTCGGCCTGAGATTTAAAGAGAGAACAGGTGGAACACTACAGTGAGAAGAGTTCCTGCTTCTATCAAGGTAGGAAGACGGGGGAAAAAGAAATAAAGAAACAAAAGGCCTCCAAGGGGGAGGGGCCCCGCGAGGAGCCGGGCTGAGGCCGGGGCCAGTGTCCCCAGGGCAGGAGAGCCCCGTCCTGGGGAAGCAGGAGCTGCACCAACCTTCCCGGGGGGAAAGGCACTCGCAGGGAGTTAGAGCAGGACCCTAGGAGGGCAGGGATGCCCTCAGGCTCCCTGGGACACTAACAGACACCTGCGCCCAGGGGAGAGTGTACCGAGCTCCCTAAGGGCTGCAGCGCGCACAGCGGGACCGGAGCAGCTCGGAGGGGCTCGGGCGGGCTTGGACATCAGCTCCACGGAGGGGGCTGCCTCCAGGAGCCGAATCCAACAGCGCAGGCCCGGGAGCGCTGGGTGCCCGGACACAGCCCAGGATCCGGCCTCCCCCCGGGACAGGCAGAGGCCGGGAGGGCCCAGGACAGCAAGGACGCTCCTGCCCCAAGCTGAGCAGATCAGCAGTCCCCCCCCCCGCCCCCGGAGCCTCCAGGCCCTGCAGACAGAGAGCTCTGTAGTTACTGTGGGAACTGACTCCAGGGCTCCAGAGCTGGCCACCACCACTGTGGTTATTCCTCCTGGGGCCTCACGGGGTAAACAACCCCCACTGAGCCCTGCACCAGGCAGGGGGTAGAGCAGCTCCCCCAAGTGCTAACACCTGAAAATCAGCACAACAGGCCCCTCCACCAGAAGACCAGCTAGATGGATAAGTTCCAGGGGAAGTCAAGGGACTTAAAGTATAAAGAATCAGAAGATACTCCTCCGTGTTTTTTTGTTTGTTTGTTTGTTGTTTGTTTGTTTTTTGATTTCTGATTGCTTCCCCCACCACTTTTTTTCCCTTTCTTTCTTTTTCTTTCTCTTTTTCTTTCTCTTTTTCTTCTCGTTCTTTCCTTTTTTTCTTCCTTTTTTCTTTTTTCTTTTTCTCTTTTCTTTCCTTCTTTCTCTCCTCTCTTTGTGAAAAGGAGCTCTTTTGCTTTTATATAAAGGACTCAAACACTCTCTTTGGGAAAAGGAGCTCTTTTGCTTTTATATAAAGGACTCACGACACTCTCTTTGGGAAAAGGAGCTGTTTTGCTTTTATATAAAGGACTCAAGACACTTCATGACTGCAGGATTTAGATCCAATCAGGCAGAAATTAAAAATCAATTGAATGAGATGCAATCCAAACTAGAAGTCCTAAAGACAAGGGTTAATGAGGTGGAAGAACGAGTGAATGACATAGAAGACACATTGATGGCAAAGAGGGAAACTGAGGAAAAAAGAGACATACAATTAAAAGACCATGAAGACAGCTTAAGGGAAATAAACGACAGCCTGAGGAAGAAAAACCTACGTTTATATGGGTTCCCAAGGGTGCCGAAAGGGACAGAGGGCCAGAATATGTATTTGAACAAATCATAGCTAAAAGCTTTCCTAATCTGGGAAGGGAAACAGGCATTCAGATCCAGGAAATAGAGAGATCTCACCCTAAAATCAATAAAAACCGTTCAACACCTCGACATTTAATAGTGAAGCTTACAAATTCCAAAGATAAAGAGAAGATCCTTAAAGCAGCAAGAGACAAGAAATCCCTGACATTTATGGGGAGGAATATTAGGGTAACAGCAGACCTCTCCACAGAGACCTGGCAGGCCAGAAAGGGCGGGTGGGATATATTCAGGGTCCTAAATGAGAAGAACATGCAACCAAGAATACTTTATCCAGCAAGGCTCTCATTCAAAATGGAATGATAAAAAGCTTCCAAGACTGTCAGGAACCGAAAGAATATGTGACCTCCAAACCAGCTCTGCAAAAAATTTTAAGGGGACTCTTAAAATTCCCCTTTAAGAAGAAGTTCAGTGGAAAAATCCACAAAAAGAAGGACTGAACAGATATCATGATGACACTAAACTCATATCTGTCAATAGAAACTCTGAACGTGAACGGGCTTAATGACACCATCAAAAGATGCAGGGGTTCAGATTGGATAAAAAAGCAGGACCCATCTATTTGCTGTCTACAAGAGACTCATTTTAGACAGAAGGACACCTACAGCCTGAAAATAAATGGTTGGAGAACCATTTACCATTCAAATGGCCCTCAAAAGAAAGCAGGGGTAGCCATCCTTACATCAGATAAAGTTTATCTCAAAGACTGTAGTGAGAGATGAAGAGGGACACTATATCACACTTAAAGGATCTATCCAACAAAAGGACTTAACAAACCTCAATATATAGGCCCCGAATGTGGGAGCTGCCAAATATTTATATCAATAACCAAAGTGAAGAAATACTTAGATAATAATGCAGTTATACTTGGTGACTTCAATCTAGCTCTTTCTATACTCGATAGGTCTTCTAAGCACAACACCTCCAAAGAAACGAGAGCTATATTTTTTTTAATTAATTTTTATTGGTGTTCAATTTACCAACATACAGAAAAACACCCAGTGCTCATCCCGTCAAGTGTCCACCTCAGTGCCCGTCACCCATTCCCCTCCAACACCCGCCCTCCTCCCCTTCCACCACCCCTAGTTCGTTTCCCCGAGTTAGGAGTCTTTATGTTCTGTCTCCCTTCCTGATATTTCCCAAGATTTCTTTTCCCTTCCTTTATATTCCCTTTCACTATTATTTATATTCCCCAAATGAATGAGAACATACATTGTTTGTCCTTCTCCGACTGACTTATTTCACTCAGCATAATACCCTCCAGTTCCATCCACGTTGAAGCAAATGGTGGGTATTTGTCGTTTCTAATTGCTGAGTAATATTCCATTGTATACATAAACCACATCTTCTTTACCCATTCATCTTTCGATGGACACCGAGGCTCCTTCCACAGTTTGGCTATTGTGGCCATTGCTGATAGAAACATCGGGGTGAGGGATCCCTGGGTGGCGCAGTGGTTTGGCGCTTGCCTTTGGCCGGGGGCGCGATCCTGGAGACCCGGGATCGAATCCCACATCAGGCTCCCGGTGCATGGAGCCTGCTTCTCTCTCTGCCTATGTCTCTGCCTCTCTCTCTCTCTCTCTGTGACTATCATAAATAAATAAAAATTTAAAAAAAAATTAAAAAAAAAAAAGAAAAGAAACATCGGGGTGCAGGTGTCCCGACATTTCATTGCATCTGAATCTTTGGGGTAAAGCCCCAACAGTGCAATTGCTGGGTCGTCGGGCAGGTCTATTTTTAACTCTTTGAGGAACCTCCACACAGTTTTCCAGAGTGGCTGCACCAGTTCACATTCCCACCAACAGTGTAAGAGGGTTCCTTTTTCTCCGCATCCTCTCCTACATTTGTGGTTTCCTGCCTTGTTAATTTTCCCCATTCTCACTGGTGTGAGGTGGTATCTCATTGTGGTTTTGATTTGTATTTCCCTGATGGCAAGTGATGCAGAGCATTTTCTCATGTGCATGTTGGCCATGTCCATGTCTTCCTCTGTGAGATTTCTGTTCATGTCTTTTGCCCATTTCATGATTGGATTGTTTGTTTCTTTGGTGTTGAGTTTAATAAGTTCTTTACAGATCTTGGAAACTAGCCCTTTATCTGATCCGTCATTTGCAAATATCTTCTCCCATTCTGTAGGTTGTCTTTTAGTTTTGTTGACTGTATCCTTTGCTGTGCAAAAGCTTCTTATCTTGATGAAGTCCCAATAGTTCATTTTTGCTTTTGTTTCTTTTGCCTTCGTGGATGTATCTTGCAAGAAGTTACTGTGGCCGAGTTCAAAAAGGGTGTTGCCTGTGTTCTCTTCTATGATTTTGATGGACTCTTGTCTCACATTTAGATCTTTCATCCATTTTGAGTTTACCTTTGTGTATGGTGAAAGAGAGTGGTCCAGTTTCATTCTTCTGCATGTGGATGTCCAATTTTCCCAGCACCATTTATTGAAGGGACTGTCTTTCTTCCAGTGGATAGTCTTTCCTACTTTATCGAATATTAGTTGACCATAAAGTTCAGGGTCCACTTCTGGGTTCTCTATTCTGTTCCACTGATCTGTGTGTCTGTTTTTGTGCCAGTACCACACTGTCTTGATGACCACAGCTTTGTAGTACAACCTGAAAACTGGCATTGTGATGCCCCAGGTATGGTTTTCTTTTTTAAAATTCCCCTAGCTATTCGGGGTCTTTTCTGATTCCACACAAATCTTAAAATAATTTGTTGCAACTCTCTGAAGAAAGTCCATGGTATTTTGATAGGGATTGCATTAGACGTGTAAATTGCCCTGGGTAACATTGACATTTTTACAAAATTAATTCTGCCAATCCATGAGCATGGAATATTTTTCCATCTCTTTGTGTCTTCCTCAATTTCTTTCAGAAGTGTTGTATAGTTTTTAGGGTATAGATCCTTTACCTCTCTGGTTAGGCTTATTCCTCGGTATCTTATGCTTTTGGGCGCAATTGTAAATGGGATTGACTCCTTAATTTCACTTTCTTCAGTCTCATTGTTAGTGTATAGAAATGCCATTGATTTCTGGGCATTGATTTTGTATCCTGCCATACTACCAAATTGCTGTATGAGTTCTAGCAATTTTGGGGTGGAGGCTTTTGGGTTTTCTATGTAGAGTATCATGTCATCGGCGAAGAGGGAGAGTTTGACTTCTTCTTTGCCAATTTGAATGCCTTTAATGTCTTTTTGTTGTCTGATTGCTGAGGCGAGGACTTCCGTACTATGTTGAATAGCAGTGGTGAGAATGGACATCCCTGTCTTGTTCCTGATCTTAGGGGAAAGGCTCCCAGTGTTTCACCATTGAGAATGATATTTGCTGTGGGCTTTGTGTAGATGGCTTTTAGATGTTGAGGAATGTTCCCTCTATCCCTACGCTCTGAAGAGTTTTGGTCAGGAATGGATGCTGTATTTTGTCAAATGCTTTCTCTGCATCTAATGAGACGATCATATGGTTCTTGGTTTTTCTCTTGCTGGTTTGATGAATCACATTGTTTGTTTTAGGAGTGTTGAACCAGCCTTGTGTCCCGGGACTAAATCCTACTTGGTCGTGGTGAATAATTTTCTTAATATACTGTTGGATCCTATTGACTAGTATCTTGTTGAAAAGTTTTGCATCCATGTTCATCAGGGATATTGGTCTATAATTCTCATTTTGGTGGGGTCTTTGTCTGGTTTTGGAATTAAAATGATGCTGGCCTCATAGAACGGATTTGGAAGTACTCCATCTCTTTCTGTCTTTCCAAACAGCTTTAGTAGACTAGGTATGGTTTCTTCTTTAAACGTTTGATAGAATTCCCCTGGGAAGCCATCTGGCCCTGGACTTTTGTGTCTTGGGAGGTTTTTGATGACTGCTTCAATTTCCTCCCTGGTTATTGGCCTGTTCAGGTTTTCTATTTCTTCCTGTTCCAGTTTTGGTAGTTTGTGGCTTTCCAGGAATGCATCTAATTCTTCTGGATTGCCTAATTTATTGGCGTATAGCTGTTCATAATATGTTTTTAAATCGTTTGTATTTCCTTGGTGTTGGTGGTGATCTCTCCTTTCTCATTCATGATTTTATTAATTTGAGTCTTCTCTCTCTTCTTTTTAATAAGGTTGGCTAATGGTTTATCTATCTTATTAATTCTTTCAAAGAACCAACTCCTGGTTCTGTTGATCTGTTCCACAGTTCTTCTGGTCTCGATTTCGTTGAGTTCTGCTCGAATCTTTATTAACTTCTTCTGTTGGGTGTAGGATCTATTTGCTGTTTTTTTTCTAGCTCCTTTATGTGTAAGGTTAGCTTTTGTATTTGAGTTCTTTCCAGTTTTTGAATGGATGCTTGTATTGTGATGTATTTCCCCCTTAGGACTGCTTTTGCTGCATCCCAAAGATTTTGAACAGTTGTATCTTCATTCTCATTAGTTTCCATGAATCTTTTTAATTCTTCCTTAATTTCCTGGTTGACCCTTTCATCTTTTAGCAGGATGGTCCTTAACCTCCACGTGTTTGAGGTCCTTCCAAACTTCTTGTTGTGATTTAGTCCTAATTGCAAGTAATTATGGTCTGAGAATATGCAGGGGACAATCCCAATCTTTTGGTATCGGTCAGACCCGATTTGTGACCCAGTATGTGGTCTCTTCTGGAGAAAGTTCCATGTGCACTTGAGAAGAATGTGTATTCAGTTGAGTTTCGATGTAAAGTTCTGTAGATATCTGTGAAATCCATCTGGTCCAGTGTATCATTTAAAGCTCTCATTTCTCCATAGCTGGGGGCATCACAATGCCAGATTTCAGGTTGTACTACAAAGCCGTGGATATCAAGACAGTGTGGTACTGGCACAAAAACAGACACATAGATCAGTGGAACAGAATAGAGAACCCAGAAGTGGACCCTGAACTTTATGGTCAACTAATATTCGATAAAGGAGGAAAGACTATCCACTGGAAGAAAGACAGTCCCTTCAATAAATGGTGCTGGGAAAATTGGACATCCACATGCAGAAGAATGAAACTGGACCACTCTCTTTCACCATAAACAAAGGTAAACTCAAAATGGATGAAAGATCTAAATGTGAGACAAGAGTCCATCAAAATCATAGAAGAGAACACAGGCAACACCCTTTTTGAACTCGGCCACAGTAACTTCTTGCAAGATACATCCACGAAGGCAAAAGAAACAAAAGCAAAAATGAACTATTGGGACTTCATCAAGACAAGAAGCTTTTGCATAGCAAAGGATACAGTCAACAAAACTAAAAGACAACCTACAGAATGGGCAAAGATATTTGCAAATGACGGATCAGATAAAGGGCTAGTTTCCAAGATCTATAAAGAACTTATTAAACTCAACACCAAAGAAACAAACAATCGAATCATGAAATGGGCAAAAGACATGTAGAGAAATCTCACAGAGGAAGAGATAGACATGGCCAACATGCACATGAGAAAATGCTCTGCATCACTTGCTATCAGGGAAATACAAATCAAAACCACAATGAGAAAAAAAAAAAACCGCAATGAGATACCACCTTACACAAGTGAGAATGGGGAAAATTAACAAGACAGGAAACCACAGATGTTGGAGAGGATGTGGAGAAAGGGGAACCCTCTTGCACTGTTGGTGGGAATGTGAAGTGGTGCAGCCACTGTGGAAAACTGTGTGCAGGTTCCTCAAAGACTTAAAAGTAGACCTGCCCTCCGACCCAGCAATTGCACTGCTGGGGATTTACCCCAAAGATACAGATGCAGTGAAACGCCGGGGCACCTGCATCCCGATGTTTGTAGCAGCAATGTCCACAATAGCCAAACTGTGGAAGGAGCCTCGGTGTCCATCGAAAGATGAATAGATAAAGAAGATGTGGTATATTACTCAGCCATTAGAAAAAATAAATAACCACCATTTGCTTCAATGTGGATGGAACTGGAGGGTATTATGCTGAATGAAATAAGTCAATTGGAAAAGGACAAACATTATATGGTCTCATTCTTTGTGGAATATAAAAATTAGTGAAAGGGAATAATGGGAAAGGAGAATAAATGAGTGGAAATATCAGTGAGGGTGACAAAACATGAGAGACACCTAACTCTGGGAAATGAACAAGGGGTAGTGGAAGGGGAGGGGGATGGGGGTTGGGGTGACTGGGTGCTGGGCACTGAGGGGGACATTTGGCGGGATGAGCATTGGGTGTTACGCTGTATGTTGGCAAATTGGATTCCAATAAAAAAATTTAAAAAATAAAATAAAATAAATAAAAATAAAAATAAACCCATTTGTCTTAGTTTATTCTTTTGTAAAAAGGGGATAAATTATTCTTGATCATTTTTTATCAGTTACAATATCACTTCAACATGATTGGATATTTTTTCCTATATTATTTAATAGATGAGATATTTAGGGGTTATGTATTTATTATCACAAAATAGATATAAATACTAACTTTTAAAATATAAATTGCAGCATTTATTTTAAAACTAGAATAGTTTCAATTATTGAATTAATATTTAAGCAATTCAGTATGTGCCATACTCTACATTAATTTTTCCTTCTAACTAATCATATAAGCTTTGTTTCTTCTCCTCGTGAACCTTTCTTTAGCTCTGCAATGTCCTTTTATGCAGTTCTAACAATCATCAGCCAAAGATCTTAAAATAGAACTCAGCTTCAGCATTTTTATCGTTTCCCCTGAAGTGTCATGCAAAGAATTCACTGAATAATTGTTTCAGCACTTGGCACCATGTCACCAGTGGTTATGAATATGCAACTAAATCTTTGCAAAGCTGCAATTAAAAAAAACCCTCAAAATCTTACACAGTACATTCAGTACCATTTTATTTTACAAATTGAATAATAAAAATGTAAGAGAAAAATAATGCAATTATTGCAGTGTTTCATTTGTATATAATGGTTTGTATATAAGCTTGTATTTCAAAATGTACATAATTACATTTCAGTGCAATATACATATCAGTGACACTTTTCTTACAGGACAATTATGTACTTCTTAAAAGTTATTAAAATCTGGGAGACATTCTTTTATAATTAAGAAAATTAAGCATTTCTCTCTGGTCTTTGGATCATCAAAATTAACAGGAAGAAAAAGTACCAAAAATGAAGAGTTTTGAATGAGGAACACAAATATCGCATTAACCTCAGAACCTCCCTAGCAACAAGGCCGTTTAGTGCTAGTGTGTTCAGGCAGGGCGTATCTGTGTGTGATATCAAGTCCTGCAAAGCTGTGCAGATGTGCTCACCTCAACATGGATGACAATTTCCACAGACACACCAATAAGGAGAAACAGTAGCCTAAACCTTGTTTCTGCTTTTGCCACAATTACCATGTCAATCTGTGGACCTGGTGGTATAAAGATAGATATCAAAGGAGCTTGGTGCAAATCCTAATTCTGTGTAATGGGCCGGTTCCATAAATTAGGCCAGATTATTCCCAGGAGTCACTAGGCAATATTTTCAGAAGAATTTGGCCATCAAGATTTTCTGTTCTTAAGCTTTCTTTTTCTTCACTCTTCAGAGCATGCCCATCAATCACCTTCTCTTCTTGGGAAATCTAATCTAGAATTCTGAGCAGCAGAGTCCATGAGTAAGGAATTATGGTCAGTAGAATAGTGCTCCTCTCCTAAAATGTTCATGTCCTAATCTCCTAAACTGTAACTATGTGGCCTTTCATGGCAAAAGGAACTTGCCTGTGTGATTAAGATTCATAAGATGGAGAGATAACCATGGGGGACCAATTTAATCACATAAATTCTTTTTTAAAAAAACTAATAGTCTCTTTTATTTATTTGTTTATATATTACTTAGTTAACATTCAGTGCTATATTGGTTTCTGAAGTAGAATTCAGTGATTGATCACTTACATACAACACCCAGTGCTCATATCACAACAGGTGCCCTTCTTAATACTCTTCACCCATCTAGCCAATCCACCCACCCCCTTCCCTCCTTCAACCCTCAGTTTGTTCTCTATCATTAAAAGTCTCTTACAGTTTATTTCCCTCTCTCTTTTCCCCCTTACTTTCTCCATGCATCTGTTTTCTTTCTTAAATTACACATATGAGTGAGATCATATGGTATTTATCTTTCTCTATCTGACTTATTTCACTTATATAATACTCTCTACCTCCATCTATGTCATTGTAAATGGCAATATTTCATTCTTTTTGATGGCTTAGTAATATTTCAATACTATATGCCACATATGGGAATGAAATATTACTATGTTTTACTATATGTTACAGTAATATATAGTAATGGGATATATATATATATATATATATATATATATATATATATATACCACATCTTCTCCATTCATCAGTTAACGGACATTAGGGCTTTCTCCTTAGTTTGGCTATTATTGATAATTGATAATGCCGCTATAAACATTGGGGTGTATGTACCCCCCTTGAATTCTTTATTTTTTTATCTTTTAGATAAATACATAATAGTGCAATTGCTGTATGGTAGCGTAGTTCTATTTTTAGCTTTGAGGAAACTCTATACTTCTTTCCAGAGTGGCTATCACAGTTTACATTCTTACCAACAGAAACCACATGAGTTTCTAAAAGTGGAGAACTTTTCTTGGTTAGTCAGAGATGAAATAGTGGAAGAAGAGTTGGAAAGATGTTATGGTGCTGGCCCTATAGGGGAAGGAAGGGCCATGAGCCAAAAAATGAGGTGGCCTTGGGAAGCTGGAAAAGAAGGAAACCCATATCCTCACCTTGACTTTAACTGAGACCTTGATTTTGGCCCATGTAGACCATTTTGAACCTCTGACCTACAGAACTATAAGACAATAAATTTGTTTAATTTTCACATTTGCAATAATTTCTTACAGCAACAATAATAAATATACAGCAGTTTTCACAGATCCATAGTGTGCAAGAACCAATAGAGGAGCAACTTAAGTGTCCATCAATAGATGAATGGATAAAGTATGCAAGAACCAATAGAGAAATGTTTATCAATAGATGAACAGATCGGGGATCCCTGGGTGGCTCAGCAGTTTAGCGCCTGCCTTTGGCCCAGGGCGTGATCCTGGAGTCCTGGGATTGAGTCCCACATCAGGCTCCCAGCATGGAGCCTGCTTCTCCCGCCTCCTGTGTCTCTGCCTCTCTCTCTCTCTCTATGTCTATCATAAATAAATAAATAAATATTTAAAAAATAGATGAACAGATAAAGAAGATATGGTATACACACACACACACACACTATAATATTACCCAGCCATAAAAAGGAATGAGATCTTGCCCTTTGTGACAAGAAGGTATTACACTAAGTGAAGTAAGCTAGACAGAGGAAGATAAACACCATAGCATTTCACTTCTATGTAGAATCTTAAAACAAGACAAATGACCAAAAAAAAAAAAAAACTTGAAATAGGAGCATAGATACAGAAAACAAACTATTGGTTACTGTGGGCAGTTGATGATGGACAGGTGAAACAGGTGAGGAGGACTAAAAGATACAAACTTCCAGTTATGGAAACATAGGTCATGGGGATGTCATGTACAGCATGGGGATTATAGTTAATAATAGTGTAACAACTTCATATGGGTACAGATGGTAACTAGACTTATTAAGGGGATTGCTTCATAATGTTTAAAAATATTGAATTACAATGATGCACCCCAAAACTAATAGAACAGTGTATGTAAATAACACTTCAATTAAAACAGTAGAAGACTGGGAAACAAAAAGAAAAATACAGAGTGCCTTCTCAAACTCTAAACTTGTTTTCTGCATGTGTTTGCACAAAAATGTTATAAAAGTAATACATTGAATGTTTTAATTGTAACTTTAAAAAATACTTTCACTTAGCAAAATGGAAGTTGGTAGTCCAATGTTACCCTTATATTTCTATGGAAGCTGCATTAGTATATACGTTGTTTTAGAGAAGGGGAAGGGGCAGAAGGAAAGCAAGAGAGAGAGAGTCCTAAGCTGGCTCCATGCACAGCTCCATGCTCAGCCGTGACACAGGGCTTGATCTCACTACTCTGAGATCATGGCCTGAGACAAAGTCAAAAGTTGGATGCTTAACTGATGGAGCCACCCAAGTGTCCATAATGTATACATTTTAAAAGTTTGTAGCTCTTAGTATCCTGTTTTAGTCTATAAGAC
This sequence comes from Vulpes lagopus, assembly GCF_018345385.1. Lineage (NCBI taxonomy): Eukaryota > Metazoa > Chordata > Mammalia > Carnivora > Canidae > Vulpes > Vulpes lagopus. The sequence continues at coordinate 94,432,355 of NC_054827.1, read as the reverse complement.
TCCATATTAATCTTTCAATTTTTAATAAGTTATCCTGTCACTTTAAAAATACATATCAATAATTTGCTTTGATCCACCTGTACTGCTAGAAGGTAGGGATTCAAGGGTGAGACTCCATGGCACTGTCTTCAACAGGTTTGTTCTGACAGGCACACAATAGGTAAACAGGTAATTATGCATTTGTTGGAAAAGATAAATGTAGTCATTCTGCTGATGAAATGTGGAAAATACTTACTGTGGCCGGGGCAAAGTCAGGTGACAAGAACAATGGTGACCTGGCTTAGGAGGCCTGAGGCTGTTTGATGTGCCTAGTTCTGAGGACGCTCTCATCTCCTTCAACTCATGTACTAAACAATCAACAGGCAACCCCATTAAGTACAGCAAATGGGTGGTGGGAGGAAAATTAAGTAATTAGGAACACAGAAAATAGAACATCTCGTGAATAACATTATAGCAGTGTTTAAGATCTTTCCTTTGGTTAAGATGAAAAATATACATATCTGTCTTGACCTCCTTCCTCCTCTAAATTCTTTCAGATTGCCTAAATTCTAAGCATCTTGACAGCCATTTTTCATGGTATGTCTTAAAAAAATTATTTGACTGGGGTGCCTGGTGTCTCAGTCAGTTGAATTTCAGACTCTTGATTTCAGCTCAGATCATCTCAGGATCATGGGATTGAGCCCCACATTGGGTTCCCTGTTCAGCATGGAGTCTGCTTGGAATTCTCTCTCTCTTCCTCCCTCTCTATCCCTCTGCCCCTCCTCCCACTTATATTTGTGTGTACCCATTCTCTCTCATAAATAAATAAATAAATATTTTAAAAATTATTGTATTATAATGTATAAACCTTCATAAATAAAATTTAAAAAATCCTAGCACATATTTTTTAAGAACAGTATCATATCAATTTGCTACTTATGACAACATGGCAAACACCTCATAATCTAGATTTTTTTTTTTTTACCTAGCAGTGATGGTAATTATAAGATTTAGGCAACACCTCGCCTCTCTTTCTCTGAGTATAAAAAGAGGAGCCGTTAAACAAAGTGAATAAATATAAGCCTTCTTTGCAATTCAGCATTAGTAAAAACCATAGTATTTTCTAGTAAGATTTTAGTTTGTAATGCTCCCCACCACACACCCACAGAGGATTAAAAATTATAATAATAAAAAATAACAACAACAACAACAAAAACCTTGGTCATTTAATCTGGACACAAAGATGTTGCGTTTGAGGAAAAATCAGCAAATTTAAAGTCTCTAGTATTCCCAGAATTTGTCAGAAAGGTTGATAGAGACATCATCCAATGTCCTTCACCCTTTGGCCATCTGGAATACAATGGGAGATCAGTAAATCAGGAGAGAAGTCTCAATAGCCGAGTAAAACACGGTCATTGATTTCCAAAGGTGGTAACATCAACCGTGAAAGATCTCAAAATTAAATTACAGTTAATGCCTGCATTACTCCAGGGATATGCTGCTCCTTTAAAACAAATGCTATTTTGGGAACATGGTCACTTGCATTTCCTAACTCAGAAGAAAATCTGAGGTTGTGTCATGCCTGAAGAGCTCAGCTTTTATGATGCTTTGCTCGATTTGTTAGAATTGTAGAAGAAAATTTGTTTCCTCTGCTCACAACACTTTTGACACCAAATATGTGTGTGAGGGGTGTCTTCCTACATCCACCAATTCTCCAACTCTCTAGACACCAGCTGGGTGGCTTACAACTCAGTTCTGACACTAACTACCTGAAGTTGCTACAGGCCCCACAAGTTAAGAGTTCAGTTCCACTAGACTATCTCCACTTTAGATTGCAGTCACAAATCTCAGGATGTCTCCTGTGTTTCTGACCAGCTGGCTGTAAGTCAGAGATTTCCACAACCCCCTCCCCAAGTTTGATAATGTGTTATAATTGTTTACAAAACTCCAGGGAACATTTACTTATGTTTACTGATTTATTATAAAGAATGGATGAACAGGGAACCCTGTGTGGCACAGCAGTTTAGCACCTGCCTTTGGCCTAGGGTGCGATCCTGGAGACCCGGGATCGAATCCCACGTCAGGCTCCCGGTGCATGGAGCCTGCTTCTCCCTCTGCCTACGTCTCTGCCTCTCTCTCTCTCTCTGTGTGACTATCATAAATAAATAAATAATTTAAAAAGAAAAAAGAATGGATGAACAGACAGATGAAGAGATACAGAAAATGAGGTCCTAATGGATCTGTAGTGCAGGATCTTCTATTCTCACGGTGTTGGGTTGGGCCACCCTCCAGCACACAGATGTGTTCACCATCCTGAAAGCTCCCCAAACTCTGTAGTTTAGGGATTCAGGACAAAATAAATCATTAACTCAAGATAAATTATTAACCTCCCCTCTCCAGAGGATGGTGGGGTGGGACTGAATTTTCAAAGCTCCTAATCATGGCTTGGTCTTTCTGGTGACCAGCCCAATCTTGAAGCTATCCAGGAGCTCACCTAGAATCATCTCATTAGCACAAATGTGCTCCTATCTCCCAGGAAATTCTATTGGAAGGAGCTCTTTGTAAGATATTGCTATCACCCTCCTGCCAAAAAGAAAAAGAAAAAAGAAAAAAGAAACACCACACACCTATCACACAGGAAATCACAAAGGTTTTAGGAGCTCTGTGCCAGGAACTGGGGATACAGACCAAATATATATTTCTTATTATGTCACAAGATGTGTATAGTCATTCCCTTTCAAATTGTTTTTGCTTTTATGAAGGTATACTGTGATACTAAAAATAAGGATCTTATTTTTCATATCTTGCAGAATAAGAAATATTCTTTTCTTTCTAAGCTGCCTGGGGCATGCCCTGGCAGACTATCAGGAGACAAAAGGAGATACAAGAGCAAGCCAGAGAAACCAGCTTTCCAGTTGCAAACTCTGGACCTCATATTTCACTCTTGATTCTCACTCTATGACTCCATATAATGACTTTGATGCCTACTTCCTCTGTCTTGACATTGAGTCTCCACAGATAGATTTGTACCCAGAAAATCTAAAAAAATATACAGACCTGATGGGTGCCCTGGCCATCTTGCTCTAACAGAAATTCCACTGGAGATGAATCTATGAGATCTCTCTTTCAGGGTGTGTTCCTATGCCAGAAGTCACCTCTCTGACTCTGACTAGCCTGTGGTGGCCCAAGCCTTACCTTGACTGGGACTTCAGACTTTCCTTGTTCAATTGGATGAGGTTGAGCTCTTCAGCATAGAAACATAAACTCATCTTGAATAGAAGCTTTGATGTGCTTGGGTAAAAACTGCTGCTCATTTCCTAGATATTATTGTTTTCAGAAGTTGACTCTGTAAATTAAATGCTGAGCTTATAGGAGGTTTTAATAAATGACAACTGTCTCAGTTTTAAAAGAAAATTTTGCTTTACTTTTAAAGTAAATAATATTTGCTTTTAAAGTAAAGCAAATATTTTTGTATTGTCCTGAGAAATAGCTGTGTCAGGAAAATAAAAGCTTCCTTTATGTAAAATCAGCACAATTTATTTTTCATTTTTGAAATTGTACCCAACACTGTATTTGCTTAGTTCCATCCTGAACATTTCCAAAAATCACCAGTGTACCCATACTGCATGTTTCATTTCACTGAGTTGAGAGAGGAAAATTTTCCACCTCCCTATAACCACACACATTTTTCTTTACTTTTATGTGTGGTTTTACTGAATATATCTCAATTTAAAAAAACACAACAATGTAGAGCAACAACTGGATGAAATAACCATGTGTGTGATTAAAAATGTAAAGGCTACTGTCTCTGTTCTTAAATTACATGTTGCTTAGAGGAGCTGAAGTTCATTTACGTAAGTGAATCTTATCCATGAGAAGCTAGTGGTGTGTTGAGGTTATAAACAACCTCCCTATCTAGTTGCCTAACAACAAAGTTCTATTCCTTGCAAATGCTCCCCACCCATCACTGCTTGGCAGGGAAGTCAGATGTTTGGTTACTCAAGCCCTCTGCTTGATAGAGTAGTCACCATGGCAAATGTTGCTCAGTAGTGTGCACAGCCTTAGAACATCTCATGTGAGAAATTAAATCTTCCATTGGCCCTCCCAATTTTTAAGGTACCAAGGTATCATGGGTCCAAACAGTAGTAAGCTGGAAATGTTTGAAGATACATGTCAAGGACACTTACATAACAGGAAGAATGAAATGAGCAGTGTGTATGTATGAGGATAGGTATAGTCTGTGGGATTAGGACAGGAGAAGTCAATGTGGAAAAATGATGGGAGTGGCCTTGAGGGGTGCATCTCAGGTGAGTCCTTGGTTGACAAGACTGTTGAGGGCACTGGGAGTACTCCCAATAAGAGAATAACTAGAAAGGAAGATACAAGTTATAGGATTAGAGATATATGTTTAGGAGTAATTAACATTTGAGGGATATTCAAACCTTCATATTAATGAGATTTGTTGAGGTATCTTAGGATGAAAGGGTAGAGATTGAGAAATTAAAACTGGAAAGCTTTGGCAAGAATAAAAATCGAAATAAGATCAGTTGTAGGTACACTGCTTCTTATGGATAATGGGACAATGGATCATGAAGCTGCCTCCCTCTACTCCATTAGACCAAACAGGAGTGTTAGAGGACTCTGTGAACTGCTCACAGCATCCCCTCTAGTTGTGAGAATACATTCTTTCTTATTAAATGTGTTTTTAATGTGGTCCGTTCTACACATTTGCTTGATTCCATGATATTTCACATTTAGTTGTATCTCAGAGCAGGTTGCCTAGAAGGTGGGCTACATAAAAATAGCCTACCAGGAAATAAATGATATTATGAGATGAAAATCAGAATTATTGCCTGTGAAGACAGGCCTCATAAAGAAGCAAATATTACAAAGGGAAATACTCTGACTTTAAAAACAGGGAATTTTGAAAAGCACTGATACACTCATCCAATTACTTACTGAGGTAATTGATCAAAATATCCCTCCCCAACTTCATGCTGCTTAGAGAAACATTCAGGGCAAGTAGAACTATGATGTGAAACAAGGCTCAATGAAATACAGTTTTCTCTGGACCTTAGTGTCTATGCTTGCCAAAACTGATTGATACAATGCAGTAGGTTAACTGGCTTTACTGATATTAATCCCATTTTAAAAAGAGCAAAAGAAAAAAAATACTTCTCTGGATTTCCTAAAAAGGTTATTTTAATGATGCTATGTAAATTTTATAAGATCTAGTCTTAATATTTGGTGAGGAAAAAATGTATTTCAATTACCCAGAGGAAATAACATTTACAACAAATGCAGTATACTTTCTTTTTTGTTTACCAGAAGGAGTAACCTTCTGGTAAACCTTAAAACATGGTGCTAGGAAGAAGTTTCATTGCTGCAAGTGTCCCAAGGTAGTAGGAATGCATTCACTCATAGAGATGTATCTAGTGATTACATACTATGTTCTAGGCACTGTGTGATCATGAAATTAAAGATGTGTTAAAGATAAAGAAAGAAATGTGGTTGTTGCCCTCATAAAGCTTAAGCAGAATGCAAATAGTAATTACAAACTGGGAGAAATGTAGGAATGAAACTAATGGCTAATGCACTAAATACAAAGAAGTAAGAGTCTCCTTTAGATGGGGAGGACAGAGGAGGGCTTTAAGCCAAGACTTGAAAGACTCAACTCAATATTAGCCAGTTAAAGAGCAGAGGTGATAGAATGTGGGAGGAATAGGACACATGGTGTTGGAGGTTGGACAACATGAACCAGGCATGCCAAGGAGACACAGAGCCAGTAGCTGCATAAAGAGAGGAAGCAGGTGGGAGGGAAAGATGGGACAGGTTGGAGTGATCCAAACCTGAGCCTAGAGCCCTGAGGCCAGATCTCCGAAGACAGCATAGCTGGTGGTGCTGGTTTCAGGGGCCTCTGACTGGATACCCTGAAGCTAGTTCTGGAAGCACCAGAACAGACAGAAGCTGCCTCCACCTCTGCAAATGGAGTGAAGGGCCTTTATGTATGCAACAGGAACAGGAACAGAAAGTAGGGGAGTAACAGACTCCCACCCCCATGGTGAGCCTCCAGGAGCAGCCAGGGGCAGACGTGTGACTTGGGGCCCCAGGTCAGAACTGAGAGCAGTGTGGAGGGACAGTCCCTGACTGACATGTACAGAAATGAAAGCTGGGAGAGAAGGCCAGATCCTGTAGCTACAGTGCAGAAAAGATATGAAATCAGAAGAGAGGAGAGGGGGACCACACAGAGCCTCACAGCCCTAGCAGGAGTTTGGCTTTAATAAAGCACAAAGGAAAATTGTCAAGGGACTTTCTACTGAGTAACATCAGTACTAAGAGTGTTAATGTAACAGCAGCAACAGTAGTATTTACTGTGTCCTTTGAATGTGCCAGGCACTATTCTAAGTGTTTTGCATTTAATCCCCATAACAATCCTATCTGGAAGAAATTCATTTTACATAGAAGAGAACAGAGCTACAGAGAAATTTAGTAACTTGCTCAAGTTACTAAACAAGGTCACACAGGAAGAAACAGAAACAATATTGAAGAGATTTGTACACATGTATCTTGTGGCCAGACATTATTTACTAAGTAAATCAATCTGGCTGCTGTGTGGAAAATGCATTGAAGAAGACAGGCAGGCTAAGAATTACCACTGAAAACAAAAATCATAAGTACCACTAGGCTTTGTCATAAAAAGAGGTCATACTGTGGAAGTAGTGAGGAAGTTGAAATAAAGATTCAGCTTTCAAGAAACAGACTATCTTCTCTTATATTCCAAGTTTTCAAAGTTTACCAGCAATTTAAGGTCCTGATTAACTTGGGAAGGAGAGATAATGACCATGCAGGGAAATACACAATCATGCTGACAGGACAGCCAGTATCAGAGGACAGTCCCTGCATTAGAGGATGTTTTCTTTCATACCAAGAAAGTTATCATCACTTCTTATACCTAAAGAATGTAAACCCAAGTAACAGATGTCACCCAGAAAAACACGCCATTAAAGCAGTAGATTTTCTGCTATATACTTCTTTTTTTTCACCCAAGAAGCAATCATAATGTCAGTGGTCCATGAATCCCATAGACACTTGCTCTAGTGGTACAGAAATCTAGAGGCACATGATAATGAGCTCAGCCCAACTTGGAGCAAGGGACTTGGGTCAAAGAGACCCAACTCAAGATTTGGGTCTCAAAAGGAGATTAGAAGTAACATTATAGCTGATTTCATTGGTCTGGGAATTGACCATAAGGGCATGTGCCTACAGCCCTGTGCATGTGAGTATGTGCATCTACTAAAGACTGGTCTTAATCATTCGGAGTGAACCAGAGACTGAGGCTTTGACTGGAAGTGAACTTACAAAACTTTACAAAATAGATTATTATTGAATTACTTACTATTTCTGGGTTGCCCTACAAAGGAAATGAAACAAAAATGATATTTGCAAACTTGCAAGAAAAATATTTTAATCAAATTCTGTGATAAAACCCAGTGTAGTTGGTAAGTTTTGATTAAAAATGATAAGTATATAAGCTGGAACTACAAGTCCTTTGCAGTTTGCTTCCTTCTAATTAAAAACATAATTCTTGAACAGTCATAGTAACATGCTTTTCTGTTAAGTCAACATATATCACTGGACTGGAGGGAGGGAAGAAGACAACTTAAATGTTTGCATTTACTAAATCGCTAGTGGATGGTGAATTTAGGATTTGCTAAGTAGTGATAAACTATATATGGAAAATGTAACTGAATGTTACTCTGATCACTGACCAGAAATATTTCTGGTTATGTGACATAGGCTATGTTTTTCAGTAATTATTAAGCAAATTTTAAAAATTGGTTTGGATAAAATGAATGGGGAAAATGAAGATGACTTTTTCCAAACAAATGTTTTGAAACCTAGGGTCAGATCATTTAAAGAAATGATAGATTGAATGTGTTATCTCAGGTACTACTTAAATTACAGACCTGATATTTAAGAGGGCATAAAGTTTTCTGATCTCAATTCAGAAACACAGAGAGGTGGAAAGAGTAATTCTCTCATTCATGTAACAACAACAACAAAAATTGTAAGACTTCAAATTAATGACTTTTAAAAAATCTATTTCTAATTATAGAGTAAATAGCACAAAATCTAAAGAGGGACAGGAGCCAGTAGGGAGAAACAGGTCTTAGATATTTGCTTACCTGAGACAGATATCATTAAACACTAGTGAACATCTGGTAAAGAGTAAACTAACATTTTTAATAAATTGCTGAAGGCTGAATGTGGGCTAATGAGAATGTGTGAAGCCCCTATGGGCAGCAGACTTGGGTTTAGTAACATCTTGGAGGCTTTCCCTCCAGGAGTCCATCAAGTGTTCACTGGGGAAATGGGGGGAGTCAAGAAAGCTCAGAGATGATGTTGGCCGGGGTTGGGGAAATTGTAGCCACCTAAGGGCTCCTGTGGAACTTTATTGCAGGTGAGAGTGGAACAGAATCCACCAAGGTCCATCTCCTTTAAGAAACAAAAGACTGCCCTGCAGGGGGAAGGCACCAACACCATAGCCTAAGGGTGCTGCTGGCCACCCACTGAAACTACAGGAAGAAACAGAAGTAAAAGAGGAGCTTAAACACTGGGGAAGGGGCAAGAATAAGCGTGAAGATAACGTTTTATCTGGAGATGAAGCAGGAGTACCTGGGAAGTCCACACTTCCAAGGTCAGATTCAAGTGTCTGCCCAGGGCTGAGGATCAATCAGAACATCAGAGGGAACCCTCCTCTTCCCTCACTTACCACTAGGCTAACAAGCAGTGGAAGAAAAAATCAGCAGTTAAAACATCTGACAGATCATGAGACGCCTGGGTAGCTCAGTGGTTGAGCATCTGTCTTTGGCTTAGGGTGTGATCCCAGAATCCAGGATCGAGTCCCTCACTGGGCTCCTTATGAGGAGCCTGCTTCTGCCTTTGCCTGGGTCTCTGCCTTTCTCGGTGTCTCTCATGAGTAAATAAATAAATCTTAAAAAAAAAAAAAAAAAAGCCTGACAGATCTGTAAGAGACAGATGTATCTGTGAGGAAGCATAAAGGGAAGACCCAAAACTAACCCGGGAGACAGAGGCACTAGAGGAATGGTGAGCTGATGGTAACCATAGCAACAACAAACTACAAATCCAGCCCAATTCCTAAGGAGATGAACATAACATGCCATGCTAAAAACCTAGCAGAAGGAAAGGCATGCTTATTTCCAAGCATAAAATATATATACTCCAGTATCTACTGTCCTATATACAACATCAGCCTTCAACAAAAAACTTAAAAAACATGCATACTGTTGAAGGAAATGCAAAATTCAGCTGCCATTGAAAACAGGTTCTTCAAAATATTAAAAACAGAACTACCATAGGATCCAGCAATCCTATTTCCAAAAGAATTAAAATCAGTATCTCAATAAAACAGCATGGTACTGGCACAAAAATAGATACATAGATCAATGAAACAGAATATAGCCCAGAAATAAAATTCTGCTTTAATGGTTAATTGATCTATGATAAAGGAGGCAAGAATGTACAATGGGAAAAGGCTCTTCAAATGATGCTGTGAAAACTGGATAGCTGCATGTAAAAAGAATGAAACTGGACCACTTTCTTATGTATTACACAAAAATAAGCTCAAAATGGATTAAAGACCTAACTATAAGACCTGAAACCATGATAATCCTAGAAGAGAAAAAAGGTAGTAATTTCTCTGATATTGGGCATAGTTTTTTTAGTTACATCTCCTGAGACAAGGGAACCAGAAACTAAAGTATTGGGGCTACATCAAAATAAAAAGCTTTTTAACAGCAAAGGAAACAATAAACAAAACAAAAAGGCAACCTACTGAATAGGAGAAGATATTTTCAAATGATATATCTGATGGTTAATATTAAAAATTTATGAAGAACTTCTACAACTCAACACTGAAAAATAACCCAATTAAGAAATGGGGGGGCGGGGGGGGAGAAAAAGAAAAAGAAATGGGCAGAGGACCTGAATAGACATTTTTCCAAGGAAGATGGACAACAGGCATATGAAAATATGCCCAACATCACTCACCACCAAATCAAAACCACAATGAGATATTACCTCACACCTGTCAGAGGGCTAAAATAAAAAATATAAGAAATAACAATTGTTAGTAAGGATCTGGAGTAAAAGGAACCCTGGTACACTGTTGGTGAGAAGGTACCAATTTATATTCAGCATAGCAACTGTGGAAAACAGTATAGAGGCTCCTCAAAAAATTAAAATTATAAATACTATATGATTCAATGATTCCACTACAGGGTAAATAGCCAAAGCAAACAATAACACTAATTCAAAAAGATATATGTGCCCCTATGTCTACTGCAACATTATTTACAACAACCAAGATGTGGAAGCAATTGAAGTGTCCATCAATAGATGAATGGATAAGGAAAATGTGGTATATATACACAATGATATTACACGGCCATAAAAAAGAAGGAGATCTTGCAATTTGCAACAATATGGATGGATCTTGGGTATACTGCACTAAGTGAAATAAGTAAGACTGAGAAAGACAAATACCATGTGATTTCATACATATGTGGAATCTAAAAAAAATGGATATGTGAATATTCATGTAATTAATGAATGAACAAAAAGAATAAATAAAAAGTAAGATTCAGAATTATAAATACAGAGAGGAAACTAATAGTTGCTAGAGGGGGGAATCTTAGGGGATGGGCAAAATGGGTGAAGGAGAATGGGAGATACAGCATTCCAGCTGTGGAATGAATACATATGGGGTAAAATGCACAACATAAGGAACATAGTCAATGATGTTGTAGTAGCATTGTATCATGACAGATGGTAGCTATCCTTGTGGTGAACATAGTAATGTATAATCTTGTTGAATCACTATGTTGTATACCTGAAACTAATTCAGCATTCTGTTTCAACTACAAAAAAAATTTTTTGAGAGAAAAAGGAAATCAGGATCTGAAAGAGATATTAATATTAGCACTCCTGTGTTAATCTCAGCACTATTCTCAATAGCCAAGATATGGAAACAACCCAAGTGTCATGAATGGATGAAGAAAATGTGGTATATACATGAATGGAATATTATTCATCCCTAAAAAAGTTAACTCTACCATATGCAACATTACAGATGAACCTCGAGGGAGAACATTATGCTGAGTTAAAAAGGTCAATCACAGAAAACCAAATACCACATGATTCCATTTATATGCAGTTCTAAAAGAATCAAATTCATAGAATCAAAATGTGGAAGCATTTTTGCCAAGGACTTGAGGGGGAAATGGGTAGTTACAAATCAACAGGCATATAGTTTCAGTCAAGCAAGATGAATAAGCTCTAGAGATCTGCTGTATAACATATCTACAGTCAACATTAATATATTGTACATTTAAAAAATTGTTAAGAGGTTGTTTGTGCTCTTTTTTAAATGAAATAAAATAAATGTAACTGAGGGAAAGAGCAATTTAAAATAAAGTCTAAGATGGAAAAAGAAAGAAAAAATTATCACCAGTTTTATTGTCATTGTTTCTTATAATTCTCAAATTCTAGATGTATTTATATGTAGAAATGGAATTCTTTTGGATGGTATCTTGAATGTAATAAGTATATTTTAGTAAAAAAAAGTTCTTTATTCTTCACTTTGCTTAAACATAGTCATTTTATTTAATGCAAATATATGTATTCACATTCAGAATTTTAAATTTTCATATAATATTCCTGAAACTTTATTAAAGGATATATGTCATTACTATAGCAAAAAAGGAGCTTATCTATACATCGTGCTGTATCCCAAACTAATTTTTTTTAATTTTTGTGAATTATTTTAGAACCTTTTCCCTGATTTTGCACTGTTTTATACTCACCTTGAAATAACAGATTCAGAGAAAAATTTTAAGTGATAATAGCTCTAATAAAAGAATGAGTCTTCACTTAAAATATGACACTTAAACTATGTTATAATTTGTATGATACATACACACAATTTTTAATTTCAGTTACTTAAAATTGCTCTTTCTTTCATATGAATAGTAATAAGGTTGAGGCAGAAATTTGGTTAAGGGTGAATCTGTTGGTAGTTTATTATTTCCCAAAATAGTTCATACAACATTTAGTTCCACAAGATTTAAGGTCCTGATTGGCATGGTGTAGAGGTAGGATTCTAAGTACAGATCTTCTCAAGGCCTTTCAGTGTGCAGTGTAACTCTTTAAGGAAACAAAAACTCTCAATGTTTCTTGAATATATTTCTTCCTAGAACCCTTTACAAAGACCTCATGTATGACTAACATTCTATAGAACAAGTTAAACCCCATACTAGGGCACAGTTATCCTAGGGCAGATGACCTGGAGCCTTGCACGAGGGAAGGACAGGCAACAACACGCCTGAATGCAAGTAATGGAGCTCGGGGCTTTAGGAGTGCAGGCCAAGTGATTGCAAGCCTTTGTACCTGATGAAAATGATTAACCAAAAGCCAGTGTCTACTTAAGTAGGAAAGCCCTAGTGAGCACTGTGTGCTGAGACAAACAAATTGATACTCAGATCTAGAAAGATCACAAACATAACAGGAAACAAAATAGAAGGATTTTGTCTTCTTTGCTAAAAACCCAGTAACACTAAATCCCAAGCACAATAGGTGAACCTCAGCCCCTCCTGGTTCTTCTTCTTTTTTTTTTTTAATAAATTTATTTTTTATTGGTGTTCAATTTACTAACATACAGAATAACACCCAGTGCTCATCCCGTCAAGTGCCCCCCTCAGTGCCTGTCACCCATTCACACACCGCCCCCCCCCCGCCCCGGTTCTGATACCCAACTTGAGCTCCTTGCTCCCTATGCCCTTAAAGCTCATAGAAGAGGCAGCAGGAAAAGTCCCGCATTCAGGGGTGTCCTCACAAACAGACTATGGTAGCATCAGTACACATGCCATTGGAGCAGTACACAGCATATATTAAGCCCCCTGGCCCAGGTGTGTTAAAGCGGTATGTCTCAAATTCTAATACATACTAAATTGGTCAGGGATCTTGTTCTAGTGCAGATTCTGATGAAGCAAATCTGGGGTGGAGTCTGAGATTCTGTATTTCTATTAGGCTCCCAGGTGATGCCAATATTGCTGGTCTGCTAACGAGACTTTGAGGAGCAAGGGTTTAGAGTATTTTAAAGGACCCTTTTGCTCCAAACGTTTTATAGTTCATGTCTATCTAGGAAGGGTCCATACCCATCCTTGTGTACTAGACTTCTTGATCATGGCTTTCAAACATCAATTTGACTTCTACATTGCTATATCCAATGGCCAATTTTGATTTTTCATCATATTTGACCTGTCAGCAGTGTTTTACCTTAACAGTGGCTATTTCCTCCTAGGATGTCACACATACTTTATTTTTCTCTCTCTGTGGTTTGTACCCACATCTTCAATCTCTCAAGATTGAAATGCCTCCAGGCTTGTACCTCATCTGTGTCTCTTTTGGTGATCCCATCTGGTTTCTTGGCTTTAGACAGTATTTATACCATGTTGACCATATTTCACCCTCAAATGTATGTCTTCAGCTGGAATCTTGCACACACACCTCTCTGCCAATTTCCATCTTATAGCTCCAGCAGCCTATGTAAATTCTACAGATGAATGTAACATCTACCTCAATATGTTCTTCCTTCATAAACTTGTTCCAACCAAACCCCTTTTCATCTCAGTTAATTAAAGTTGCTTAAGTCAAAAACCTTAGAGGCATTCTTAATTTTTTAATTTTCTTTTGCACCTCATCTCCAATTCATAGACAAATCCCTGTGACCTCCACTTTACAAATATAACCAGCATCTGATCATTGGCCTGCTCCATCTCTCACTCTGATTATCGCTGTGTTCTCTTAACTGGTCTGTTTTCTCTCATGCCTCCCCATAGTCAATTTTCAATACAGCAGTCAATATAATCCTGTAAATAAATAAGACAAATTATGACACTTCATTGCTCAAAATCTTCCAATGACTTCTCATATTACTCAGCATCAACATTCTTAAAATGGCTTACAAGGATCTATAAGATCTATCTTCCCTTTAACTGCCTGATCTCATCTCCTGCCTCCCCTACCCATTCTTACTCTGTTCCAGTACACTGTCTTTTTAGCCACTCGTTGAATACTGGACACATGCCACTACAGGGCCTTTGCACCTGTTATTTCTCTTTCTGCCATTGAGCTTTGGAATAGGAAACGCTAGTCCATTTGTATAGTCCCCAAAAATCTCTAAATGTTTAGAGAAATGATACGGAGTTTTACAGGAGCCTTTTTACCCAAAAGACTTTTGCCTTCTTATGGAATGCACTTCCTCTCCTTTGACTTATTCTATGTAAGCATGAGGACTCAACTTGAGTCTTCAGAGCATCTGCCTCATGGTGACTTTGTTACCTTACAGTGAAGCATATGTCAACATCAATATAACATGCCATTGCCACTATTTTTGGAAACAAAGAGAACCAGAAACATTATTAAACAAGATTTTGAATTTTATTCTAATGCATTGAGAACATACAACAGTCTGAAACATGGTTAGGGCATAATATAATTTACATGTTAAGAAAATAACACTGGATTTGCAGAGAATGTATTATGAAAGAGCCAAGGTAAAAATAGACAAGTAGAACAGATAGGAAATGATAAGAGCTTTGGCTAGGTGTGGCTAGGTTGGTAAGAGTGGACACGGAAAAAAGCAAAAAAGAATCAAAATATGTTTTGGAGATTTATAAAAATATTGTGAGTTGGATGTGAAGGTGTAGAGGTACAAAGGATGAAGGATAGTCCCAGTTTTTTTACATGAGCAATTACCCGGGTGATACCATTTATTATGTAATATATGTATTCTTATATATTATATTTTATTTATATATGAAATTGGTGTATCTTATATTTTATATATATTTTAAAGATTTGTGGAGATGTTCTATTTGGTTGGAAAACAAACATAAATTCTATTTGAACCTACTTATGCTGAGAATTCTGTGAGACATTCAAGAGGAGATATCAAATTAAATGCTTGGGAGTGCAGGTCTGGAACTCAGGAGCAAGATTTAAGCTTAAGAAATTTTTGTGAATTATTGGCATAGAGAAGATAACTTAATCTAAGGAAAAATTATTAAGCAAAAGAACAAAAGGATTCGGTATGTAGACCCAAGAAACTCTAATATGTGAATGAAAGAGAATATACAGCAGATATGACCAGGAAACCAACCCTTTCTTCAACAGGATGAATTTTGTGATGGATTTCAGGGTTGTAAGAAAGTTTAGGAAAGTCTTGGGTCTAAGGAAAGTGTCAAGAAGAACATTCACATCCCTCACTTCTCAAAGTATAGTCAAAGAGTAGCATTGACATCACCTCAGAGCTTGTTTGAAATGTGTACTCTCAGCCTCTAGACCTTCTGAATCTAAATCTGAATTTTAACAGGAATCCTTTGTAATTTATGAGAATGTTAACACACTTGAAGCAGCACTTGAAACAAATCCTTGTTTCTCCACCTTGACTGTAAGTTATATTCACCAGAGAATTAAATGAACTTCAAATACCACATCATACTTTAGATACATTCATCACAATCTCTGTAGGGATATGTGGGAAGAGGTGAGACTCAAAGATCAGTAATGTTTTAAGTTTCCTGTGAATCCAGTGTGCAAATAAATCCGAAGACTACTGATCTAAATATAAGCAAAATTAATCTGGAAAATTAATTCCCTACTGAGGGAATAATTTGCCTTACAACTTTCAGGTGCAATAAAAAATAAGCTGCTGTGTTCTTTTCTAATTTGAAATGCTGACGCATCTCCATCCCAGTCAAACTGGCAGGGAAGCCTGTCCCAGTCCTGCATGGGAACTTCTCTATTTATGTACATCTATATCTGTATCTATATCATCTATACCACACCAAAAAAGTAGATACTGTACGACTCCAACTTTATTACGTTCAAGAACAGGCTCAAGTAATCTATGATGAGAAAAATCCAAAAGTAGTTCTCTCTAATAGGTGTGAATGGAGAGTTAACTGAAAAGGGTCACAAGGATACTTTCTGGGATAATGGAAATATTTTATATCTTCACAGAATTGAATATTTGGTCTGTGTATTTTACTGCATGTAAGCTATACCTCATGAAAAAATACAACTATTCGGGGAAATAAGTTTGGGGACAAATGGATACCAAATGGAGATTGACATACACCAGGAAAGATTTCAAGTGAATTTAAGAACTTACAGAAAATAAAACTATAAAATGGCTAATAGAAAACACAGCAAAATCCATTATAACTTTAGAGCAGGGAGAGTCTTTCTAATGATAGTTTATATATACAAGTCCAAAAGAAAAAGACAAAAACAGATATATATTCTTATGGAGCTTCTTGCTCTGCCTAGAGTTTCAAGTCATGCTTTCTCATCCCAGCATGTTTAGCTTGTCTCGAAGTCTGGCTGATTGTGAATTAGAAACATGCCAGTATACATAATAGTGAGCTAAGCTGGCGAAATGATGGCTTTAGACAAATGTGGGGTTGGAAATGGGCCTTTAAAAATGACAGCTGAAGACATGCTGCTGATCATTCTTAGGAACTGAAAACTCAATATCTCATTTGAGGCATGATGAAGTTCAAGACTGTCGAGGTAAACACTGCAGAATTTTTTAGACAGAAAATCACCAGGGGACTCTGGCTGAGATGGAAGAGTAAAAGGAGAGCAGAAAGAAGGCCCTCTCAAGGCATTGCATTGTCACCGAGTGGGGAAGCCAGAAAACTCTTGTTTTCAACCTTCATAGTGATCTAGGGCACTTTAATTTTTAGAATATGAATTTTTTCCTATGTATCCAATTTATCAAATTATCAAACTAGAAAAAAATATTCTCAGTGGTGATGAGGTAAAGATAAATGTTTTAAATATGTGCATACTTAGTATGAGTATAAACTGATACCACTGAATGACAAATAATGTTGGTAATCACTGTTAAAAATCTAAAAAATTTGCTTGTTTTGACCCAACAGTTTTATTCCTAGAAACTTACTGTAAGCTTATTTGTAAGAACTTGCAAGATTTAGCAAGAAGGTATATTTTAGCATTGATTTTAATATCAAAAAAGTTGGAAACAACTTGATAGGTTAAATAAAACATTCTATCTCCATATAATAAAATGCTAAAAGAGATACTAACATAGCATATGTGGTTATTTATTGACATCAATTTATGATAAAGCAAACCAAAGAATCTATATCACTATTTATGACACAATCTCATGTATTTGATTATGCATACATTTATGTATGTATGTTTATGTTTGTGCATGTATGTGTTTATGCATACATTTATATGTACATATGTGCTCATCCAGAAGGCTATATTGCAATGCATTTTGGATGACTGTCTTGGGTGATGAGACATAGATTTCTGAGTAATTCTTACTTGTGTATTTATTTCTACTGTATGTTTTAGAACCATGTATTTGTTTTGCAAAATAAAATTAACACCTTAAAAAATTAAAAACTGGTACCAGGGGATTTCAAATATATAGATGTGAATTAACTACCAGGAAGAAATATGACAGTTGTTAAACTGAATCAGAAGTTTGGCTCTAAGCTCCCTAGCAGCCAAATCATAAAGGGAAACATTTCTCTCTTTAATTTTCATTCCCACGAAGAATAAACTACATCATCTCCAAGGGAAGGGAAGCTGTCAATGGAATTTTTTACTTAAGGCACTTTTCATAACAGTTTTAGGTCTTTACTCTTTGGTTTCACTAGGTTTTTCTGTCTTTTAAGTAAGAGGAATATGATTGTGAATTTTTGTTGTTTCAATATATATATATATATTATATATATCAATTATATATTATATATCAATATAATATATATATTTAATAATATATATTTAATAAATATATATATATTTAAAGATTTTATGTATTCATTCATGAGAGACACAGAGAGAAAGAGACACAGGCACAGGCAGAGGGAGAAGCAGGCTCCATGTAGGGAACCTGAACGCGGCACTCCATCCAGGGTCTCCAGGTTCTCACCCTGGGCTGAAGGTGGCGCTAAACTGCTGAGCCACCCGGGCTGCCCCGGTTCAATATTTTTTAAAAACATGGAAAATGGGTGATGGGCACTGAGGGGGGCACTTAATGGGATGAGCATTGGGTGTTATTTATATGTTGGCAAATTGAACACCAATAAAAAATAAATTTATTTAAAAAATGGGAACAATATTCTAATTTTTAAAAATCACATATGATATAACAAATTATCAACATTCAGATATTTTCGTGTATATTTGTCACAAGATTTACTATTTCTAACTTTAGCAGGATTTTTATCTTCCACAACCAAAAACACATGTTATTCATAATATATTTTGTTTTTACTTTTCCATTCCTTTGCTTCTTATCTTTCTGTTTTCTCTTTTCTTGTTTTAATGACACTAGCTGTATGAACTAATATCCTCTTAAAAAGTTGTTTGAAGAGTCATGTAAATAAATCCATTTCCTAGTTCTAGTAAGAAGATTCTGTCTAGATGACAATCTTTTTAGCATCTGCTTTCATTATTTCTGGTTCAACTTGCAACTCCATAAAATGTTAAAAATATTCTTATTTAGGTTTCTGCCAGTCTGGTATATAGCTTTAACTGATTTCATAATCAGAGCAAATAGCCATTTAACTCCAGATTTCTCCTTTTGCCATCCCATTTTAAAAATCTCAGCATTTGATTTTGGAAAGAGCAGCATCAGTTTGTGTCCTATTTCCTTCCATCCCAATGTATTTTTTCCTCAAAGTGCAGTCATATAAATAGTGCCTCATTAAAGGCAGTCAGCACCTGCTCTGCCTGGCACAACACTCACAAGTTCAAAATATGACAAACCAACCTCACCTGAATTTCCTCGTGTCACTCTGTGAACCTTTCATGTCTATTCAGGATTCTAAATCGTGTCTGTGTCTTTAAAAACAACAGTTTTTTTTTTTTTAATTATCTTGTTTGTCTGTTTTTTTATTTTTTTTTATTATTTTTTATTGGAGTTCAATTTGCCAACATATAGCATATTGTGGAGGCCGAGAAAATTAAGGCCATTCCACTTTAAGTTCAGTGTTAGCACAAGTACAGCCATCCCAGGCCCCTGTGAATAAGAGCTGAAATAAGAGTTCAAACTGTGGAAGGAGACTCGGTGTCCATCGAAAGATGAATGGATAAAGAAGATGTGGTTTATGTATACAATGGAATATTACTCAGCAATTAGAAACAACAAATACCCACCATTTGCTTCAACGTGGAAGGAACTGGAGGGTATTATGCTGAGTGAAGTAAGTCAATCGGAGAAGGACAAACAGTGTATGTTCTCATTCATTTGGGGAATATGAATAATAGTGAAAGGGAATATAAAGGAAGGGAGAAGAAATGTGTGGGAAATATCAGGAAGGGAGACAGAACATAAAGACTCCTAACTCTGGGAAACGAGCTAGGGGTGGTGGAAGGGGAGGAGGGCGGGGGGTGGGGGTGAATGGGTGACGGGCACTGAGGGGGACACTTGACGGGATGAGCACTGGGTGTTTTTCTGTATGTTGGTAAATTGAACACCAATAAAAATTAATTTAAAAAAAAAAAAAAAAAGAGTTCAAGCCAAGGGCAGGAAGCCCCATATTAGAATGAGAACAGAGCTCAATGCCCTTGAAAGCCCCACATCAGAATGTAAACAGAACTTGAGAAATTCCTCCTCCCCTTCTGGAGGTCCCCTAGACCAGCCCATAAAACTAAACTGAAACCCACCTCGGGGTCCAAGTCCCTGTTCCACTGTGTCGGGTATACTTGGACCCAAGCTCGAGCTTGTAAATAAACCCTCGTGTGTTTGCATCGGTTTCGGCTCCTTGGTGGTTTCTCAGATTCGCAGTCTTGGGCACAACAATATCACCCAGTTCTCATCCCATCAAGTGCTCCCCTCATTGCCCATCACCCAGTCACTCCATCTGCCCGCCCACCTCCCTTTCCACTACCCCTTGTTCGTTTCCCAGAGTTAGGACTCTCTCATGTTCTGTCACCCTCACTGATATTTTCACTCATTTTCTCTCCTTTCCCCTTTATTCCCTTTCACTATTTTTTATATTCCCCAAATGAATGAGACCATACAATGTTTGTCCTTCTCTGATTGACTTATTTCACAACAGTGATTTTTAAAGGAGCCTCTTGCAATGAATGAGGTAATTCTAACTTCAAAAATGGGACTCATGCCGCCATCCCTAGGTCAGTTTTTCCTGGCTTCATTTTTCTTCTTGGTCATCCGATAAGATGTTATGAGAATAAAATGAAATGAATCATCCTAATATTCATGTTTGTAAGTACTGTAGATAGCTGTGCATATCTATGAGATGTTTGATGAGTGCTTTAGAAATCATACACTTAAATATACACATTTTTACAATGGGCAAACTCTGGTTTTACTATGAAGAATAACACTTTCTAAGCAAAGAAAATATAAAATCAAGTTAGAAGGCAAAATTACTCCCTCAGATATTTCTTGCTATTAATCAAGACACAAGGAGCTAATAGCTCCCCTCTAACTTTCACTTTCCTCCTCAAGCTCCACGCCAGAAGGTGTAGGCTAAGAAGTTTCAGTCCACATTTCTAAGAGAAGGACCAGGAAGGAGGGAGAGGCCATGAAAAAGGTATACTGATACAAATATGGCTCTGGAAGAAAGAGTCGAATAAGCCTGAGAGAAGCCAAGTAATGGAAGCAGAGATTGATGGGGCTGAGCTAGGATAGAGGAGAAGGGGAGAGACTATAGGATGTCAGTCAGATCCTAAGCTGGGATGTTAAAGATAGATGCAAGGCTGGAATAAGTGGGAGAGCACAGAAGCCAAAGCCATAGAAAACAGGAAAATGACAAGGGTGTTGATTGGACATGAGATTGAAACAGAGGCACAGTTTTAGAAAGTGGAAATCTAGATACTTTTACCCTTTTACTCCACCTGTTGCACTTTTCTGGGACAAGCATGATAGCTTACAGTGTACAAGTCTGTTAGGGCTGCCATGGCAAAATACCACTGACTGGTGACTTAAACTAAAGACACTTATTTTCTCACAGTTATGGAGGCTGGAAGTCTGAGATTTAGGTGCTGGCAGGGTTGATTTCTCCTAAGATCTTTCTCCTTGGCTTGTAGATAGCTGTCTTCTCACTGTATCTTCACATGGTTTTCCCTACAAGTGCCTATGTCCTGATCTCCTCTTCTAAAGACGCAGTCAGATTGGATAAGACCCACCCTATCGGTCTCATTTTACCTTACTTATCTCTTTAAAGACCCTGTCTCCAAATATAGTCATATTCTGAAGTACTGGGGTTAGGACTTCAATGTATGAATTTGCGGGGGGAGGGGTACAATTCAACTCATAACACAAGAGGGGCCTTAACAAATATAAATAAGATATAAAATGTAAGGAAAGTCCATAAATTCCAAGATGTTCTCTATAGCCCGCTTCCTATAGACAGCAATGAAGAAAAGTTGACAAAATGTTCCTTTAAGAGAATGGAGGCAGCATTCAATTCTAATGATTAACTACCCAGTTGTTTGGGTCATGTGTATTTGCATGACAGAAAAAGTATGCACCAATATGAAAAGAGGGTCTTTAGCTAGCCTATACAATTATCCCAGTTTTGCATAAATTTCTAGACATTCCCTTACTTTAACACCAAAGGACTTTTCTAGAGAAGCATAAGTTCTTTTCTAAGGGTGCTCAGAGCTGAAGCTAACTGATCAACCCTTGGGACAGTTTAACACGTTCTGTCTGCATTATAGCACAGCACTCTGACTCGATTCTGTAGGTCCCAGCTTCTCCTCCTTACCTACAGGCAGCATCTTTTCTTACTGTGGTTGTTAAAGTAACAGAATTGGGATTTCATAAACATATTTGCTTTCTTAGATTATTCTGATTATGATCTATCTTCTTAGACTGATCTATTTAGGTTTATGGATGTATTTTACCTGTCTATTCCCTGCATGATCCTCCCTCTCCCCCCACTCTTTCTGCCCAAAAAAATGCAGTGAAAAGTAAATGGACTGACGGTGGCTTTTTCTAATCTTATCAGAGCACACCCAGAAGGGGACAAGGAGTTCTTCTGTCATGCCTGCCCTGCCAGGTTTTCAGCAAGCACAACATGCTGTTGTGTAACATTTAGTTTCAGTCTATCAATTCCTTGTAAACACTGGCGAGTCAAGGTCTGCATGAGCTTTGCAAGCAGTATCCATGACAACATTACCTACAGCAGGATACTTAGCATATGGGGAACAAGAGATATCATCCCACTCTTTTTTTTTTTTTTTTGAGATCATATGATGAATAATTGAATATTAAGCAAATGAAAACATTCATTTTATGCTAACCAGTACTACTTCCATATTACTTTTTAACCTGTATTTAATTCATATCGTCATTAAAAAATAAGAGCAGGAAAAAAAAAAGAAGGAAGGAAGGAAGGAAGGAAGGACACCCCGCTTGGCTTTGATTTGAAACATTTCCAGTGACTCTTTTCTGAAAGAAAAATACAATAAGGATGGTCTTGTGAATTTATGGCAACTTCAGCTCATAGAACAAGTCAGTGGAAAATCTTAAACATTTTCAATAAATATCAAGCAATAATAGTCTCATGAAAACACATAATTGAATTGTTTTACACACCCTTGCCACTCACATAAACATCCATGGCAAAACACTTTGCATACAAACATAAGAAAAAACGCAGAAAGGATAAGAGGCAGAAAAATGACAGACAAGTATCAAGTAGCTTTTTTAACTACCATATTTCACCAGTTAAATTAATCACCAAATTTTAGTGTTACAGACATGGTTGTATTCTATTATATCATCTCTTTGTGCCTGAAAGGGATAGTAATATTACTCTGGAATAGTTGGAAGTCTCATCTAGCCTTTACTTAATTCTCATCCTAAATAATATGTCATTTTTATAAGTGCTGCCCCAATCTCCTGAGATGACATCAGAACTTTTTTTTAAGGGCAAAACTTTGATTTCCCCTATACCCTTTTACATCTCCAGCTCCTCTTCCTGTCAGAGTTGAATAAAGCTCAGAAAATGATTAAAGTTTACCAAAAAAAGGCAATGCCTACAGGGATTCAAAGGGGATCTTATTAACATTGACAGTAGATCTGTCGGGATTTTTTTTTCTTAGCTGCATCACAGACATTTTGTTGTTGTTTCTCATTGATGTTCACTATGAAAATTAATACCACATTTTGGTAAGTGATTTTTGCAGCCAAAGGAAGAACTTTTGTGCTGTATGTGTTAAGTGTATCTCCTATCATCAAGTTATAAATGTCTGGCATGTAGCTGGATGTGCAAATATAGCTAGAGACATTAATAAGAAAAATACATGAGAATATTTTGTTTCATGAATAAGTGCAATTCTAAAATTTTAAGTGAGTCTCCAATGCATTAACATATTTATAGTCTTGTTGTATATCTAGAATTCTTTATCACTAAATGGAATCTAGCATTATAGTCTGCATGTCTTGCTAATATACAAGGATTTTTTCATAACTCATGTCTTTGCAAAGGACTACTCATCATTATTCCCTGGAGTCATGGTAAAACTATTAAAATGTTGTAATCTTTATTTTTCTCCTCCCCAATATACTAACGTATACAGTACAGAAAGAGTGGTATTGATCATAGTATGTTAAAACCATTGAGAAGACAATTATGGATCACATGCAGGCTTTGTACAACATTTCAGAAATGTTACATATTAGAGAATAGACTCTAACATGTATACTTCTATTAAAACTGGTTGCACCAAAATAATAAAATATGCTGGCTTAAGAAAAATTTTTCCCTATTTGGGGCTATCTTCTGGATAGCATGAATGTTCTGATTGACTGCCTCAGAAATTATCAAGATAGGTGAGAACAGTTATTCCAGAACTCATGGGAATTGGCAACCATATTTAAACTAAATTCCACAAATACCTAAGGAAACATGTTTTCCACTAAACTAAGCTCATTTTGTTCTTCATCCAGAAACTAGAAAACTAGTTTTCTGAAACTATAAAAATGAAGGGTTAAGCCTGAGGAAGAGAATTTCTGGAACATGTATCTGACATTGATTGAGATGTTATGGGTTGGAGAATGTAGCTATGGGTCTAAACACAAGACCAAGAAGTACTGTTCTTATAGAGCAGATGATTATGATGACAGGTGGGGCAGACAATGATGATTAATGTGCTAAGGAAATGAAAAAAACCTGGATAAACTAGTATGAATGCATAATGATATTACTAACTCTGCACTTCCATTCCTTATCTTTCTTGTTCTTTTATTATATTTGACATTGCTGATTGCTCCTCTCTTGAGAAGGTAAAAGAATATATATATATATATTCTTTTTACGTTCAGGACACTACAGCCTTGTCCTCTCACCTTTTGGCCATATCTACCCAGCCTCCTTTGTATGTTTCTCTTACTCTGCTTTTCTAATATTTTGATGCCATCACCAGGTTCTATTTCAAGCTCTTTTTTCTTCTGACTCTGTACACATTTTTGCTTACTGCAGAGGTATACGTTAACCATGACTATAGTGACCCAGAAAGCTTATTTTCAAACCCAATTGTTCTTGTGACCTTTACACTGTCTACTGGATTTCACCACTCACATGCCCCAAGATACTCCTTTTACTGCTGATCTACCTGAGTTCTTTTTTTAAAAAATTTTTAAAGATTTATTTATTTACTTGAGAGAGAGAGAACAGGAGTCAGGTGAGGAGGAGCAGAGGGAGTAGATGAAGCAGACTCTCCACTGAGCACTGTTGTGCCCAGGATTGCGAATCCGAGAAACCACCAAGGAGCCGATACCGATGCAAACACAGGAGGGTTTATTTACAAGCTCGAGCTTGGGTCCAAGTATACTCCACACAGCAGAGCAGGGACTTGGACCCCAAGACTAAGAAGCACAGCAATGTTATAGGGGCCAGTGGCCAATGAGATTGTAACATATGCTTCTTTTGCACAGTAATGTTGATCCACACCCAGGTGGCCAATTGAATCACGATTCACCCTATAGTGACCATTTGAACTAGCCTATTATTCTGGTTAGAATTGGCACGCAGGTTTGGCGGGCAAAAGGGGGGTTTTCATTCCTTGGCTGGTTAAAGGTCAGAGGTCCTGCATTCCTAAGTGTGCTGGTTGCTGATAAGGATGTGCTTAATAGTTAAACTAGGGTGAAGGAGTGCCTTAAACAATAGGCAAGTCATGTGGGGGGTTTTACATGAGATGGCGGGTATAGCACAAAATGGAGTTAGTCCTGCTCTGCTTGTCCAGGGGTAGAGGATTTTTGTTAGATTTCCTGGGTCCCCAAGCCTAGCATGGGCTGGATCCCAGGACCCCGGGGGTTAATGACCTGAGCCAAAGGCAGATGCTTACCAGCTGACTGAGCCACCCAGGTGCCCTGATCTACTTGACTTCTATATCTAAGTTAATATTATTGCCAATTCACGCACCCAAGCCAAAAACTCAGACATTATTCTTCTTTCCCTTGCCAATATTACTTCCTAAATACTCTCAATTACATCTACTTTTTTTTCTATCTCCACCAACTGTACTCAAGATTAAGCCTTCATTTCTCTTAACTGCATTATAGCAACAGTTTTGTTCCTTTCTAGTTTACATTCCACTTATATCTAGAGACATCTGAATAAAGTATGAATATGGCATATAATTTTCTTTCATAAACCCCTGTTCACTTTTCATTACTTTTATAATAAAGTCTTAACTCCATGGTTTTGTTTAAGAGACTCAACATACTTCTCTATCTCTTACTGTTCAGCCCATGTACCTTACTGTTCACATATGTTGAGTTCTTTCCTAAAACAGAGCACTTTAATCATAGCTTTTTTTCGGGTTGTTACTTGGGCACTACCTGGAATACTTCAGTACTATCATATGCCACCTAACTTTCCCTCACTAAACTAATTAATATATTAACATTAATCATTCTTACCTTTCTGGGAAGCCTATTCTGACCAGCCTCCCTATAGTCTTGAGTTAGATGATCTTCCTTAGAATTGTCACATACTCTTTATTTTTCCTTTTATAGAACTCATCAATGAAATGAAATTGTGTATTTAACCATGAGAATGGGGATCATGTTAGTATTACTTATAGCTCTAGTTCTAGCTGTTAGTGCAATACTTGAGTTTTAGCAACCATACAATAAATTTATACACTTTTAGAGTGCAAAAAAGACATTTTTTTCATAGTTTATGATGTAAATACTTGAGTTTAAACTACTTAGCCAGTAATAAACACTGTTTTCTTAGCAGGTTCTAGGTTTGTTTTTTATTCCATTTTAAGCAATTTGTCTTGTGTTACTTAAAATAGGGGTAATTGATATTATATAGTGCTAGTCAGGAGTTTAAAGCACATTTAGTGATACAGTCAGATATGAGGACCTGGTTTAAGAGGGGAAAATGACTGGATAATGAGACTTTGCATCTGTGACAGACTCATCTCAGGGCCTAGGATGGGGATGGACTGACTTACTGATTAAATAGACTCATGAGTGCCTGATCTCTATTGTTTGATAAAGTTTACTTTAAAAGGGCAATTATATGGAAAGAAGTAATGAAGTCAAGAACTCACTTTCACACAGGTAGCACATGCCAATCCATATTCTGACCACACTATGCTTAGTGAACCATCAAAACCAATTGTAGTTCCTACTTCAAAAGTTGGCATTTATCTAACAACTATTTATTCCTTCCACTTTACTATGATAGCACTGGCATTGAATTCCCAAAATAGATAGCTACTGTGTGGTAAACATGGGCAGACAACAACTAGCAAAGGAAAAAGGCTGGGGAAGGAGAACACTATTCGAAAACTTTACCAGCCTAAAGATGGCTACTAGACCACAACAAAAATAGGGAGCATCTATTAATAGAACATGAACTGACTGTTTCAAGCACAGTGTGTATAGACTGCTTGCATGTACTTCTGATTATCTTTAAAAGACGGCAAAGTTTAGCTCTGTTCTGCACAGTTTGGCAGCTGAAATAATAAAGCATTGGAAATTTCCCTTACTAGTACTTTTTTATTGCATTATAAATTGTTTTTCCTATAGTAACTAACTGGGGAAATGATAACAACCATGCTAAAATGTTGGAGTAAATAATAAAAAACAACTACAATTTTAATATGTTTTGTTCTGTACATTATTTAATGCTCACTTGCAATGAAACTACGGAGGAAGTGTTGAGTTTATATACCCAGCAAGTAACAGGAATTCCCTTTGATGATAGAGGTGCAATAATAATAAAATCAATGGTCATAATGTTATCTTAAAAGACTTACATTGAGCCCTGAAGACATTCCATCTTTTGAAGAATGCATTAGTTTATTATCTCTGTGCTGTGTCATGACTAATAAGCATTGTCATAAATTGTATTTTCTGAGTCTAATAAATTCTTAATATTATGTCATTTCAATTGTTTTTATTTCCTAAAAGGCTTCATTAAAAATATACTCTGGAACTTTAGAAACCTTGAAATGAACACAGGTTTTCTAGATGCATTCCTGATGCATAATTTCCTTACCCATGTCTTACTTGACTTTCCCTTGAACATGCCTCAAAGATCCTTTCAGTCCTTTAATTTGTTATTTGTCCTGGTACTACTTGTAAAATTTAATAATTCATTGATTCTAAAAATATTTGCTGTGTTCTTGTTATGTGTAAAGTATATTAAAAACATTCAAGTAGTGGATTCTTGCTTCCAAAGAGTTCACAGTCTAATAGAATGGTAATATAATATGTTAAATAAAATGGTGGAGTCATGAACATTAATTTTTACTAGCAAAAAGAAAAATTTCTAACTGACCTTGGGAAGAAAGAGGGATCATAGAAAACTTTCAGAAGGGGTGATTCAAGAATTCATTAGTAAGTGAAAGTTATGAGTCATCTAGATTTGAGGGGAACCCTAAAGGAGGCAAGAAGTGGAGACATGTCCTTACTATTTCCTTTCCTTTTTTCCTCCTCTTCCAATAAATATCAGTTGAAACTCTTTATGTGCCAGGTGTACCACAGATGAATGAGATAAAGTCTAATGAGAAGGTACAAAGAAGCACAGAGATAGAGGCAAGAAAGATATGGCATGTGTGTAGAAATATATAAAACTAAGTAGCAAGAGTGGATAACTAACCAGAGTTCAGTTTACATAGGATTTTTTTTTATGCCCAGAGGTGAAGTATAGACATTATCCTGTAGGTAGAAGTTATCTTTTGAAAGTAATTAATAAAAAAAATTAATTAATTAATTAAAAAAAGAAAGTAATTAATATTAACTATCTTGTAAAAATAACTAATGGACTTTGAGGGCATTACACTAAGTGAAATAAGCCAGAGAGAAAGACAAATACCCTATGATCTCACCTATATGTGAAATCTTAAAACACACACATACACACACACACATACACATACACAGCAGCTCACAGATATAGAAAAGAGATTGGTGGTTGCGGAGAGGTGGAAGTTTGGAGGTTGGTGAAATGGGCAAAAAAAAAAGGTAAAAAAAAGACAAACTTCCAGTTAAAAAGTAAATAAGTTTTGGGTCTTATAATATGGCATATATATATATATATATATATATATATATATATCAGCCAAAGCTATATATACATATATATATAGTTTACAATACTGTATCATATACTTGAAAGTTGCTGAGAGAGTAAATATTAAAAGTTCTCATCACAAGAAAACAAGTTGTGACTATGTGAATTGAATCATTATGTTGTACACCTGAAACTAATAAAATGTATGTACCAATTATATTTCAATAAAATAGAAAAAATAAACAAATAAATAAAAATAATTACTAGATATGACCAAATCTGTGTCTGGCACTGTAGCCGATAATTGTGTTGTAGATAGATTTGAAGTGGAAAGAATGGAGGTGAGTGGGGCTAAGCAGTTATCTCAGCTATCTAAGGGAATAATTATCAAGACTTGAAATAGGAACATGGTCATGAGAATGGAGAGGAAAGGACAGATTTGAAAATAAGTTAGGAAAGAAAATAATTTGAATTCATAGGCTTATTGGATAGATGTGGAAATTGAGAAAGAGGGGAGAATAAGAGATAACACCCTGTATTTATATGGGGTAATGTGGTGGTGCCAGCAAGGAAGTAGGATTCAGTTTTTTTTTTTTTATTCAGTTTTTAACATGCTGTATAAGACTACTAGTTTACCCAGGTAGGGGTATCCATGAGGCAGTGGTTTATGCAAATCTGAAGGTAAATGTAGAGTCTTGGGTGCATATGCAAATTTTAGAGTCATTGGCTTTTGGTTGATAGTTGAAATAATAAAAGCATATGAGATTATTGATAAAGAATTAAAGAAAGTGGCCCCCAAAGAGTGGTGGGAAGTGTCTTTTTAGGGACTGATGAAGAGTAAGGGAGGAACCACTGGATAGGCAAAAAACAGGAAATCAGAGGTGGATGGGGAAAATTAGGAGTGCATAAAAAACTAAGGGAATGGAGAACCTAAAAGCAGGAGTGGTTGACTACTGGATAGAACCTAAAGGCTAATGACATGGGACCTGAAATACAACTGTTAGACTCAGCTTGTTGGTAGTTATTTCTGAGTCTTCACAAAGGTAGCATCAGTTGAGTAGAATGGGAAGAAGCAAATATGGGATAAGATGAAAGATAAATGGGGCATGAAATAACTGACACTAAGGTTTATGCTGTTGTTTGAGAAGTTTGGATATGATAAGAGGAGACAGACCTCCAAAGGAGGCTGTGGGACTGTGGAAAGTCTCTTTAGCATGTGAAGGACTGGAGATCAAAAATGATCAAAAATACTTGGGGTAGATACCATTGGAAAGGAAGAGTTTCCAGCACCAGATCTAATTACAGCATTTCCTCTGATGTGGTTAGCCTTATGTAGTTAGTTTTAGATCTAGAAGGAGGAATGATGAAGCAAGGTCCCAGAGGAGGAGAGGCAGGAGAGATCACATATGGGCTGACTTTAAACAAGAATACACTTCTGTAGGAATCCTGGAGACAGGCTAAGAAGGATGAATGTGGATGTAGAGAAGTTACCAGCTGGTGGGATCAAAGGGGGTGGAGACGGAGCAGCAATTATAGCTGTTGAGGAAGCTAATGATTCATCTTCTAAATTTGGCATAGTTAGGAGTGGTCCTCTTGTAAGAGTTGATGGGAATCAGGTAATTGATGGGAAGCAGGTAGCAATCAAATATAGGACTTCTGGGAGCAGTAAGTGTTCTGTATAGTTGACGAAGAGAATGGGAATGAGAGCTGAGCAAGGACCAAGGAACAGAGACAGTAATCCTGAGGATGACCTCAGACCATGAATTCTTTCTCTAATCCCACTCTGGCTATAGAAATGAGTGAAAGCAGGTAGCAATATAGATCTTAGATTGGACTTTTGGTGGGGTGAGGTGGGGTGGAGCAGAAGGCTAGGAACATCAGGGGATTGAGAAGACCCATTAAAATGTAGTTCAGATGGTCAAGCATGGAATTTATGCACCTCCTTTGGGTCTGGCTCAGGGCCAGCTGAGCAAGTGCCCGGTCCTAACCTAGTCTCAGGGCTGGTGCAGTATTCCTTCTCTGGCCATGATGGCAGAAGTTTTAAGAAGAGTAAATCTCAAAGGTAGTACTGGTAGTGGAAACAGTAGAATGTTACTCTTGATGAAGCAAAGCAGCCCCACAAAAATTTTGAGTTCATGTTAGGAATATTAAAGTACAATAGGCCAACAAACAAAGGGGCCCTTAATATTATATTCCCCTAGAAAAATACCAAGAACCATGTATTTATATGTGTACATGTGTGTATGTATATTTACTTTAAGTTTTACTGACCACATTTCTGTGATTATTTTCAAGTATATATTGAAGTGCTCCATGCAGATAGCCTTTTGAGATTGTCATCCTGAGATTTAATCATACGTCCATTGGCAAATATTTTGCACTTTTATTTTTTTTTTTTAATTTTTATTTATTTATTTATTTATGATAGTCACAGAGAGAGAGAGAGGCAGAGACACAGGCGGAGGGAGAAGCAGGCTCCATGCACCGGGAGCCTGACGTGGGATTCGATCCCGGGTCTCCAGGATCGCGCCCTGGGCCAAAGGCAGGCGCCAAACCGCTGCGCCACCCAGGGATCCCTATTTTGCACTTTTATATTCTCTATCCATATTGACTTACCTAATGATATACTGTAACCAAAGAAAATCATTATATTTAATAGATTTACTGAGATATAATTTATATGTCAAAAAATTCACCGATTTAAACCATAAAATTCAATGCTTCTTAGTATATCTACAGTTGTATAACCATAGTTAAATAGCTATTACTATAATCAAACTTTAGAATATTTTCATCAGCAGCAAAGAAGCCTCACACCCATTAACACTCATTCTCTAGAGCCTCTCAGCTCTAGGCAGCCACTAATCTACTTCCCATCTCTAGATTTGCTTATTCTAGACATTTAAACCCTCATGTTTTAGTATTCCCTTTCATTCATTTTTCTCTTTAAATATATAAGCGTTTGTCTAGAAAAGTCAGTGAATTTCCTATAGCTTATGGTTAATTGTTCCTCTTTCTGTATGTAGATCTTCAGTAAATGGCAGGCTTTCTCCACAGTCTAGGCTGATGGTCTTTCCCCCTACAGCATCAGGGATGGAAGTGTTATCTATTGCCTGGGTGTGGTGGCACTGTTTGTTGTATCCTCCTTATGTTTGATTTGAGGCACTGGCCCTGATGGTTCAGTTCCAGATAGTTCCTGGTTCTTTAGCATTCCAAATGATTGAATAGTCTCCTTTTCTCAATTTAGCTTCAATTTTAATCAAAAGTATGTGTGCACATAATTTAGAGTCAAATTATTCTATATTGCTACATTTGAGAGCCAGCATCCCCCTAACCAGTTGATAATCCATCCCAATTTTCAGATGCCCAGAGACTTCCAATATTTTTAGTTATCATCATTATTGTAGCATTTACTTCTATAAATCTAAATACTATGTGTTGGGCTGGTGAGACTGGGGACCTCAAAACAGATGACCCCAGGCCAGCAACCTCCCAATAACCCGGCCT
Source organism: Vulpes lagopus (assembly GCF_018345385.1). NCBI lineage: Eukaryota > Metazoa > Chordata > Mammalia > Carnivora > Canidae > Vulpes > Vulpes lagopus. The sequence continues at coordinate 94,400,229 of NC_054827.1, read as the reverse complement.
TGCCGCCCTACCCTAACTTAGCTTACAAGACCTATAACCCTTGCCCTAATTGGAATGCTGCCCTGCCCCCATCTTCCTGCCAAAAACCTTTTATAGACCCCCCTGCAGTTTGCCTGGGCCCGACTTCCCTGCTCTCTCCCTCCCCTGCCCAAAGCCGAACCTCACGGAGAGCACGTCCCATTAAAAGCATGTATTGAGGGATCCCTGGGTGGCGCAGCGGTTTGGTGCCTGCCTTTGGCCCAGGGCGTGATCCTGGAGACCCAGGATCGAAGCCTGCTTCTCCCTCTGCCTGTGTCTCTGTCTCTCTCTCTGTGACTATCATTAAAAAAAAAAAAAAAGAAAGCATGTATTGATCTTTTGCCTGGCCTCTCTATTCCATTTCACTATTGATCGGATTAAACCTGACATGATGTTTGCTACTTCTTAATTTTTTGGTTTTTGAAATTAACTACTGACTTAACTTCCCTTTCACCACCTCCATATACATATACCTGGATCTCATTCATCTATCATTTCACTATAGTTAAAGATATCTAATATATAACCATATTTTGGATTAGATTGATATGCAGTGTTTTCAGAGCTGGAACTTGTAGTACATACTAACCTATACTTTCTTGATTTTGTTCTTTTTCTAATTAATAATCATATTTTTGTTATTGTTGCTTAGTTCCCACATCACTAATTCATTCCTAACCTCTCCCCTAGTTATCAAATCTCCTTAAATATAATGTATTATAACAATTTTCCCTTTTTGAGAACTTTTCTTCTTGAGCTTCCTGAATGTTGCCATCTAGGCTTGTTCCTTTTTCAAGGGGCCTAGTACCCATTTATAGTTGCCTTTGACCATCATCCTTGGGATTCCCTGTTCCTTGGATTTCATTATCCTTCTCATCTTGGATTCCACTTTTCCATTTGAAGGAGTCATATCCTTCAATAACCTTCTGAGAGAAGATTCATAGATAATTTTTTGAAAGTTTGAATACTTGAAATTAAGTTTATTTTCACTCATATAGAATAGAATTTTTTTTATTAGGATTAGTCCTCTTTCAGAAGTTTTAAGGAAATGTTCGATCATTTGTAGTGTTAATGTTTAGAAGACTGAAGACATTTTGATTTTTAATCTTGTTTTTGCCTTGCCTTCCTCTAGAAGCTTTTGGAATCTTCTCCTTATCCCCAGTGATATTAGAAGACCTGTCTCTTCTTTTACTACTCATACAGAACACTTCACTTCTGACACTTCTTGTCATCAAACGTGTGGGGTTTTTCTGACAAGCTATCCTGTGATACTAGCTAGGGGTCCTACAATTTAAATCAACCCTGACACTGTCTACCTGGAGGCAACATCAGATCCCACAGATTAAGGGCTCAGCCCCACAAGATTGCCCCCAAGTTCAAATGTCAATCACAAGTCCAGTTTGTCACTGTTGCTTCTGACTAAATGATATTACAAATATGAGTTTCTCATGACCCTCTACTCTAGTTCAACTAATTTGCTAGTGGCTTGCAGAACTCAGGAAAACACTTACTTATGTTTACCAGTTTATTAAAAGATATGATAAAGAACACAGAAGAACAGCCAGATGAAGAGATACATAGGGTGATGCCTGGGAGGGTCCCAAATACAGGAGCTTCTGTCCCTGTGGAATTACAACACCCTCCCCACACATGGATGTGTTCCCTGACAGGGAAGCACACTGAACATAGTTTTCAAATTTTTATCATTATGTAGGCATAACCAATTATTAACCCCATTTCCAGCCCCTATTCCTTCTCTAGAAAAGGCGAGTGGGAGACCTTAAATTCAAAGGTTCTAATCATGGCTTGACTTTTCTAGTGACAAGCCCCCATCCAGGAGCCATCCAGAACTGCACCCAAAGTCCCTTCATTAAAATGAAAGACAAACCTAGTGTTCTTAACTTAAGAAATTACAAGGGCTTTAGGAATGCTTTGCCTGGAGCCTGGGGCAGATATATATATATATATATATATATAGAGAGAGAGAGAGAGAGAGAGAGAGAGAGAGAGAGAGAGATTTTATTTAATTATTTGAGACAGAGAGCATAAGCAAGGCAGAGGGAGAGGGAGAAGGAGACTCTCCGTTCAGCTGGTATCCCCAGGACCCAGGATCATGATCTGAGCCAAAGTCAGATACTTAACTGAGTGAGCCTCCCAGGTGCCTCAATATATTTTCTATTATGTAACTCATACTAGTATTCTTAGAATGTATCTTGAGGCAGATCTATTTTTGTTCCATTTTGCAGAGTCATGGAGTCCATCAGTCTGAAAATTTATATTCTTCAATTCCTAAAAGAGATCTTTAAATATATCTTAAATGATATATCCTCATTGTATTCCTTTTTTTTTTCCCTATTTTTGGAATTGCTTTAATTTGGTTGTTAAACTTTTCTAGATTGACTTTAATATTCTTGTATTTCTTTTCTTTTACTTTCCATTAGAAGTCTTTGACTTTAATTTTTGGGAGATTTTCTCCACTTTATCTTTCTGTCCACCCATTTAATTTTTAATATTGGGAACACATTTTTAATTTCTTAGAGGTGTATTTCCCCTCTAAAAGTCCTGTTCCTCTTATTTATAGCACTCTGTTCTTATTTTCACAAATGTAATGTTTTTTCTTATTCCTCTGAGGGTATTGTTGCTAGCTCATTTTTAGAAGTTTTAATCTCTATGCTGTGTGTAGTATCTATATTCTCCGAGTTGCCTTTTCTCTTTGTTTTGATCTCTTTCATATGAGTGGCTTTCACAGATACATGATGATTCTTGACTGCCAACTTGTCTTTAAGCCTGGGGCACTAAAAAACGGGTTGGAAGTTCTCTACACACATTGGAGCTTTTGATTATAAATTTCATTTTGTAGTAATATGGCTAGGGCATTATAGAGAGAAGTCCTTAATTACCAGTATCTTTAGGGAGAGAAAATCTCCCTACCTCCTTTTGAGGGTTGTCATCTTCTCCAGAGAAGAATCTTTTAACCTCCTCCAAAGCCTATTTTTTATATGTTGACAAGGTAAGAGGTCTGGGGGTTTTACAGAATCCCTATGCTGGTTTATAATTAACATTTCATAAGTCTTATAAGTCAATTATTACTCTTTTGGCTTTCAAAATTTTATTGATGATTCTCTTATTTTATTCCTTTAGATTTATTAGTTTATTGCTTTAAAAAAATCTTCCTTTTAGTAGAGCTTCAAGTAGAGAAACAAGATTCTATAAATTAATTCTTCATCTTTTTTCACTTAATCATCCATTCTTAGGCTCTATAGCTTACACTTATATACTCCTACTTTTTTTTAAAGATTTTTATTTATTTATTAGAGGCAGAGAGAGAGAGAGAGAGAGGCAGAGGGAGAAGCAGGTTCCATGCAGGGAGCCCGAAGTGGGACTCGATCCCGGATCTCCAGCATCACGCACTGGGATGAAGGCAATGCTAAACCGCTAAGCCACCAGGGCTGCCCTATATACTCCTACTTTTATACAGTCACAAATAATCTTGAATTCAACTTAATAGGTGTTATAATAAAGGAAAACATCAAATGTGTTCAGTACATAGAAGATAAAACTGAACTCAATTAGACAAGTTCAGAAAGTTTTGTTTTGTTTTGTTTATATTTGGACTCAGGCTTAAAATATAAAATCAGGTTTGCTATTGTAGAAAATGAAAGAAATCTTGACACCATGATTTTAAGTGAACAGGTACATTTTTCTGAGTTGTTTCATAAGGCTTCATAAGATTTATATCCTTAAAGCAATTCTCTCAATTGGGATAATATTCCATTTTGTAGATAAGAAAACTGAGACCCATGGAGATTTATTTTTTAAAGATTAAAATTATTTAGTAAGAAATGATAGAGCTTGAATGGAAATATAGGTTGCTATTTCTCCAAAACTATGCTTTGGGTGTAGAAATATACCAAGAGTGAGATAAGAATCTTATCAGAAATAAGAATGGCATTGCTACTTACTGAGAAATAGTCACCCTTGGGGTTTTTAGGAGTGATTATCTAATTTATGTAATACCTAAGCACATTTTTCTCCCCTTATCTCACTGATAAATATCCCACTTTGGTGAGTTTTTTATTTGCTAGTTTTACTACTTTCCTACTTTTGTACTCATTATATGTACAGAATAGAGGGCAGAAATTTTTTTTCCTGGAGGGTATCCCTGGATGGCTCCATGGGTTAAGACCTGCAATAGGAGTTTAGGCCAAATGCCCTGAGGGTCAAAAAGCTTTACTGCATCTCAATCCACATCAACTCCTAGGTCAATCCTAAGGATTAAAAAACCGGAACAGTCAGGTTTTCCAGCACCATGTGGTAGAAGAAAGAACACTAGACTGTACTAGACTTGGAAGACTTTGTCTTAATTCTGGCTCTTTATCTTACTCCAGTAAGGGTTTTGGGGACTTGAAAGTCAGTCACTCACACTTTCTGCACCTTGGAGTTTACATCTGGAAAACAGTGAACCTAATATTTGACAACCTACCTAGTATTGTTTGAGTATAAAATTAGACAGCATGTGGAACTTATGTAAACTTCAAAGCAGTAGAAAAAAAGCATGGTGTCTATATGAAAAAAGTAAGCAGTTGAGCTGTAAATGTAATCACGCATTGTCTTGTTGTCTTGTTTCCTCTTCACATTGGAAAGATTTTCATTTATTTTCTAGGAGACCATACCTGCCCAGTTTTCTTCTGAGTTTACTAGCTGTAGCTTCTCAGGCTTTTCTATTAATTTCCCCTTCTTCCTCCCGAGCTTTTAAAACTGAAGATTTCCAAACTCAATCCTTGGTCCTCTTCTCTCTTTCACTCTTGACAAGATCTCATCCACTGTTCTGGTGTTAAATGCCATAGATGTGCTAACGACTCTTTGAATCAAACCTTCTGCTCAGGGCTCTCTCCTAAGACCAGATCCAGTAGCCAGGGTGATGATTTAAAAAAAAAACTAGAGCATATGACGGACTCCTCTACTCAAAACCCTCTAATACCTCTTGATTCCATTCAGAGTAATAGCTAAAGTCCATAGAGTACCTGACAAGGCCCTACCTTAGCCTCTTGTAGCTCTCCAAACCCTTCAGTGTGTCTTTACCTGCCTGCCTGGTCTCCAGCCATATGAGCCTCCTTGATGTTTCTTAATTACGCTGGGCATTCTTGTTCCCAGAGGCTTTTCACTGTTCTTCCCTCGACTTGGACACCCATCTTGCAGATGTTCCTATGGGCAAACCCCTCGACTTCATCAAGTCCTTCCTCGATTCCCCCTTCCAATGAGGCCCATCCTGTACCAGTCTTTTTTTTTTTTTTTTGACCCACCTATTTATTTATTTATTTATCTTTTAAATATTTTATTTATTTACTCACGAGAGGCAGAGACATAGGCAGAAGGAGATGCAGGCTCCCTCCAGGGAGCCCAATGTGGGACTCAATCTCAGGACCCTGAGATCATGACCTGAGCTAAAGACAGACACTCAACCACTGAGCCATTCAGGTGCCCCTGGACCACCTATTTAAAGATACCTGTCCCCTTGTCCTGATAACCCTGAGCACATTACACTGATACATTTTTCCTTAGCTCTTGTCACCTAACATACTCTACAATTTGCCTATTGTGATGTTTGCTGTTACTGTTTGCTTATTCCATGTTAAAATATAACCTTCATAAGAGCAGAAGTGGTTTTTCTCTGTTTTATTCAATGATGTTTCACAAACACCCAGAATATTGTCTGGCATATGGTGGACACTTAATTAGCATCCACCGAATGAATGAATGAATTCCAAGATATAGTACAAACAGTTTTGAAATGTATCAGAAAGAATAGCAGTCAGAAATCTTGGAATGAAGAGAGGGTAGGTACAATGCTACTGTCACACTCATGGAAAGGCTCAACCTGCTGGTTCCCACCTTTACTCCATGTAGCTCCTGGTACTACATACCCAGGAGCCAATCTCTCACTCACCCTCAAATGGAAAGCAGAGGAATTTTTGGAGAAGAAACTTAGAAAATCAGAATTTTCTACTATCTTTTAAAGATTTATTTTTAAGGGAAGGTGGGCAAGATGGTAGAAGAGTAGGGTCCTCAACTCACCTGGTCCCCCTAACTTACCTGGATAACTTTCAAACCTTCCTGAACACCTACGAATCTGACCTGAGATTTAAAGAGAAAATGGCTGGAATGCTACAGAGAGAAGGGCTTTCACTTCTAACAAGGTAGGAAGGCGGGAATAAAATAAATAAAAAAGAATCAAGTGGGGGGGGGCGCGAGTTGCTGGGCTAAGTGGGGGCAGGGGGAGTCTCAGGACAGTAAAGCCCAACCCTGGAGAAGCAAATACCTTAAAAAATCCACATGGGTTCTTCCCAGACAGAGAAGTGCTCAGCCAGGAAATTGGGCAGATCCGCAGAAGGGGCAGGGACGCCTCCAGTCTCCTAGGGTCACTAATAGAGGATGGGTGCTGGGAGGAGAGCACACTGCACACCGCACACCGCAGCCAATCTTGGTAAAGGGCTGGAGCACATAGCTGGCGGGGCTTGGGGAGAAGCCGGTGGGTCAGGCAGCGGCTCCAGGCAAAGGGTTCTGCAACCTGCTGCCTTCAGGAGCCACAGCCCCAGGAGCAAGATTCCAGCAGCACAGGCCCCAAATCCCAGGGTGCCGAGCAGACACAGCCCAGGATCCTGCATTCCCCTCAGGATGGGCAGAAGTGGGGAGGGCACAGAACAGCGAGGACTCCCCTGCCGCCAGGTGCCCCCAAGCTGTGCAAGTCAGTGCTCCCACTCCACGAGCATCTAGGGCAGTATGGACTGGGAGTCTGCGGTAGTTACTGCATGGAGCTGACTCCAGAACTGGGAAGCCAGCCGCCACCAGTGATGTTGTTCCTCCTTGTGTCACCTTGTGTCTGGTAGGGGGTAAACACCTCCCACTGAGCCCAGCACCTGGGAGGCAGCCGGGCATCTCCCCCAGGTACACACACCTGAGAATCAGCACAGCAGGCTCCTCTCCCAGAAAACCAGCTGGAAGGACAGGGGAAGAGCAAGTTCTTGACCAGGCAGCACTGGAAAGCTCCAGGGAAGTCGAAGGATGTATAGTATATAGAACTAGAGGGTCCCCTCCTTTTCTTTTTTTTTAAAGATTTTACTTATTTATTCATGAGAGACACACAGAGAGAGAGAGAGAGAGGCAGAGACACAGGCAGAAGGAGAAGCAGGCTCCATGCAAGGAGCCTGATGTGGGACTTGATTCCGGGTCTCCAGGATCAGGCCTGAAGTTGGCGCTAAACCGCTGAGCCACCCAGGCTGCCTGGTCCCCTCCTTTTTTTATTGATTCACTTTACTGTTCTTTTTTTTTTTTAATTAATTTTTATTGGTGTTCAATTTACCAACATACAGAAAAACACCCAGTGCTCATCCCGTCAAGTGCCCCCCTCAGAGCCCATAACCCATTCCCCTCCAACACCCACCCTCCTCCCCTTCCACCACCCCTAGTTCGTTTCCCAGAGTTAGGAGTCTTTATGTTCTGTCTCCCTTCCTGATATTTCCCAACATTTCTTTTCCCTTCCTTTATATTCCCTTCCACTATTATTTATATTCCCCAAATGAATGAGAACATACACTGTTTGTCCTTCTCTGATTGACTTATTTCACTCAGCATAATACCCTCCAGTTCCATCCACGTTGAAGCAAATTGTGGGTATTTGTCGTTTCTAATTGCTGAGTAATATTCCATTGTATACATAAACCACATCTTCTTTATCCATTCATCTTTCGATGGACACCGAGGCTCCTTCCACAGTTTGGCTATTTTGGCCATTGCTGCTAGAAACATCGGGGCCCCTCCTTTTTTAAAATTATTTTTCCCCTTTTCCAGTAAAACTTTTTATAACAGACTAAAAATTTCCAATATTTTTTCTCTTTTTTCACCATAACTACAATATTTTACCATTTCTTCATTTCTAAGTTTCTTCCTTTCTGACTTTCATATTTCTACAATTACATGTCTTGGATATATTTTCCACTTCTAGATTCCCTCAACATACTCAATTTAATTTTGGGAGATATATGAGATATGGTTTTTGTTTTTTATTTTCTCTTCCTCATTTTGTTCTATAATGGCAGAAGTTAATAACTTCTAAAACATGACCAGCATGCACCCAGAACCCAGTGGAATACTCTGCTGGTTCATTCTCCCCACTGCTTTTATCCCATTTATGTTTTAGTGATCAATTTGGGGGCCCTTTATAAGTATTTCTGGTTTATATAAATTTAGGACTGAGGATCTGTCAGTTACACAATTGGCCACTTTGTCCCCCGCTGAAAAAGGGGCTTGTCAGGAGAGACCAGAGAATAAGTCAGGTGGCAGGACTGGTAGTGGCTCTTGGGACTGGGTGTGATCTCTGTGTAACTTTCAAGGCCAGGTGGTCTCAGACTCAGGATCAGGACTTCATCACAGATACAGCCAGACCCAGCAAGATGGCTGCCACCCTGGGCAGCAATCCAGGTGTGCGTCATAGGTGGGAGTGGTGGCTCTGACTCCAGTAGAAGCAGTAGAAGCCATAGGTTAGGGCGGCGTGGTGCCCAGGTAGCCTATGGGCACCATTGGGTTCTCGCGGGTCTTCTGAAGGAATTTTTCCTTGAAGCTTTCTGGAGTGCTGTAGATACTGGGGGCTAAAGCCCTCAATGACTGGGGGCTGTGATGGTTCAAAGGGTGCCCCCGGAACCACATGTCCTGGGCAACAACTTTGGGAGAAAATACCTATATTAAATTCCTTTTCTCTTCTTTTTTTCTTTTTTCTTTTTTCTCTTCTTCTTTGGGATTCTTGGCCTTTTATTTTTTACTACTTTGTTTTAAAATTTGTTTTTCACTTTAGTGGTCCTTTTGATTTATTTTGTTCTGATCTTTGTTTTCATTTTCTGGTCTCTAACTTCATCAGAATCATGTAGGGTGAAATTTACTTAGGTCATGGTCATATTCTTGACTCAGCCCACTCATACAGCCACTGTGCACTGAGCAAAATGACTAGAAGGAAGAATCCACCACAAAAGAAAGAATCAGAAACAGTACTCTCTGCCACAGAGTTACAGAATTTGGATTATAATTCGATGTCAGAAAGCCAATTCAGAAGCACAATTATAAAGCTCTGGAAAAAAGCATAAAGGATTCAAGAGACTTCATGACTGCAGAATTTAGACCTAATCAGGCTGAAATTAAAAATAATTAAATGAGATGCAATCCAAACGGGAGGTCCTAAAGATGAGGGTTAATGAGGTAGAAGAAAGAGTGAGTGACATAGAAGATGAAGTTGATGGCAAGGAATGGAGCTGAGAAAAAAAGAGAAAAACAATTAAAAGACCCTGAGGAAAGGTTAAGGGAAATAAATGACAGCCTCAGAAGGAAAAATCTACATTTCACTGGGGTTCTAGAGGGTGCCAAAAAGGACAGAGGATCAGAAAGCACATTGGAACAAATCATAGCTGAGAACCTCCCTAATTTGGGGAGGGAAATAGCCATTCAGATCCAGGATATAGAGAGGTCCCCCCTAAAATCAATAAAAACAATTCAACACCTCAACATTTAATAATGAAACTTGCAAATTGCAAAGATAAAGAGAAAATCCTTAAAGCAGCAAGAGACCAGAGTTCCCTAACTTAGATGGGGAGAAATATTAGATTAACAGCAGACCTCTCCACAGAGACCTGGCAGGCCAGAAAGGGCTGGCAGGATATATTCAGGGTCCTAAATGAGAAGAACATGGAGCCAAGAATATTTTATCCAGCAAGGCTGTCATTCAGAATAAAAGGATAGATAAAGAGCTTGCAAGATAGGTAGAAACTGAAAGAATATGTGACCACCAAACCATCTCTGCAAGACATACTAAGGGGAACCCTGTAAAGGAAAGAGGAGGCCCAAAGAAATAATCCACAAAACCAGGGAGTGAATAGGTATTATGATAATACTAAATTTGTATCTTTCAATAGTTGCACTCACGTGAATGGGCTAAATGATGCCATCAAAAGACGCAGGGATTCACACTGGATAAAAAAGGAAGATCCATCAATTTGCTGTATACAAAAGACTCATTTTAGACCTAAGGACACCTCCAGCCTGAAAATAAAAGAGTGGAGAAATATATACCTACCATTAAATGGTCCTCAAAAAAAAAAAAAAAAAGTTGGGGTAGCAATCCTCATATCAGATGCATTAAAGTTTATCCCTAAGACTGTAGCAAGAGATGAAGACGGACTCTATATCATACTTAAAGTGTCTATGAAACAAGAAGACCTAACAATCATGAATAGGTATGCCCTTAATAAGGGAGCTGCAAAGGACAATCAATTAATAACCAAACTAAAGAGATATTTAGTTAATAATACACTAATAGTAGGAGACCTCAACATGGCATTTTCAGCAAATGACAGATTTTTGAAGCACAACATCATCACCAAAGAAACAAGGGCTTTACATGATACACTGGACCAGAGGGATTTCACAGATATATATAGAACTTTGCATTCGAATGCAATGAATACACATTCTTTTCAAGTGCACATGGAACTTTCTCCAGAATAGATCACATACTGGGTCACAAATCAGGTCTCAACCAATACCAAAAGATTGGGATTCTCCCCTGCATATTTTCAGACCACAATGCTTTGAAATTAGAACTCAATCACAAGAAGAAATTTGGAAGAAACTCAAACATGTGGAGGTTAAAGAGCATCCTGCTAAAAGATGAAAGGGTCAACAAGGAAATTAGAGAAGCATTAAAAAGATTCATGGAAACTAATGAAAATGAAGATACAACCATTCAAAATCTTTGGGATACAGCAAGAGCAGTCCTAAGAGGGAAATACACCGCAATACAAGCATCCCTCAAAAAATTGGAAAAAACTCATTACACAAGCTAACCTCTCACCTAAGAGAACTGGAGAAAGAACAGAAAGTAAAACCCATATCAAGCAGAAGAGGAGAGATTATAAAGATTCGAGCAGAACTCAATGAAATAGAGACCAGAAGAACTGTAGAAGAGATCAACAAACTCAGGAGTTGGTTCTTTGAAAGAATTAATAAGATAGATAAACCCTTAGCCAGAATTATCAAAAAGAAAAAACACTCAAATTAATAAAATCATGAATGAAAGAGGAGAGATCACAACCAATACCAGGAAATACAAACAATTTTAGAAACGTATTATGAAGTGTTATATGCCAATGAATTAGGCAATCTAGAAGAAATGGATGCATTTCTCGAAAACCACAAACTCGATAACTGGAACAAGAAGAAATAGAAAATCTGAACAGGACAATAACCAGGGAGGACATTGAAGCAGTCATCAAAAATCTCCCAAGACACAAAAGTCCTGGGTCAGATGCCTTCCCAGGGGAATTCTATCAAACGTTTAAAGAAGAAATAATACTTATTCTACTAAAGGTGTTCTGAAGGATAGAAAGGGATGGAATACTTCCAAACTTGTTCTGTGAGGTCAGCATCACCTTAATTCCAAAACCAGTCAAAGACCTCACCAAAAAGGAGAATTATAGATGAATGTCCCTGATGAGCACAGATGCAAAATATCCAACAAGATACTAGCCAATAGGATCCAATAGTACATTAAGAAGATTATTCACCATGACCAAGTGGGATTTATCACCGGGATGCAAGGCTGGTTCAATACTCATAAAACAGTCAACAGGATAGATCACATCAACAGAAGGAAAAACAAGAACCATATGATCCTCTCAATAGATGCAAAGAAAGCCTTTGACAAAATACAGCATCCATTCCTGATTGAAACTCTTCAGATTGTAGAGTTAGAGGTAACATTCCTCAGCATCTTAAAAACCATCTACAAAAAGCCCACAGCAAATATCATTCTCGATGGGGAAACACTGGGAGCCTTTCCCCTAAGATCAGGAACATGAACAAGGACCTCCAGTCTCACTGCTGTTATTCAACATAGTACTAGACATCCTAGCATCAGCTATCAGAACACAAAAAGAAATAAAAGGCACGGGGCTCAAATTGGCAAAGAAGAAGTCAAACTCTCCCTCTTTGCAGATGACATGATACTGTACTTAGAAAACTCAAACGACTCCACCCCAAGATTGCTAGAACTCATAAAGCAATTTAGCAATGTGATAGGATACAAAATCAATGCCCATAAATCAGTGGCATTTCAATACACTAACAATGAGACTGAAGAAAGAGAAATTAAGGAGTTAATCCCATTTACCATTGCCCCCCAAAACATAAGATACCTAGGAATAAACCTAACCAAAGAGGTAAAGGATCTATATCTTAAAAACTACAGAATACTTCTGAAAGAAATGGGAAATGATAGAAAAATATTCCATGCTCATGGATTGGCAGAATTAATATTGTGAAAATGTCAATGTTACCCAGGGCAATTTACACGTTTAATGCAATCCCTATCAAAATACCATGGACTTTCTTCAGAGAGTTGGAACAAACTATCTTAAGATTTGTATAGAATCAGCAAAGACCCTGAATAGCCAGGGGACTACTGAAAAAGAAAACCAGAGCCCAGGGCATCACAATGCTGGATTTCAGGTTCTACTACAAAGCTTGATCATCAAGAGAGTCTGGTACTGGCACAAAAACAGACACATAGATCAATGGAATAAAATAGAGAATCAAGAAATGGGCCCTCAACTCTACGTTCAAGTAATATTTAACAAAGCAGGAAAGGCTATTCACTGGAGAAAGGACAGTCTCTTCAATAAATGGTGCTGGGGAAATTGGACAGCCATGTGCAGAAGATTGAAACTAGACCATTGTCTTACACCTTCCATAAAGATAAAGTCAAAATGGATGAAAGATCTAAATGTGAGACAGGAATCCCTCAAAATCCTAGAGGATAACACAGACGATAAATATCCTTTTTCAACTTGGCCACAGTAACTTCTTGCATGATACATCTATGAAGGCAAGGGAAACAAAAGCAAATATGAATTATTGGGACTTCATCAAGGTAAAAAGCTTCTGCACAGCAACAGAAATAGTCAACAAACCAAAAAGCAACCTACAGAATGGGAGAAGATATTTGCAAATAACCTATCAGATAAAGGGCTATTATCCAAGATCTATAAAGAATGTATTAAACTCAGCAGCAAAGAAACAATCCAATCATGAAATGGGCGGAAGACATGAACAGAAATTTCACCAAAGAAGACATACACATGGCCAACAAGCACAGGAGAAAATGCTCCGCATCACTTGCCATCAGTGAAATACAAATCAAAACCACAATGAGATACCACCTCACACCAATGAGAATGGGGAAAATTAACAACAATGAGGAAACAACAAATGTTGGAGAGGATGAAGAAAAAGGGGAACCCTCTTGCACTGTTGGTGGGACTGTGGACTGGTACAGCCACTCTGGAAAACTGTGTGGAGGTTCCTCAAAGAGTTAAAAATCGAGCTACCCTATGACCCAGCAATTGCACTGCTGGGGATTTACCCCAGAGATACAGATGCAGTGAAAACCCTAGACACCTGCACCCCAATGTTTATAGCAGCAATGTCCACAATAGCCAAACTGTGGAAGGAGGTTCGGTATCCATCGAAAGATGAATGGATAAAGAAGATTTGGCAAATTGAACTCCAATAAAAAATATACATATATAGAAATTTAAAAAGTAATTAATAAAGGGCAGCCCAGGTGGCTCAATGGTTTAGTGCCTCCTTCAGCACAGGGCCTGATCCTAGAGACCCGGGATCAAGTCCCACGTCAGGCTCCTAGCATGGAGCCTCTTTCTCCCTCTGCCTGTGTCTCTGCTTCTCTCTCTCTCTCTGTGTCTCTCATGAATAAATAAATAAAATCTTAAAAAACATAAAATCATTAATAAAAAATAAATAAATAAAACAAGAGATGCTCCTGTTATTCTAATCACTTAGGAAATTAAAAGAAATACAAGAATTCTGGAGCTTTGTGCCAGGTACTAGGGATGAACCAATATATATTTTCTATTATCTCATTGTATTGCCCAACATGGTTGTACAGTTAATGATACTGCATTGCATCCTTGAAAGTCACTAAAAGAGTAGTTCTTAAAAGTTCTCTTCATAAGAATCAAGTAGCTTCTATGTATGGTGATGGATACTGACTTATTGTGGTGATCATTTCACCATACATAAAAATATCAAATCATTATGTTGTATACCTAAAACATAGGGTTATATGTCAACTATACCACAATAAAAATAAGTAAAAAAAATTAAGAATAAAAATTTATTTTTAGTCCTTCTTCGGTAAGAAGGCAATCATTGTCATGTGTCCTTGGATATTTCTACTCCTTCTTATGAATACCTGAGACTCCTTTCACCAGCAATTTCAAAATTCATTATTCCACAGTTGAGAAAGAGAGCCCAAATCTAAATGCTTTTTCTCTTTTACATTTTTTAAGTTAAATTCTATTTACCAGAATATAGTATAACATCCAGTGCTCATCCCATCAAGTGCCCTCCTTGTTGCCCATCACCTAGTTATCCCAACTCCTACTCACCTCTCCTTCTGCAACTCTTTGTTCATTTCCCATATTTAGGAGTCTCTCATAGTTTGTGTCCTTCTCTAATTTTTCCCACTCAGTTCGCCTCCTTTCCCTTATAATCCCGTTCACTATTTCTTATATTCCACACATGAGGAAACCATATGATGATTGTCCTTCTCCGATTGATTACTTCACTCAGCATGATACCCTCCAGTTCTACCCACATCGAAGCAAATGGCGGGTATTTGTCCTTTCTGATGGCTGAGTAATATTCCATTGTATATGTAGACAACACCTTCTTTATGCATTCATCTGTGGAAGGACATCATGGATAATCCCACAGTTTGGCTCTTGTGGACATTGCTGCTGTGAACATTGGGGTGCAGATATCCTGGGGTTTCACTACATCAGTATCTTTAGGGAAAATACCCAGTAGTTCAGCACATTTATATTTAATCTTTTTTTCATTTATATTTAATCTAATTGAATCTAATCTAATCTAATTTCTAGTGAAGTGAGCAAGCAATAAATTTAGATAGCTGTTATCAGATGCCTTCCTATTTCCATAAAAGGAAAAGCTTAAGTGACTTAGGAGGTTTCTGATTCTGAATAATTGAGGTCACTCTGAAGAAGAAAAGGGGCTCAAATAAGAGGCTGAAAATTACAGTGGTAAATGTTTAAAATTAGAGAAAATCTCTGTCATCCTCAGTTATCTTTGACAGACAGAGGGTTTACAGGCTTTGCCTGGGAACAGAGAAGAGGTGACACTGAATCACAGATGTGCCCTGCATCAGTCCTTTAAAGGTGTTTCAGGTCATCAAGCACAGCAGGATGAGGAGCCTGCTATAGACTGAATGCATGTGTCCACCCAAAAAGTGTATGTTAAATCCTAATCTCCAGGGTCATGGTATGTGGAAGTGAGCTCTTTGAGAACTGCTTAGTTCATGAAAGTGGAACCCTCATGAATAGGATTTGTACCCTTATCAAAGAGATCCCAGAAAGCTAGCTGGCTCCTTCCAACATGTGAGGTCATAATGAGAAGATAGTTGTCTATAAACCAGGAAGCAGGCTCTCAGCAGACACTGAGTCGGTAAGTGCCTTGATCTTACAATTCCCTGACTCCAGGACTGTGAGATATAAATGTCTGCTATTTATAAGCCACTCACCTGAATGGATTAAGACAGATTCAAGGGGATTGCTGCCACCACCTTTAGGCATACACCTCTGCTTCCCACTGCTATCTATTATGTCCTTTAATTTTAAAAAAGTCATATTTTATATTAAGAGGAATAATTAACTAAGTATTATTGTTCTTAGGACAACATTAATTAATTCTTTGATCAAATGATAAGAATTTGGTAAACTACTTTAGTTTAGCCTATGGCACCAGAAGAAACAGCTTATATAAATACAGTTCTCTTTGCTGAATGGAATGAATTTCTTGCTTAATTTTCCACCCTTTTAATTGGCTGTTTTTCCAGAAATAATTCCCATCTTATGCTTATTCTCAAGGCTTATGATGATATCTACTTATAAAAATACTCACCACTCATAATTCTTCACATCATCTGTGCCCAAGTACACATATGGGCACATGAAACAGACTGAATCTGAGAGTCTAAGAAGACAGTGTGCTTATAGAAAAATCATTTTACATCATCTCGTCCTTGGTTTAACAATGTATTTACTCAGGTGCCAACCAAAATAGCAAAGATCATGGCATATTCTGGTTGTTATTTGATGGGTTAATTAATATATGACCATTTATTTCAAAGATAGACCATAGAATTCTTCTCCACTTGGTTCAGAGCCTAAATTAGACTCACATTTGAATGTCACAAGCCACACAGAGAAGAGATATCAAGAAATACATGATATTTTCTCCCAAGTTTCACGACCTTGAATATAAATGTCTTTCTCATTTACACTGCAGGGATTTATATTGTTAGTCACATATCTTACAGTCCTTAAAAAAAAACTTTGCCTATTAAATCTTTACATGTTATATTTTTTGTTGATTGTCAATTTACTGGACTATTAAATTCACTTTAGTCTGTATTTCATGGAGTGATCTAGAGAAACTGAAATTATCTCATGTTGTTAACAGAAGGGGCAGCTTAAATCTATAAACAACTTGCTAGCATAGGTTTTAAACCTTTAAATATTCATTTGGTATGAATCATGTTTCAAAGCCTATCTTCTGTATTATTCCTAAATGTACAAAAACAGAATCAATTGGTTACTGGAGCCAGCTTCATAAACTCAGCCCTCAATGTTTTTCTCCCGTGGTTTATCAATTTCTTCAGGCTGGGTAACAAGAATATCCCCATCTCCTGTTCTTGCCCAAGAGCAAATGAAGTACTGCAGATGAATTCCAAGGTATTTGGAAACCTCATTCTAACATAAGGATCATTTCTCCTATTGGAGAGAACACTGAGGAACCACAGATGGTTCAGGAACAGGCAACTGGGCCAAGTTTTAACATTTTAGTGTTGCCACATTGGGTTTTGTTTCCTACTAATAATGCAGCCAAGTAAATTTTGCCCCCAGCAGGAGGCTGCTTCTCAGTGGTTCTTACTGAGGAGATCAGGATCCCATTTATTTCCTTTGTTCGATGGATATTTTTCATTGCTTAACAATATTTGGCCCAAACATACCATACCTCATTTTTAAGTTAGACAACTTATAGCTCCTGGAAACATAAATAATTGAAAAGCACTTTATATTTTATCAGTTTTTCACACATTTATGAAGTTGTACAGTATTACTGAGATATTGCAAATGCAATGATGGTCGATGCATTTCCTTTTCTCATAATGAATAGCAAAATGAGATCATGAAGGGGAAACTCTGGAATCCAAGTTTTTTTTCCAAAAGAAAAAGAATTTTTATTTTAAAACTTATCATTGTCATTTACCAGAATATAATAATCACCTTAAATTGAATGTGGCCTGTATTTATCACTATAGAGTAGTAGATGCAGAAGAGTCTTGGCTCCCAGTGACCCAGGTGAAGTAAGAGTCAGGAAGACATACTGTTGAAATGCTGGTCATCTCCTTTGCAAGAGACAGTGTCTGAGTTACACCTATATACAGACTGTTCTGGGACAATGTTAATACTAATTAGCAACCTGGCATGCCAACTAGACTCAGACCACTTTAGCTTAATGGGCGTACAAAAAAAAACAGTGGATTTGAAGATGGTCCAAATCTGTCAGCCTTAAAACATTGTGATGGGTCACCTAGACAACACTTGTGGGTTACAAAGCCATGAAAACAAAAATTAATACACCTGTAAAAAAGGCGCTTTTTTTCCCCACAATATCACCATTTATCACACTTTCTGAGTCTCAGTCTCACATGACCTAATGCCAGAAAATTTTTCACAAGTCCTGGCTGAAAGAGTGGTGGGTATATAAAGAGACAGCAAATAAATTGACAATCATATGGAAATTTTAGATAGAATGGAGTTGTTCTGAAATGTAGGTTATTTTTCATGCTCTAACAGGACCTCATTTTGTCTTTTCAAAATAAATCACATTGTCTTCTTGCTTAGAGATGATGATGTCCTTTGTACCCCACCAGATGATACAAGTCCTCTTTAAATGGATTGTAGCCTTGTTCCTTTAAACATTGCAGTGCCCAGAAAAGCTGGTCCAGGGGAGGAAATTTTTCCCAGGAACCCACTCCTTTCACATGAAAGGAAGGTCTTCTGCCTGCATCCATATTATAAGAGGATGCAAGAAAACCTGAAATCTGATGGGGTTCAAGCTCCTATTTTCTCAAGATACGTATTTTTTAAAATCATGAATTGCAAGGGAGATCTGTAGAAAGTTTCAGATCCTGCTTAGAAGATGAGCCACAGCAGTGGAAGCCATGACTCACTGACTAAGGTGACACTTTTTCTGCTCCTTGCTGTGCCATTTTCTCAGGCTCCTCTGGAGACTTTTCTTCCAAATTGAAAGCAGTCCTTAAAAATGAGAAATCAGGGAAAAGTCATTTCTTTAAGGACCGATTGGTATAATAGCCTGTGCTTCTGTCCCTGGCATTTCCCCTCCCACCTCGCCCTAGCCCCCTGTCATTGGTGTATGACTTTGTTTATTGGAGTGGACAATATGCATCTTCCTTTTCAGCTGAGCTCTTTTGCGTGCTAACTATGTTGTGCACTGAGGCTCTGTCTGCTTGGTTTGGCTAATGGTGGAACAGCTGAATCTCACTGGAAGAACACAGCATGAAGTAGAAGTACACATTCAAACAAGAATTCCCTGAGTGTACCCTCTGATGGTCCAGCATGGCAGGTCCCCAGAGGAGAGGAAAGAAGCACAAAGATAGGCTCTGACTGCCCTCTTAACCTCTTATCCCTGAGTCAGAGCAAGTAGCCAGAGCAGAGAGATGGTGAAGTACAAGGAAGTGATCTGAATTACCTCTGAACTCGTGCAAGCATGTCTATATGATCCTTAAATCAACACAAGTTTCCTAGTCATTTTAAATGAGTTCACATTTATTGTTTCATTCTAGAAGTACCTCTGGGGACTTCCAAACACAGAAACTCTAAGCATTCTGAAAGCTAAGTCAAGAAAAGTCCCAGTAGGTGACCCTTGATTCATGGATTTATGTGATGGTGAATTTTGTCTTTATAACAAGTTTACTGAGAAAAGACCTCCACTCCTCCTCTGGTTCTATCTTTGTGCTCCAGGTAGAGAGGCATTAAAATAATGCAAGATATCATAGAATTTCTGCTCTAAAATATCTTTAGATGACATGTCCTCAGTTGTAAATCTATTTTATGAAATAGGAACTCCTAGGTTGAAAATTTTTCCATACACTTACATTAAGGTTTTCTTTCAAATATTAGTAATTGTCTCCAATCTTAATCATGTCTATTTTAATGACAAAAACCTGGAAAGATGAGGGATATGGAGAAAAAAAAATAAGTGCATGCTAAATTCCCAATCTTCTAGAAAAGCATAATGAAATGAGTTGGTCTTAGATATATTAATGGATTATTACAATATTTTCTTCTAAAGAAGTTGGCAATACCTGGGATTCTTGAGTGGCTCAGTGGTTGAGGGATTGCCTTTGGCTCGGGTCATGATCCCGGGGTCCTGGGATCAAGTCCCACATCGGGCTCCCTGCATGGAGACTGCTTTTCCCTCTGCCTGTGTCTGCCTCTCTCTCTGTGCGTCTCTCATGAGTGAGTAAATAAATAAATAAATAAATAAAATCTTAAAAAAAAAAAAAAAGAAGCAATACCTGAATCCTGTTCTAGATCAACCACTTGTACCTTCCTTATCTCCAGTAAAAAGTGAATACACAGAATATATTCACCAAATAACATGTGGGTCTTTGACCGCAGTCCCGTGGATTCTTAAAAACTAAGCTGGCTCTTGAGGACACCATTGTACCTCAATGCTAGTGTTGCTTGAGAAGTTATTACTGCCCTAATACCATAGCTGAACCTTCTGATGAGTCATTTATTCCAAAGCCACAAGCACTGGGAGCTGATTGCAGGTGGTGTGTATAACATTGTTGCCACTGCAGGTGGGAAAAAAGGAAGAACTTGGTGAGGAAGAATACCACACTGATACCTTATAACCTGATGTGTTTCATCCACTGGGGCTGATTCAGTAATAGTTTCAATTCCTTGGACTACCAGTGGTGAAGACAGAGTGCAGCCTGTCAAAATACAGTTTTACTGACTATGAGAAGGGGGAAAACAGGGTTTTAGTTGGCAGTAACTGAAAGTAGAGGCTCCATACCTTTTGACTGCTTCATCTACTCTTGCCTTTTCCTTGAGACTGAATCAGGGTACTCACACAGTGGATTCACTTCCTCACAAGTCACCGCCAAAGTGGAAAGGATGTACATGTTTCCTGGCTTCCATTTTGAAACCCTAGGGGACACTTTTAATAGGGCCAACTTGAGTCCTTGCAGCAATTTTTCTGGCAGGGAGATGAAAGGCAGTGATGGCTCAGCCTGATTTTTGACATTGTCACATCCAGGGGTCAAGGTCTGCTGCCAGTGTGCACATGGGCTTAGGGGGTAGATGCTATACTGAGAGCAATTGTTGGTGGTGGGTTGGCATCACCTCTGTTTACAGTGACTATTCAGAATATGCTGAATTAGATCTCTCTTTTTTGCCTTGGATGAATTTAGTGTAGTGAGAGGAGACTCAAAATAAGTCATGCCTCTTTTCTTTCTCCCTTTTTTCCTTTCTTCCTTCTTTTTTTTTTAATAGGAAAAATTTATATATTTCTAATTGCCTTTGGCAGAGATTTTAAGAGCATATTTGAGGTGTGAAGAGGTCTGGAAATAAGGCAACATTGAGATTTCCTTTTAGCTCTTTGCTTTACTTGTTCTGATAGCACATCCTGAAGTTTCACTAGTATGTTTAAAAAAAAAAAAAAGATTTATTTATTTATTTATTTATTTATTTATTTATTTATTTATTTATTTATGAGAGGCACAGACTGAGAGTGAGAGGCAGAGACACAGGCAGTGGGAGAGGCAGGATCTTCGCAGGTAGCCCGATGTGGGACTTGATCCCGGATCCTGGGATCACCACTTGAGCCGAAGGCAGGCGCTCAACTGCTGAGCCACCCAGGCATCTTCACTAGTATGCTTTTATCAGCACACCTTGCTGTACATTTATTTCTCCCAATGACCATAATTATAGTTTGGTATTGAAAAGCAAAAGCTGCTACTTGATTACCTCTTGTATGAATTACAAGAATCAAAAACTGAGGGTTTTGTTGTTGTTTTGTTTTGTTTTTTTATTCTCTACTCAGACTTAATTAATATTTCCAGTTTAGTTAAGAACTGTTAAAGCTAGAAGGCTCAGAAATACTTCACAGGTCACACTTAAGTGACAGTGACAGCACTAGAATCAGGATCTTCTGACTTTCAATTCAGGGTCATGTACAGCTTTGCTGTATCATGGAGACTTGTATCTTATCCATGCAAAGTTTAGCATTATAATTTTAAAAACTAAAACAAGTCTATATACTAAATATTTAATGATGTATATAATAATTTCAATATGTGGTAAATGGAGACAAAGAATAAGATTTTTTTTTTAAGATTTTATCCATTTATTGAGACACAGAGAGAGTGAGAGGCAGAGACGCAGGCAGAGGGAAGCAGGCTCCATGCAGGGAACCTGATGCGGGACTCGATCCTGGATCTCCAGGATCACATCCTGGGCTGCAGGCGGCTAAATCGCTGAGCCACTGGGGCTGCCCAAGAATATAAATTTTATATAGATTCTTATTCATAATATTTCTATGTTGCCAAACCAAACATTTTTAATCTCATATTAACTTCCTATTGCTGCTGTAACAAATTACCACAAAATTAGTGGCTTAAAACAACATGAAACTCTTATCTTTCAGTTCTGGAGGTTAGAAACCCTAAAATAAAGGTATTATTGAGGCTGTCTTCTTTCTGGAGGCTCTAGGAAAGAATCCGTTCCTTGTCTTTTCCAATTTCTAGAGGTCACCCACATTTTTACATTATGGCCCCAAATCACTCCAACTTATGCTGCAGTACATCTCCTTCTGTGATATGGATTCCCTTACTTCTTTTTGTAATTTATAAGGACTTCTGTGATTAGATTGGTTCCAGAAAATCCAGGGTAACCATCACAAGATCCTTAACTTAACCATATCTATAAAGATCCTTTCCTTGTAAGGTAAGACAGTTACAAGTTCCAGACATTAGTACTTGGACATCTTTTGGGGACCATTATTTTACATATCACAAGGGTCATCTAGGAATAGAGAAATCTGAAAAATGAGAAGCAGCCCCAATATTTCTCAGAAGTTCCTAGATATGTAACCCAGACCTTAAGAGGAAGATCTCATGAAGAACACTCAAGTATTGAGAATCCTCCATTTTCCTGATTCATCTGATCCCAAACCTACAAAGCTGTTGGGTGTGGTTTTTACTGGAGGTCTTCAAGGGAGACAGGAATGTGTAGAGAGAGAGAGTTCTTTTACAGAGGAGGCATCTAGAGAAGCTGAAGTTCTGTTTTCTGGGTTTTTGTGGTAAACTAAGGAGAATGATAACATATTTCTCATGAAGTTGAGGGACAGGAGGGCAATGGAAGAGACCTATCTGGAGAAGGATGGATTTGCTATGAGGTTATTATCTCAAAAGACAAAGGAAGCCTTTCCTGTTGCTTTATTTTCATCATTGACCACTTCTTCATGTCTCATTTTTTCATGTCTCATTATTGTAGCAGAAATTTTACTCTCAGATAGCCAGAGTTAAAGTAGGCAATGTTCTTCAGGTTGTTCATGCAAGTAGACACATGTGCCGTCAACACTGCCCAGGTGGGTTGGGAGAACTGCTAAGGATATCCTCCACAGGGTTAGCCTGCAGCTGAAGTAGGGGGCAGGCTCAGGCACCCTTAATCTTTCTTACGCTTCCCTGATTGATATACAATCAAAACACAAGGACAAGAATAAAATCTCTCTTTGGTGGTTGTGGGGGGGGGGGGATGTCTTGAATGTGTCCTCATACTAAGTAGGCATTTGTGAGCAGGATTATGTTTATCCAAAGTATTGTTGAGTAACTTCAGATATATAAATTCATTTCCCCAGTAGAATCACAGGCAGTAGTCTGTCCCCAAATGGATAGCAGGTCAGGGAATTCCTACAGGCTGGATTAAGAGTCTTTTACCATGGTGAACAGAAAGTCAAGTAAATGAAGTGGAATATGAATATTCCTTCAAGATATGAAGACACGGGTTTTTCTGGGTAAGACGGCATTATTACAGGTACCTATGCAATAGATCCGAAGTCAGACTCTTTCTCTAAAAGAACAAAGCCCTATGAATTATCAGATCTGGACTCCATTATGGCATTGAACCCTGTAACATACTAGTCCTATTCTGAATTCACACACAGCAGCCCTCCAACTACATCTCCCTTGGAATTAATTGTTCCTGAAATAGTCCTGTGCACATGATGGCTTTGATTTTACTGTATGTCATGAAATAAGCAGTCCTGCAAGCTTGGGTTAAAGCCCAGGATATTCCCAGGCTTGGCAGGCTAAGCCTGGGAGAGTGAGGGTATCCTTTGGTCAGTGCTGCTGTGTTCTCACCTCTGAGCAATGCAAGTTTTTTTTTCCTGTTTTTACACATTTACTAAAAGAATCCCCATTTTTATTCATACCTGCAAAAACACTTTTGTGGAACAAAGAACAGGGAAATTACCCCTAACTAACCAAATGTTTCTTATTAATGCATAGCCTGTCAAAGTCCCAGGGTATTCCAAAAGCTGAACTGGATGTCTCAGTATCCTACAGCAGAGCAATGAAGCAGCTGCTGAGTCCAGTGGTATCTGGTTGAATCCCACACAGACCATTGTAACCTGATGGTTTCCCCACCTGTCATACTGAATATCATCATCCACAGGCTTATCTATACATAACTTTGCTGAATTCCTCCCCATAGATAAAAGGCCAATGCAGAAGCTTGCCAAGGAGCCTGATGTCTGCAGCTGCCTTGGCCCTGTGGGAAATTTATCTTGGTGGACTTGCATGGCCCTTTAGAAACCACTTTGCCTCTAATCCCTCCCTCTGTTATCTCATATGCTCATGTTACATTTTGGAGATTCAAAATCCCCACCTTTTCTGATCCAGGCTTGTATTTCATTTTTTAAAAAGATTTTATTTATTTATTTATTTATTTATTTATTTATTTATTTATTTATTTGAGACACAGAGACAGAGAGAGAGGCAGAGACACAGGCAGAGGAAGAAGCAGGCTTCGTGCAGGGAGCCCTATGCGGGACTCAATCCCAGGTCTCCAGGATCATGCCCTCTGATGAAAGCAGGGGCCCGCTGAGCCACCCAGGGATCCCCCAGGCTTGTATTTCAATTGCAAAATGTCCACAGCCTCATCCAGTCCTGTGTCCTCAACATACCTGCAGCACCTAGGGCCTGATCAAGGTAGCTCATTTCTGAAAATGAGCTGACATGTACTAAGCTGGTGTTTTAATTTCTTGAAAAAGAAACTGGCTGACTTGAGGAAGCATCCTGTATAATTCAAAAATTTGACATTTCAACAATATGGCACAATTTATCTCCCAAACCTTTTTAGGGAAAACAGCCCAGGTGTGTGAGATGGGCAGAGGAGAGATAGTTGAGTGTCTGGGTGAGTGGACTCTGGGAATGGCGCAGAAGCGCATTTCTCTCACTTAGTTGGGTTCAGCAAATAAGCAGGTGCAAAGTTATTTTTAATTGAGTTCTACCCCAGGGGCCAACACTGAACTGAAGCTATCTGTTGTGACCAGCTTTCTGCAGATTGAGAGCTACTCATGGACCCCATGAGGACACTTTTCAGTTCATCAACTATGTCATCTACAAAGATGGAAAGCATTATAGGGAAAAGTACTAGCCACTCTGAAACAGCTCTCAAAAGAGCACAGATATAAAATTCAATGTTTCTGGCTGACAATTGGTTAATGCAACGATTGCACTCTGCAATAGAACTTTCTGTGATGATGGAAATGTTCTGTATCTCTTGTTATTGAGCATGTGAATTGAGCATGTGAATTGAGCTTGTTATTGAGCAAGTCACTTGAAATGTGACTTGTGTGACTGGGGAACTGAATTTTTTTGTTTTATTTTAATTATTTTTAATTTAAATAGCCAGATGTGGCTGGTCGCTATTATATTGTAGAGTGTAAGGGTAGTGTGGTTTGGGTTATGGCAATAAACTCTATGCTAATAGCTATAGAAATGAATGTAATTACTTAAGAATAATCCTCTTGTTAATCTGCTATATATTTGGGATGTACTATTATTTCTAGTCAAAACAGGAGTGTGATGGGACTTGATAAATTTTGCAACTTCAATCAAATGCTTTTCACTTTGTGCTTATATTTGGATAAGTAAAGATTATTATAGCTGTAAACTGTATTTTAAGCTAGTATAACTTCCAATGGATATAAAATCATTCTTTCTCCATACATGAGGTTAATTAAACACTATACTATCTTACATTTATTTGAGAAGATTTTTACTGCAATAATAAAGAGAAGGAAAAGCTTTTTATTTTTTTTTATTTTTTATTTTTTTTGGAAAAGCTTTTTAAAAATGTTATGTTTGTGTAGCATTTCAAAAATAGAAAGTTTGGGAGGAGAAAAAAATTATTCAATTACAGTTATTTCTAGTAGCATGTAAGTTAAGAATGCAAGTCTCTAAATCCCTGAAAATGTTTTATTCAACCAGTCTGTTGTTGAAATTTTTATTTCCCTAGCAACAAAGCAGCAGATAGACTTTTCCTTCCAAGGTAATTAGGCATGTACTGAACAAAACCACATTTTATGTTATTCTACACATGTAGTGAAATAACAACAACTAACATTTATTGAGACTTGCTAAGTATCAGGCACTATTCTTTGCAATTTACATGTATTAACTCCTTTTATCCTTATTACAGTTATTATTCACATTTTCTAGTTGGATAGAGAAGTTGGGTGAGTTTCCCAAGGTTACAAAGCAGTAAAGAAAGAGGTTTCTATTTTTGTGATTTTGTTCACATGTTAACATATATATTTAGTTTCCACAATCTGATTATAACTATACTAAGCCATGAGAATGTAAAACTGAAGAAAACATTTTTCTCCTTTCTATTCAGAGAGATAAGTAAACTGAAAGATAAAACATATTGTAAAATAAGTAGTTACATTTTTGCAGTTACATCCCCTACTCCCATTCACATTTGTTTTTCACAATGTTTTTTGGCACATTTTGTAGCAATTTGGTTCCTTCCCCTATAGACCTGTCCATGGGAACATCTATCTGTCAACAGACCAATGAGGTCTGGGGTAGATATATGCTAGAACAGAGCTACTCACTTGTGCCTGAAGTTGGAAGCATCAGCATCACTTGGAAACTGACTAGAAAATACAAATTCCCAGACCCTTCCCAGGGATACTCATTCAAAATGAAGATGAGGGATGAGGTAACTTTTGGGTCTGCCTTCTTTCACCAGCAAAATGCATTTAAGATTCATTCATGTTCTTTAGTGAATCAGTGACCCATTATTATTTATTGCTGAATATTATTACATTTTATGAATATGCCACAATTTGTTTTATCCATTATAGGTTGAAGGACATCTTGCCTGATTACAATTCCAGCTATTATGAAAAAAGATGCTGTAAACATTTACATACAGGTATTTGGATGAGCAAAGGCTTTCAATTCATTTGGATAAACACCCAGAAGTGGGATTGCTTGATTTTGTAACAAGTGTATGGCTAATTTTATAATAAGCTGTTTTCCAAAATGACAGTGTCATTTTGCATTTCTGCCAGTGATAAATGAGTTTTCCTGGTGTCCTGAACCATTGCTAATGTTTGGCATTGCCCTTGTTTGTTTGTTTTGCCATTCTCATAGATATGTAGTGGTATCTCACTGTGATATTAATTTTTCATTTCCCTAATGGCAAATAACTGTCAACATGGTCAAATAAGTTTCTTGTTACATACTTATTGGTCATCTTTATATTTTATTTGGTGTTTATTCAGTGTTTATTCAGATATTTTGCCCAATTTTCAGAATTGTGTGCTTCACTTTTTTTTTTTTTTTTTAATTCATTTGAGACACAGAGAGAGAGAGAGACAAAGACACAGGCAGAGGGAGAAGCAAGGCTCCCTGCAGGGAGCCTAATGTGGGACTTGATTGCAGGACCCCGGGATCACCACCTGAGCTAAAGGCAAACACTCAACCATTGAGTCACCCAGGTGCCCCCTATTGTTGACTTTTAAGAATCTTTTGTAAATTCTAGATACAAGTCCTTTGTCATATGTGTGACTTTTAAAATATTTTCTTCCAGTCTGAAGCTTGTCTTGCTATCTTTAACAATGTAGTTCCCAGAACTAAGATCTTAGTTTTGACAAGGTCCAGTTTTTCAGTTTTTTTATTTTATGAATGAACCTTTTGTTATTGTGTCATATTTTTTTCTATATTTTCTTTTGGATGTTTTATAATTTAAGTTTTTATGTTTAAGTTAGGTCTACGATCCACTTGTATAAAGTGAGATGTATCTGTTACTTTATTTTTGTATGTGTGAATGATTATTCCAGCACCATTTATTGAAAAGACTGTTCTTTGTCCATTGAATTGCTTTAGCATCTTTGTGAAAAATTACTTAATTAGATTTGTGTGTGTCCAGTTCTGGACGCTGTCTTATGTTCCATTGATTCGCATCTATCTTTCTTTATAAACATTGGATTGTCTGAATCTTCCTATTTGGTTCTTGATCAGATTTGTTTGGGCTACTCTAATTTCTTTGACTTTTCATATGTATTTTAGAATTAAATTGTCAATATCTGACAGCTTACTGAGATTTTACTTTAGACAGTGATGTGTCTATAGATCATGCAGTGAACAATTAATATCTTAAAGACCTGAAATCTTTAATCCATAAACATGGTATGCCTCTTCATTTAGTGCATTAAAAAATATTTTCTTTTGTCATTGTTTTGCAGCTTTCAGCATACAGATTTTGCACTTATTCTGTTTGATTTGTACTTAGGTGCTTTTGTGTGTGTGTATGTATGTATGTGTATGCATGCACTGGAAATTACTACTGGAAATGGCTTTTTGTTTTTTATCATTTCAAATCCCAATCATTCATTGCTGGCACTTACCTACTTCAGAATACAAATAACTTGTGTATATTGATCACGTATGAAGATGAACTTAATAATTTATTATTTATTAGCTTATTTTTTAGATTCCTTTGAATTTTCTATGTAAATCATCTGACCTGGGAATTGAGATAATTTTATTTCTTTTTCTTTTCTTCTTTTCCCTTCATCCCCCTGACCTCACTAGCTGGGACTTCCAATATAAGATTTTACCACATTCTGAAGGGTGGAGGGAGATAGTGCCTCCTTTGCTATCAAGCATATTAGCTGTAGAATTTCTTCTGTGAATAATCTTTGTTAGGTTAAGAAAAAAAATTTTTTTAATTCCATTTGTATAGAGTTTTTATCCATAAAAGGATATTGGATTTTATTGAATGCTTTTTCTACATCAATTAAGAGGATCATATGGTTTTTCTGATTCATCCATTAATATAGTGAATTATATTGATTGATTTTCAAATATTGAGCCAGTCTTACATTCTTACATGAACCGTACTTGTAGTGATATATTATCCTTTTTGTATATTCTGTATTCAATCTGCAAATAATACTCTATTGTAGGTTTTTAAATCTATGATAATGAGGAATTTGGGTCTTTAGTTTTTCTTCTTGTGATTTAGTTGTCTGGCTTTGGTATTAGGGTAATATTAACCTTATAAAACAGGTTGGAAAGTGTTTTCTATGTTCTAGAAAAGATTATGTAAATTTTATAGTATTTATTTCTTGAATGCTTGGAAGAATTTGTTAGTGAATCCAAATGGACCTGAAGTTTTCTTTCTTTTTCTTTAGTGAGAGGCACATATTTAACTGGAAATTCAGTTAAGAAATAGATATACCACTATTTATATTATCTTTTTTTATCTATTATCTTACTTTGATAGATTTTTATCTTTGAAGAATTAGTACATTTTGTCTTATATATTGAATTTAGGGCTATAGAGCTATTCATAGCATTACCTATTTATCTGTTAAAATATTTGATATTAGTATTTTTAACTATTTATTTATTTATTTATTTATTTATTTATTTATTCTCTTCTTCATTTCTAATACTGTGTTTTTTCTCCTTTTTTCCTATCAGTCTGGCTAGAGTTTTATCAATTTTTTAAAAAATCTTTTCAAAGAACCAACTTTTGGTTTCATTGATTTTCTGTATTTCTGTTTTCACTTTTACTGATTTCTGCTCACATATTTTTAATTTGCTTCCTTCTGCTAGCTTTTGAATTATTTTGCTTTTTTCCCCACTAGTTTCTTACAATGTATATTAGATATAGATTTGACAACTTCCTGGGATGCCTGGGTGGCTCAGCGGTTAAGTATCTGCCTTTAGCTCAGGGCGTTATCCTGGAGTCCAGGGATTGAACCCCACATCAGGCTCCCTGCACGCAGCCCTGCTTCTACCTCTGCTTATGTCTCTGCCTCTCTCTCTCTCTCTCTCTCTCTGTGTGTGTCTCTCATGAATAAATAAATAAAATCTTTAAAAAAAAAGATTTGAGAACTTCTTTAACTTCTATTATATTCATTTAATACCATAAATTCCCTTGTTATCAATGTTTTAGGTACAGTCCACAAATTTTGACAGGATGTATTTTCATTTTTCTTTATTTAAGAAAATCCCTTAAGACTTTCTCTGATTCTTGAGCTATTGAGAAGTTTGCTGTTTAAATATTTGAAGGTTTTTTTCAGATAGTCTTATTGATTTCTCGTTTAATTCTATTATGATCTGACACATACTTCATATAATCTCATTTCTTTTAATTTTGTCACAATTTGTTTTGTATCCCAGAACATTGTCTCTCTTAGTGAATGATCTGTGTGATTGAGAGTATTTTCAGCTGTTGGCATGTGTAATAAGATCTGCTAGCTTAAGGTGTTTGCATAACCTTACATCAGATGTTCCCTTCCAGTCCTCTTGCTGACCCATTTTTAAGGAAATTACTCCTGCCTCCGGATTTTAGGAGTCTTGCTTATGCTGTCAACTCTGGCAGAGTGTGCCAGTTTTCCAGGTCTCCTAGTAATTGTTTGGCTTCTTATCAGCAGAGCTTTCTTTTCTCCTTGCCTAGCAAAGTTCAATCCTTTCCACAGAGGAACCTAGCTTTCTACCATGTATACATATTATTCATACATTTTAGTCATTTGGTCATTCAACAAATATTTATTAAGTCTCTACTATATGCCAGGGCAAGAATACTGTCATGAATAAAAAAAGAAGAAAACTTCTGCCCTCAGAGTGTGTTCTATTCATTGCCCTCAGAATGTGGTTCAATTTCATCGTCCTAAGCTTCTGAGGTAGTCAGATGGAACCTCCACAAATGGTGCACTTTCCTCCTTCATTTGCAGAGTTATGATGGCAATGATTAGAAGAATCTGCTTGTGATTTTTATTGGACTTTTATAAGCACTTTTTATTGGAATATGTAAATAGGCCTCTTTCAGGAAAAGACAAGGAGTTGAAGATTTGTGACTACTGTCTCTACACTGAGCTCTGGTTAAGAACTGTTTGTTTGATACAGTCTTGTGGCACTTATAAACTAAAGTCTTGCTGGCCACCAGGGCCCAGAGATTAAGAGGTGTCGGCTGCCAAAGCCAGACACCAGCCAGACATGCACACAAACTCTTATCAAGGAGATATCAGTGATCTGGAGCTGAGCAGAGGGAAAACAAAGATAGTATATGTTGCCTCTCTAGTCTCTGGAAAGAATTGTAACGGGCCTCTTGATTTGTGTTAAATTAAAACAATGAGTCCTTAATGGCCCTTAAGAACTTTTTTTTTGTTTGCTGTAGTAAGTGGGTCTCATGGACACAAGCTCCTTTGGCTTTCAGAGCTAGATGTTTTGGGGGTTTGTCCCTCAAGTGGAAGTCTTTAAAGTGGGGACACCTGGGTGGCTCAGTGTCTGAGCATCTGCCTTTGGCTTAGGCTGTGATCCCAGAGTCCTGGAATCGAGTCCTGCATCAGGGTCCCTGCGGGGAGCCTGCTTCTCCCTCTGCCTGTATCTCTGCCTCTCTCTGTGTGTCTCTCATGAATAAATAAATAAAATCTTTAACAAAAAGAAGGAAGTCTTTAAAATGGGGCGCTGGATATTGGGTCTAAACCCTTTGCTCTTCAAGGAGGAGCTGGGAGTTGTGATTTTCCACCCCATCATGTTTCCATCCCCAGGGTGGGGTTAATAGGGAGATTGTATCTGCCTCTCCTACTCAGTTCAGTATGGGTTTTTTCCTTGTTCACTTGATGTGTAGGAGTCAATCAGCTAATTTCTGGATTTCTTTCAGAGGGAATTCTCTAGTATGTAGCTGCAGATTCAATTGTCAGAGTGAGGAAATGAGTTCAGGAGCCTCTTGGTCTCCATCTTGAACCAGAACTTCATTCACTTTCTATTGAATGAGAGCATTCGTTATTAGGGAGACTGCATACTTAGTTATGTAGCTTATTTGTGGCTGTCAAAATATTGAATTTCAGTATGGCACTGTTTCAGCCATACTATTTGTTTGAAGATATTATTCCTTTCTGTGATTTAGTCTCCCACATCAAGAGCCCAAATATCACCACCTACTCTGCTACTTCAGATCCTCTCAGCCCTTCTGCTTCTAGTTCCCTTCTGCATTTTTCCAGCCTCAGTTCCACAGGCAGCCTACTCCAGGTAGGCATAACGCAAGAGCACCTTGCCTCCTGCCTTCACTAGTCACTTTTCATCATCTGTTATAGGTTTGCCTATTGGGTTTGCCTATTGGTGTTGAGCCATAAAATTCCACAGGAAATGCTCTGTGCTCATCTCTGTGCAACTGGAAATGCTGGAACACCTATGTACTATTAGGATGATCCTCCAACTAGTAGGAAGTGAAGATCAGTCAGTACATTCTTATTCCTTCCTTTTGCTGTTTCAGCTGCCCTAAGATGTTGGCATTCCATATTGCTTTTCAGAAGATGAGCCCACAAGGTTGAACAAACATACTGCATAAATGAAGTGGCTAATTCTCCCTCCTTCCTTGTCTTGCTGCCTTTTGCCCTCACTCAGGCTTTCCTGGAATTGCACTAAGTAGTAATGAATAACTTTTGCCTTGGGCTTTGCTTTCCAGGGAACTCTAGATAAGATGTCATTCTTCCCTTAACAAATATAAACTTATAAAGGTAAGAT
Source organism: Vulpes lagopus (assembly GCF_018345385.1). Lineage (NCBI taxonomy): Eukaryota > Metazoa > Chordata > Mammalia > Carnivora > Canidae > Vulpes > Vulpes lagopus. Next base: position 94,367,921 of record NC_054827.1, on the reverse strand, counting down.
GACACCAAAGGCAATGCTAGGAAGAAAACATTAAACAAAACATCTTAGTAAGAAGTGTAGCATCTACAATCTCTGCCCTTCTAGGGTTTGTCACTCATAAAGCATCGTCTCATTCTTAAATAGTCCCTGTAGGAAGCATCCCAAGGAAGCCAAGATCTAAAATGTACCTTATGGGAATGGGGCCCAAGTATTTTAGCTTTTATCACTGACAGAGCAGTGGAAGACAACGTTTCAAAATAAAATGCACTCGATTAAAAAGAGCTAGTTATGCAAGATATGTAAGTTCTAAAGATCTGCTATACAACATAATGTTGATAGTTGACAGTGCTGTGTTGAGCACTTACAAATTGATTATGAGAGTAGGTTTCATGTTAAGTGTCCATAACCCCCCACACACTTTTTTGGGGTGATAGATATGTTTATTAACTTGATTGTTGTGATGGTTTCATGCATATGCATGTACATATGTCCAAATCCATAAAATTGTGTACATTAAATATATGCAGATTTTTGTATTTCAATTATACCTCAATAAATCTGTTAAAAATAATAATAGAGAGGATAAATGAAATCTCTATGCAGTATTTGCTCAATTTTTATATAAACTAAAACTGCCTTAACAAAATAAAGTCTGCTGATTAAAAAAATAAAAGCCAACTGTCCCAAGTAGATGTAAGTGAAAATTTAAGTCAGAGGCAGAGAGTTGAAAGGTGAGAACACATAGCCTAGATTAGAAATGAAAATGCGAGAATCTAAGCTTCCTAGGGACCAGTTCCAAACACAGAAGAGTGATAATAATGTGCAGTTAAAAAAGCGTGAAGACGACTGGGAGGAAAAAACTGCAGGGCTGAATACTAGAAAAATAGCATAAAAATAGCACAGAATATTGAAAGAAGAGCCTCTTACAAGATGACTGTGTTTTAGTCTCAGAGGAAAAGCTTATAGTAGAAATATGGGGGAAAAAATTCCAACACTGGTTCTTTAAAAAGTCCTTCCATCTTTTAGCCACCTTTGAAATGCAACTTTCTGTTTAGATCTCATCTTGTCATACACCTGGCTTTTTATGTTTTCCTCTGATACTTGGTCCCGTGTGTGACAAATGAGATCAACTGAGTCCTGCCTGGAAAAAATCAGAGGCAAATGTAAATTTGCTGTTTTTCTTGCTTTTTTTTTTTTTTTTAAAAGATTTATTTATTTATTCATGAGAGACACACACACAGAGAGAGGCAGAGACACAGGCAGTGGGAGAGGCAGGCTCCTCACAGGGAGCCCGATGGGGGACTCGATCCTGGGACCCTGGGATCATGCCCTGAGTCTAAAGCAGATGTTCAACCAGTGAACCACCCATGCGTCCCTTTTCTGTTTTTCCATAGAGAAAAACATGTGTGGCATTTTTTTTCCTGTTGAACATGAAATGTTAGCAGCATGGGAAAAGGTGTTTATAACTCCCAGCAAAACCTCTGATATCATAGAATGCTTTCTAACTTTAGGCCTATTTCAGGTGTTGAATTGAACAAAAAAAATATTCAGAGAACAATATGGATCAGCTGAAAGACATTCTTCTAAATGAATCACTACTGCACATGATAGAAGGTGTAGAGGAAAGTAGCAGTTATTTACTGAGTACTCATTATTTGCCAGGACTCTGCCAAATGCATTTCACATCAAGCCTGAGAAGTGTATGTCCTTTAATCCTTTTTGAACATGAGGAAATAGGCTTTGAGAAATTAACCCCTCAATTATCACATAGAGAGTACAGAAAGTAGAGGTGTGACATAGGGCATCCCTTATATTCCATGAGACACTCAGTAATGTTCTAATGCCCACTGGTGAAGAAAATTACTCTGTGTGCTATGGTTTATAGATATTATTTTTAATTCACACAGAACTTTGTAAAGCAGATGGTTATTATTACTTTACTGATAAGAAATTTGAGTCCCAGTAAGTGGAATAGCTTAAGAGTGACACCATAAGTAGAAAAGTTAGAATCTGAACACAAATAACTAGACTTCAGAATGTGTGATGTCAGCCTTAAAAATAAAACTGCCAGTTATTTTACCAGCAAAAAATAGGTTTATTTGGGAATAGTGGAAAATTGCAATCCAGGGCTAGCAAGACATAGCAAAATCATAAGCGATTCCAAAAAAATGAAAGAGAGGAACATTTTACAGAGAAGGAGGAAGGGGTTAGTTTGAAGAGAAGTCCATTGGAGAAAAGCAAGAGTTCAGGGTGGTGACAGTTTCTCATTGACTGAGTTACAGGGGTAGTCAATTTATTGTAGAAGATGCGATGTACGTCTTTCCCTATTGGGACCTATAATCGATGATTCTTTCCTTATTTTATTTTATTTTATTTTATTTTATTTTATTTTATTTTATTTTATTTTTAAAAATAAATTTATTTTTTATTGGTGTTCAATTTGCCAACATACAGAATAACACCCAGTGCTCGTCCTGTCAAGTGCCCACCTCAGTGCCCACCACCCAGTCACGCCCCCCCCCTGCCCACCTCCCCTTCCACCACCCCTAGTTCGTTTCCCAGTTAGGAGTCTTTCATGTTCTGTCTCCGTTTCTGATATTTCCCACTTATTTTTTCTCCTTTCCCTTTATTCCCTTTCACTATTTTTTATATTCCCCAAATGAATGAGACCATATAATGTTTGTCCTTCTCTGACTGACTTATTTCACTCAGCATAATACCCTCCAGTTCCATCCAAGTTGAAGCAAATGGTGGGTATTTGTCGTTTCTAATGGCTGAGTAATATTCCATTGTACACATAAACCACATCTTCTTTATCCATTCATCTTTCGATGGACACCGAGGCTCATTCCACAGTTTGGCTATTGTGGACATTGCTGCTATAAACATCGGGGTGCAGGTGTCCCGGTGTTTCATTGCATCTGCTGATGATTCTTCCCTGTTGAGGATTCTTCTCTTGGGTCTGTAATTGACAGGTCTTCCTGTGATTGGCATTGAGTGGTGCGGCTCCAGCTATCAGTTCCCAGCGTAGCATCTTGAGTTCACTTTAGTGAGATTTCCCTTTATTAATTTTTAGGAATCTTATTTATTTTTAACATACTAATATCATTATATATTTACATTATATATATTATATCTGAAGCTTCCTATATATAACTAGGTCCATTGTGGATACTCAACACATATTTACTCCTTTCTGCCTGGTCTTAAACAAGACCACAAAAATCTGGTCACAAAAATCTGGCACTCTGTCTAGAGCTAGCCAAAGGACAACAACAATAACACAACAGTGGTCACTAAACATTTAATTAAGCATGGAAAATCTGCCATTCCTTGTCAGTTTGCCTGTCAGAGTTCTAACATGTAAACCTAATCAGTCTAACTCACTCTATTTTTTTTTTTTCGTATACCAGGAAGCAAGTGTCTGCAGGAGAGAACTTGGGGATCAACAAAGGAGCTATGATTTCCTGGAAGATAAGATGCCACAAAGAAATGGCTATAGGAAGCTGAGAATCCACCACTGATGAGTTGCCATCCAGTTACATTGCACCTACCAAGTATCAGCAGATTAGAACCTCAGAGTCATGATTTTTCTGGGTGTAGTGTTGAAGGAATCTCAGAGATGATAAAACTTACCCCCTAATTTTCCTCATGAGAGCATTAATGTTAGGAGCTAATTGGACACTTAGGTAGACAGGGCCAGGGTCCCCAGTAAGAAAGCAAAAAAGCTAGGTCAGCTATGACAGAGATGCACTAGCCTCCTGTTTTACAGCTTAGACAATACCACAATAGTATCCTGTCTAGCAGCCTCTGCTGAAGTGATTTTTGAGTAATATCTTGAAACAGAACAATTAACCATAAAACATTGGTCCTATCACAAGTTGAGGCACTTAGTCTGCAAATTTCAGCCCAAAAGACCATCAACACATGAACATTAATCTGACAGACAGGTACATGATCGAAGCTCTGATTGGCACACCTGAGCAGCTAATCCACACTCAGGATGCTCAGGATAGTTCTGCAAACAGCTTATAAACCCCTCAGATGTGAACAAGAAAACATCAACCCTCTCTGGTCCCCTCCCTCTCTGGGAGCTTTGTACTATTGGCCAATAAACTTTGCTTTGCTGCCCACCACTCTTCATCTGGTCTACCTTTTCATTCTTTGAAGCAACATGACCAAGAACCTTGGGCACTCAGGGGACAAGAAACCTGTAACCTTCAGACCCTAAAAGGTAAAATGTGTTTTGAATTCTTCTTGTCCTATATTATGGCCAATTTTCAGCCTGAAGTCCAGGGGCTGGCCAGCACTGAAGGTTCATCTACATAGATGGCTGCCCTGAGGCCTGTGGTGAATGAAATCAGACTACAGTATGTGGAGTAGGGCTGGTCTGAGAAGGTCAGCTTCCCTTACAGAACCCTTCCCTCCCCCTGGGTGGAGCAGCTATTCCTCTACTCCCTCTTGGGGAATACTCCTGCATTCACGTTGTAGCAACTGAGAGGGAGTAATGTGACATTGTGTATATATCACATCTTCTTTATCCATTCATCTGTCAATGGGCAACTGGGATCTTTCCATAGTTTGGCTATTGTGGACATTGTGCATTGCCATGTAATCAGAGTGATATACTCTGAGTCAGTATAACCAGTCTTTTCACACAGCATCAGGGACAGAATCTTGGAAAAGAATGTTCAGTATAAAAACAGTGAAAGGGAATAAAGGGGAAAGGAGAAAAAAATGAGTGAGGAATATCAGAAAGGGAGACAGAACATGAGATACTCCTAAGTCTGGGAAACAAACAAGGGGTGGGGGAAAGGGAGGTGGGCAGGGGGTGGAGGTGACTGGCACTGAGGGGGGCACTTGATGGGATGAACACTGGGTGTTATGCTCTATGTTGGCAAATTGAACTCCAATTAAAAAAATATGTAATAAAAAAATAAAAACAAAAATAAATAACATTCAGGGAACATGTCTTTTTTTTTTTTGAAGTGTAATTGACACACAATGTTACATTAATTTCAGGTGTACAACATATTAATCCAACATCTATGCTGATGCTATGCTCACCACAAGTGTAGCTACCAACTGTCAACATATAATGTAACCACAATAACATTGATTACATTTCCAGGGAACATATCTTATATTCAAGACAATAGCTTAGTACTCAACACATACTATTTTATTTAATCCTAATGATGTTGTGTAAGGTAGTAATTATCTCTGCACTACAAGGGAGGAAACTGAGGCTCACGCAAGTCCAGAGATTTTTTTTTTCCCAGTTAGGAAGTGAATAAACACAGGTCTGTGTGATTCCAAATCCCAGACATTCCGAGAAGCGTTTAGTTAGAGTAATATCCTCCTGTTGAAACAGCCCAAAAAACAAGTAAAATTCCTTTTTCCAAGTTTGTGATTTACAGCCAAGGCAGTTGAAGATTTTCCTTTCTTTTTTAATTAGAAGACTAATATTTGTAAAATTGCAAAATGGAAATCCAAGCTGGTAAGTCTGTTGAAAAATGGATAGTTAGGCCACATTTATATATCTACAGTCAACATTTAGAGGGCATAGATTAATAGAGCAAACAGTGTGATGGTGATTACCCTGGTAACAAAATCTCCATTAAGCCTTGCTTGAGGAGAAAATGAAAAGCTCTAACATCTGTCAGGTTCAGCCAGAGTTCATTGAGGATAGAAAATGTTACTTGCTTTGCTTTTATTTCCCTTAGACTCAAAGCAGAAAGAACACAGATCATCTAGTGTCTGGACCCCAGTGATTCAAAGCTCCCAGTGGTTCAAAGCTCCTACTAGGGTCCTGGGAGCTTAGTAGAGTGACCCAGTGGGCCTACACAGCCTCTAGGGATCAAATCAGGACTATTTTCATGAAAAATGAAAACCATCACCAGAAATTTTAACATTTCTTCAAACTAAATTTAGCCAACGCAGGCTTGGTTTTAAAGAACTGTTAACATAGGAGTTGGTTTTAAATTTTTTTATTTATTTATGATAGTCACAGAGAGAGAGAGAGAGAGAGAGGCAGAGACACAGGCAGAGGGAGAAGCAGGCTCCATGCACCGGTAGCCCGACGTGGGATTCGATCCCGGGTCTCCAGGATCGCGCCCTGGGCCAAAGGCAGGCGCCAAACCGCTGCGCCACCCAGGGATCCCAGGAGTTGGTTTTAATAGCCAGAGCCATGGGGTCATTTTTTCATTTGCTGTTCTTGTCTAACTAGATGAAGAGGTAGTCACTATCAAGGTCAGTTTTCTTATCTTCTTGGGCAAAACAGTTTAATTTAAACAAACTCCCTCACATGAAAAGAATAGTAGTTTATCCTGGTGTTTATTGAAGTCTGTTCTCTCCCCCACTCACTTTTTACTCTGCCAACATCTACTATCAGTTTGGTAATATCTTGCCATACTTTTTTTTTTAATTGAAATATATTTGACATACAACATTTGTAAATTTAAGGTGCACAACATCTTAATGGATACAGTAATATACTGTAAAGTGACTGCCACTGTAGCCATAATTACCACCTACTATGTTACATTCATTATCATTTTTTAGTGGTTGGAATAATTAAGTTTGATGATTATAATACAATATTGTTTTCTACATTCACTATACTGTACATTAAATCTCCAGGGCTCATTTACTACTTGTTGCAAGTTTGTACACTTCAACATCTGTCCTACCCTCCCACAAGTCCTGATAGTCACCAGTTTACTTTCTCTACTTTTGCAAGTTTAGGTTTTTAAAATTCCACACATAAGTGATATTATCTAGTACTTGTCTTTTTCCTTGTGACTTATCTCACTTAGCATAGTTCTCACATTCTGTCCATGTTATCACAAACAATAAGATGTCCTTTCTTTCTCATGGCTGAATAATATTTCATTTGGCCAACAGGCCCATGAAAAGATGTTCATCACTAATCATCAGGGAAATGCAAATAAAAACCACAATAATATATTACTTCATATCTGTTAGAATGGTTATCATCCAGAAGGCAAGAGATAACAAATGCTGGCCAGGATGCAAAGGAAAGGGAACCCTTGTGCACTATTGGTGGGAATGAAAATTGGTTCATCCACTATGGAAAATAGTATGGCAGTGCCTCAAAAAAGTTAAAAATAAATCTACCATACTTCCATACTTCTGAAAGGTATGTAGACATATAGATGCACCACTAAAATTAGTGTTTTGTACTGTTTGTTATTTTATTGTTATTTTGCAGTGGGTTTTTTTTTCCACTAAATGGGACATTTTAGGGGTTTATTCATCCCATAAAAGTCTGCCTTATCATGTCCAACTGTAACAGTGTATTCTTGAGTATGCACCATCTATTCTATCACTGAGAGTATTTTATAATTTTTTACAGTTTACAGACAAGAGACTAAAAAACACTGTGAGACATGCCTACCTGTTTGTGTTGGGTTTCTCTACAATAGTGTAGCAGATTGTGTTTTGATGATTCACACTGCATCATGTCCATCCTCCCCTTGTCATGTCTCACAGCAAGTAAAGCATATTCCATCCATTACTGGCCTTGGACATGTGGTAAGAACCACATCAGAAGAGATGCTCTGCTGGTGGTGGTGTGGTTCAGCTCCACCTGCTGCTCTTTCTCTCTTTGCCTCAGGAATAGCATATCTGAGATAAGGGCTGCTTCTCCTCCACACATAGCTCCAGAATGGGAGCACATGCAGAGAGGACCAGAGCTGACCCATAGCCCCCATGCGGTGTAATGGAGAGATATTTCTTATTACACCACATTGGGATATTAGGGTCATTCAATACCACGGCAAAAGCTGAGAAGTACAACTAAATTCTGAGAAGTAGAAAGGTTGAGTCATAACTTTAAGTCAAGTGTCAGGGTGCTTATGTTATGCATGTGTTATAAATTTTTTAAGTTTTAGTAAATGTCATCAAATTGCCTTCTCCCTACTGTATATTTATAAAGAAAGAAAGAGGAAATTTATGATGCTTTCTCTTTCCAGCTTACTTTTTCTCTATTCCCCAACCTTCAAAAAACTGCTTTCACTCTAAGCCTGGGCTCAAAAAATCTGGATGTGCAACTATTACCTTAGTAGATCCTGGCAGGCAGTCCATCTATGGATATTAAACCAGGTAATATCTTCTTTCAGCTTAACTTTGACTTTACTGCTCTGCATGAAGGGATGACTCTTATTTTATTCACATCATAGGGACAAATGAAATTGTGTAAGGTCATGGTTTACAGAGGCTTGAAATCTTAGGCCTTTTTGTGGTTGCGTGGCCATGGTAGGCCATAGAGCTGAGGGAGCTCAGTGCAGTGGAGTGAATGGAGACGTCTGGGAGACAGCAACTGGTGCTTAGGGCAGTTCAACAAACCGGGCCCAGGGACCATGTCCCAGGCAGGGGAGGATAGAGAGAGGGGCCAGGAAGAAAAAAGTGACTCCAGAGCTCATCCTAACCAGGCAAAGATATATCTCAGTGGTCCACTAATACCCTGTAGCCATTGTCCTGATGTCCTTTGGATGAGCTCTGGCCCCTACATGTCCTCCAAGTCTTACACTTCTTGCCAGATTTTTCTGTTCTTTTCAACATCTGGTGTCCTCCTAAGGTGGTGGCCCTTTTCTGAAGGAGCAGGCTCCTGATACCTACTAGACAATTACTGTCAAATTCCTTTTTAGAAAAACTGGGGCCAGCTGCCGTGATCAAAGTAAACACCAGTTCTTCAGAACTTTATCCTAGTTAGAAGCTTTTGAGTCCAGCCTTTGAGAACAAACCTTCCAGAAGTCAGCCACAACTGCATAGTAATAGCAGCAAATATGTATATAATGCTTACTTTTTGTGTGTACTATTCTAAGAATTTTACATGTATCAATCTTCCTACAACTCTGTGGAGTAGCTACTGTTATTACCCTTTTTAAGGTGAGAAAATTGAATCACAGAGAGGTAAAGTGCCTCACTCAGTATCACACATTTAGAGGCATTATTTTTTTTTTTTAATTTTTCATTTATTTACGATAGTCACACAGAGAGAGAGAGAGAGAGGCAGAGACATAGGCAGAGGGAGAAACAGGCTCCATGCACCGGGAGCCCGACGTGGGATTCGATCCCGGGTCTCCAGGATCGCGCCCTGGGCCAAAGGCAGGCGCCAAACCGCTACGCCACCCAGGGATCCCCTAGAGGCATTATTGAAAGGAATATTTCCTTTCAATATTTGAATGAATATTCCAAGTGACACAATTCTGGAGACAGGACAAGTAATTTCTTCCCACCAATGGAAGAATTTCCTGATCAACATCATTGAAGATTAGTTGAATATTTCAAAGGCTTATGAGCCCAAATATGTTGCTATGTTGTAATATTTACTGAATATATTTTCTGAATGAATAGTTTGAATAAAATTTACTTTCAATTAAAAAAAAAAGATAACCTTAATCCAAAGTCTGTGCTCAACACTGCCTTTATTAATTTATTTTTTAGAGATAGTGTACCCATGAGTAGGTGTAGAGATAGGGGTAGGTAGAAAGGGAGAAACAGAATCTTAAGGTTAAGTAGGCTTCATGCCCAGTGCAAAGCCTATTCTAGGCTTGAGATCATGACCTGAGCCAAAATCAAGAGTCAGCACTCAACCAACTGAGCCACCCAGGAACCCCCCTCAACACTTTTCAATGAAATATTAAAGGAGCAGATAATGTAATGGTACTGCTAAGGGAAGAAAATCAGCAGAACATGCTAATTCCTTGATTGTTAAGGAATGAGGGTGAAAGGCAATAAAGAATGATTCCCAAGTTTCTGATTTAGATTGAACCTCCTGGTACTTGCAAAATGCTCAAAAGGCAGGGTCACAGGACAATAGGCTGTGTGCTAAGTTTGGGACTGCCAGATAGATGGTGCCCAAGGACTGCTAGATGGACCATAGTTGCTCAGCTTGTATCTTGGAAAGTCAGCATCTGGGCCCCAGCCCTGGCCCTCTTGGCCTGTGGCCTATGTAAGTTATTTAATATTGGGACCATTATACTCTCGCCTATATGGGAATGATGGTAATTCCTGCTTCATAGAGTCATTTGATATGATCCAATAAACTGTAGATGATACTATAGGCCTGAGCATTGCTATATAGACCCCACAAGGACACAGCTCCTCGTCAGAGTCTAAAAAAAACAATTGGTGGGTATGCCTCTTTCAGGGAGATGGGCAGTCTACCACGTAAGAGCTTAGTGGCACTCCCTAAATTTTAGAGCTTTCCTTATGTAGAGGTTTTAGATATTACTTGCTTTAGGACAGACTGATTCTTCCAATATCTGTCAGTCTTATGAACTAAACAATAGCAAAATAACTTAGTGATAAAGGCAACTCACTTGTGACCTAGAATTTCAGAAACAAATTCTGAAGCTGGAAACAGGGTTTTATGTTCCTTGAGAGTGCTACCATTACTACCTGAAATACCCAGGAGCATGGGGTGGGGACATCCTACTAACTCAGAGCACATGCCTGAAATGGGGTGGGGTGGTGAACAAAATAAGTACTGACTTGTTTCAGAATAAAACAGCTACCATCTAGGGAAATTATTTTTATAAACACATCCTAGTTCTGAGGTTGGATAATCTAACAGCACACTTAACTATTTTGTTTAAAGTGTTTAAAATGAATCAGATGCTGAGGCACCTGGATGGTGCAGTTGATTGAGCATCCAACTTTTGGTGTTGGTTCAGATCTCATCTCAGAGTCATGAGATTGAGCCCCACTTCAGGCTCTGCACTCAGCCATTGAGTCTGCTTGTGTTTCTCTCTCCCTCTCCCTCTTACCCCTCTCCTCTCTTTCTCTCTCTCTCTCCCTCTCTCTCTCTCTCTCTTTCTCTCTCAAATAAATAAAATAGACATTTTAAAAACAAATAGATCAGATGCTAAGTTTGAATCATTAACCATCAGGTTAATGATTCAGAATAAAAGGAGCTGTTTTATTGATTCAGTTCCACAGAACACAAAGCGAGATAAAAAACGAGGCCATAATGGAACACGAAGCACAGTGATAAGGAGAGAATATCATCTTTGCTGGGAAGCCATGCTGTCCCTTTATTTGACAATGTTGGAAAAACTATTAGACAAAAAAGAGAAATGAAAAATTGTGGCACCCATGACACATGCAACTGAGGTCATTAAGTCATGGATATAAAATGCTGGCTTAGAAGGGAAATGAGAAAACATCACTATAATTATAGGCTCCCTTTGACACCCAGAAAACTGAAGCTTAGCAGTGCAGTGCTGGGGGCCTAGCACCCAGATCTCCTAATTCCTGGTCTTATTAACTTTTAGTAACCAGGTTTTAATTTTATTTACTTTTAGTCTTCTAGTGCAATGCTCAACTTCTCTGTGCAGCATCCCTTGGCCTTTATGACCTACAGAGGTATCTCCCCACTCTGACTCCCAAACTTCCACTATTCTGCCTTTTATCATTTTCCCTCTGCTCAAGGCTGAACACATACTTCAACCTTTTGTTGCTGTGTCAGTTAGTTGACTACAAACAATAGCCGTGTACACAAAAGTGCACAGAAATCCAAGATTACTTTCTTCCTTATCACACTTTTATGTCTTGGGTACAACCAGATGACCCATGGAGGAAAGCAGAGATGATTTTCCTCTACAAGATTACTAGTGCTTCTGAGAGATGTTGTGGGAATGATTTCTTCTGGAATGTAGGAAGTAGCACTTGTTTTAAGAATTAAAAGATCTTTCCCATTGTTCGTTGGAAAAAACTGTAGCATACCATGGCTGGATGTCATTCCACATCAATAAAACTGCAGGTGTTTATTCTTGTTAAGAAAGTGAAATTTTCATAGGTACTATTTTCCTTGAGTTGTTGTGTTTTATGATAAGTCTACATTTAATTTTCACTTTTGGAAAAAAGAAAAAGGTTCAAATATAAAGGGATTTTGCACAATGCAATATGTGTTTAATAATGAGTATCAAGAACCATGGCAGGCAAGTCAGTAAGTTTCAATGGTTGTGAAACTTAGTTATTATGGCAGCAATGGTAATTACAATGTTGTGGTAATGTGGTTGTTCTAGGTAGACCTACACAATGTACAAAAGGAAAAAGGGAATTTGATGTGTGATGTGCCCAACTCAGAACATGGATAGAAAATCAACAAGTCTAAACCATTAGCCAACCTTATTAAAAAGAAGAGAGAGAAGACTCAAATTAATAAAATCATGAATGAGAAAGGGGACATCACTACCAACACCAAGGAAATACAAACGATTTTAAAAACATATTATGAACAGCTGTACGCCAATAAATTAGGAAATCTAGAAGAAATGGACGCATTCCTGGAAAGCCACAAACTACCAAAACTGGAGCAGGAAGAAATAGAAAACCTGAACAGGCCAATAACCAGGGAGGAAATTGAAGCAGTCATCAAAAACCTCCCAAGACACAAGAGTCCAGGGCCAGATGGCTTCCCAGGGGAATTCTATCAAACGTTTAAAGAAGAAATCATACCTATTCTACTAAAGCTGTTTGGAAAGATAGAAAGAGATGGAGTACTTCCAAATTCGTTCTATGAGGCCAGCATCACCTTAATTCCGAAACCAGACAAAGACCCCACCAAAAAGGAGAATTACAGACCAATATCCCTGATGAACATGGATGCAAAAATTCTCAACAAGATACTAGCCAATAGGATCCAACAACACATTAAGAAAATTATTCACCATGACCAAGTAGGATTTATCCCTGGGACACAAGGCTGGTTCAACACTCGTAAAACCATCAATGTGATTCATCATATCAGCAAGAGAAAAACCAAGAACCATATGATACTCTCATTAGATGCAGAGAAAGCATTTGACAAAATACAGCATCCATTCCTGATCAAAACCCTTCAGAGTGTTGGGATAGAGGGAACTTTCCTCGACATCTTAAAAGCCATCTACGAAAAGCCCACAGCAAATATCATTCTCAATGGGGAAGCACTGGGAGCCTTTCCCCTAAGATCAGGAACAAGACAGGGATGTCCACTCTCACCACTGCTGTTCAACATAGTTCTGGAAGTCCTCGCCTCAGCAATCAGACAACAAAAAGACATTAAAGGCATTCAAATTGGCAAAGAAGAAGTCAAACTCTCCCTCTTCGCCGATGACATGATACTCTACATAGAAAACCCAAAAGCCTCCACCCCCAGATTGCTAGAACTCATACAGCAATTTGGTAGCGTGGCAGGATACAAAATCAATGCCCAGAAATCAATGGCATTTCTATACACTAACAATGAGACTGAAGAAAGAGAAATTAAGGAGTCAATCCCATTTACAATTGCACCCAAAAGCATAAGATACCTAGGAATAAACCTAACCAAAGAGGTAAAAGATCTATACCCTAAAAACTATAGAACACTTCTGAAAGAAATTGAGGAAGACACAAAGAGATGGAAAAATATTCCATGCTCATGGATTGGCAGAATTAATATTGTAAAAATGTCAATGTTACCCAGGGCAATTTATACGTTTAATGCAATCCCTATCAAAATACCATGGCCTTTCTTCAGAGAGTTAGAACAAATTATTTTAAGATTTGTGTGGAATCAGAAAAGACCCCGAATAGCCAGGGGAATTTTAAAAAAGAAAACCTTAGCTGGGGGCATCACAATGCCAGATTTCAGGTTGTATTACAAAGCTGTGGTCATCAAGACAGTGTGGTACTGGCACAAAAACAGACACATAGATCAATGGAACAGAATAGAGAACCCAGAAGTGGACCCTGAAATGTACGGCCATCTAATATTCGATAAAGGAGGAAAGACTATCCATTGGAAGAAAGACAGTCTCTTCAGTAAATGGTGCTGGGAAAATTGGACATCCACATGCAGAAGAATGAAACTGGACCACTCTCTTTCACCATACACAAAGATAAACTCAAAATGGATGAGAGATCTAAATGTGAGACAAGATTCCATCAAAATCCTAGAGGAGAACACAGGCAACACCCTTTTTGAACTTGGCCACAGTAACTTCTTGCAAGATACATCCACGAAGGCAAAAGAAACAAAAGCAAAAATGAACTATTGGGACTTCATCAAGATAAGAAGCTTTTGCACAGCAAAGGATACAGTCAACAAAACTCAAAGACAACCTACAGAATGGGAGAAGATATTTGCAAATGACATATCAGATAAAGGGCTAGTTTCCAAAATCTATAAAGAACTTATTAAACTCAACACCAAAGAAACAAACAATCCAATCATGAAATGGGCAAAAGACATGAAGAGAAATCTCACAGAGGAAGACATGGACATGGCCAACATGCACATGAGAAAATGCTCTGCATCACTTGCCATCAGGGAAATACAAATCAAAACCACAATGAGATACCACCTCACACCAGTGAGAATGGGGAAAATTAACAAGGCAGGAAACAACAAATGTTGGAGAGGATGCGGAGAAAAGGGAACCCTCTTACACTGTTGGTGGGAATGTGAACTGGTGCAGCCACTCTGGAAAACTGTGTGGAGGTTCCTCAAAGAGTTAAAAATAGACCTGCCCTACGACCCAGCAATTGCACTGTTGGGGATTTACCCCAAAGATTCAGATGCAATGAAACGTCGGGACACCTGCACCCCGATGTTTCTATCAGCAATGGCCACAATAGCCAAACTGTGGAAGGAGCCTCGGTGTCCATCGAAAGATGAATGGATAAAGAAGATGTGGTTTATGTATACAATGGAATATTACTCAGCAATTAGAAACGACAAATACCCACCATTTGCTTCAACGTGGATGGAACTGGAGGGTATTATGCTGAGTGAAATAAGTCAATCGGAGAAGGACAAACAGTGTATGTTCTCATTCATTTGGGGAATATGAATAATAGTGAAAGGGAATATAAAGGAAGGGAAAAGAAATGTTGGGAAATATCAGGAAGGGAGACAGAACATAAAGACTCCTAACTCGGGGAAACGAACTAGGGGTGGTGGAAGGGGAGGAGGGCGGGTGTTGGAGGGGAATGGGTGACGGGCACTGAGGTGGACACTTGACGGGATGAGCACTGGGTGTTTTTCTGTGTGTTGGTAAATTAAACACCAATAAAAGTTAATTAAAAAAAAAAGTTTCAGAATAGGAGAAATAGAAGTCAGACTTAAGTTTTCCTTTTTGCCACCAAACAAATAGACCATACGCATATTCCAAGTTGGTGGCAGGGAAGAGAACTGTAGAGGGAGCCGAAAAGAATAAGAACATTCAGAGTGTCTAAGTAAATATCAAACTACTGTCTTGTTGAACATGAGAGACTCTTAACTCTGAGAAATGAACTAGGGGTGGTGGAAGGGGAGGTGGGCGGGGGTGGGGGTGACTGGGTGATGGGCACTGAGGGGGGCACTTGATGGGTGAGCACTGGGGGTTATTCTATATGTTGGCAAATTGAACACCAATAAAAAAATAAATTTACAAAAAAAATAAATAAAAGATAAAATCTCAAAAAAAAAAAAAGAAAATCAACAAGTCTTTATGTGTGACAACTTTTTTTTCATTACTGAAGGGCAGATGTGGAAACCAAGCCCAGGTTCTGACTATTAGTTATAGAGTTGCAGTTCAATTTATTTATTTATTTACCTGTAGTGGGAAGGAGTTGTTGGTGGGTGATGACTTTTCCCCTCTGGTTTTATTGAAATATAATTGACATATAGCACTGTATTAGTTTCAGGTATGCAACATAATGATTTGATATATGTATATAATCCAAAATGATCACTACATTAATTTTAGTTAACACTCATCACTTCACATAGTTACAAATAGCTTTCTTATGATGAGAACTTTTTTTTAAGATTTTATTTATTTATTCATGAGAGACACACACACACACACAGAGAGAGAGAGAGAGAGAGAGAGAGAGAGAGAGGCAGAGACATAGACAGAAGGAGAGGCAGGCTCCTTGCTGGGAGCCCGATGTGGGACTCGATCCCAGGACTCCAGGATCACACCCTGAACCAAAGGCAGACACTCAACTGCTGAGCCACCCAGGTGTCCCATGATGAGAACTTTTAAGATCTACTCTCTTAGCAACTTTTAAACATATGGCACAGTACTATTAACTATAGTTGCCATGCTGTACATTACATCCCCAGAACTTGCTTATCTCATAATGAGACATTTGTGCTTCGATCACCTTTATCCATTCCTGCTACCTCTCCACCCACATCTGGCAATCACCAATGTGTTCTATATATCTATAAGTTTCTTTTAATTTTAGATTTTTCATATAAGTGATATCATGAGGTATTTGTCTTTCTTTGGCTTATTTCACTTAACATAATATCTTCAAGTTCCATCCATGTTGCTGTAAATACAAGAATATTCTTCTTTCTCATGGCTGAATAATATTCTATTGTATACATACATGACACTTTATTTGTTTGTTCACCTATAGATGGGCACTTAGGTTGTTTTCACATCTTGGCTATTGCAAATAATGCTGCGATGAACATGAGGTGCATATATATCTTTGAGATAGTGATTTTCTTTTCTTCAGATACATACCTGGAAGTGATATTGCTGGGCCATATGATAGTTCTATTTTTAATTTTTTGAAGTACCTCCACACTGTTTTCCATAGTAGCTGCACTCCCAATGGGGATACAATCCAATCCACAGTGTACAAGAGTTCCAGTTCCATTTAAATATACACACCCCCACACACACGCCCCTTATGTTAAGATCAGGGTGCTGATAAAATAGACAAGGGCCTAAGATGGAGATTGTGCTAGACAGATGCTAGGGTTGTCTTCATGATCACTATGTCCTATACTGTTATGTAATCCACTCGCTTTGTGTGTGAGTGGGACCTATGACTTACTTCCAGACATTGGAAATGGTAAAGGTAACAGGATGCATGTGATTACATTTCATAGGAGTGCAATTTATCTTACTAGGAGACTCTCTTTCTGTGACTTTGAAGAATTGAGCTGCCATATTGTGAGCTACGATACGGAGAAGGCCATGTGGAAAAAAGGCTGAGGGTATAACCAGCAAGAGGCTGAGGTTCTTGATTGGCAACCTATAAGAAATACTATCAACATCCACATGATCTTAGAACCAGATCCTTCCCCAGAGCCTCAGATGAGGTAGCTAGCAGCTCCAGGTGACATCTTGCTTGCAGCTTGTGAGACCTGAAGGCAGAAAGGCCTAGCTAATTCACATCCAGCCTTCTGACACAAAAAAACATGAGACAACAGATTGGTATTGTGTTAAGCCAATAGATTTGCGGTAATCTTGTTATACAGCAATAAATAACTAATGCAAGGGTAGAATTTGGCCAAATAGAGATAGAGCTGAGGATATTTGACTCCACATTCCACATGAATTTTCCTCCTGACCCAACAATCCTGCCCTGAAGTCTGAGAGAGTGATTTTCTCCAGCAAAAACTTGTTTCAGTGACCACATTTAAGCCAATTGCCTCAGGAGATACAAATTTTTCTCAGCACTCCTCATGGCATCTAGTTGCTTATGGGTATCAGATCCCAGCAAAGCCAGAAAGAGAAGAACTAGCCATCTTTATGGAGATAACAGAAATACCAACATTGCTGCAAGAACTTGATAATTCTTATCTGTAGGAGTCAGAGGAAACACAAATGAAAGTGAGTTTTAAGAATATTAGACAAAAATGGGGACGCCTGGGTGGCTCAGTGGTTGGGCACCTCCCTTTGGCCCAGGACATGATCCTGGAGTCCTGGGATCGAGTCCCACATTGGGCTCCCTGCATGGAGCCTGCTTCTCCCTCTGCCTATGTCTCTGCCTCTCTATGTCTGTCATAAATGAATAAATAAATAAATAAACAAATAAATAAATAAATATCAAAAAAGAATATTAGACAAAAATGGACAAAATTTGGGATGAGATTGGACTGAAATTATTCATACAGATGGAATCACATGAATGTAATTTTTTGGCTTACCCATCTGGAATGGTATTACCAGTCTGCTAAAATGCAATTAAAAGCTGCATTCAACTGCTGCCCACATTACTGAAACTGAGAAGTCGAAAGCTTCCTGGTAACCTCTTGAGGAAGGAGCATAAGTGTTGAGGAGATGAGCATTTTGAAGGGTATCTCTTACATGCAACCTACTCAGCCAGTCTTTAAATAGCTTCAAGGAGGACCTGGAAGATAATCTTTTCACCAATACACAAAGAATGCATTGGTATAGATGGTACTAGCATATTTGAAAAATTCATTGATGGCTCTCCTTTGTAGCTGGAGATTAACAGTCAAAGGCACTACATTGGATACTGGATTCCCTATTCCCAGTCAGAATGATATGATTCTGGAATGGTAGAGACCAGATAATGGAACTAAAAAGGTGTAGATAGGCAATTAGAGTGTTTTTTAAAAGAAAAACCTATTTGGTTTGGAATAATTTTAGATTTACTGAAAAGTTGCAAAGATAGTACAGAAAGTTCTTGTATATGCTTGCCAAAACTAAGAAATCAACATTACGCAATACAATTAACTAACTACAGACTTTATTGGAATTTACCTACTTTCTCCTCTATTGTCTTTCCCTGCTCCAGGATCCAATCCAAGGATACCATGTTACATTTAGTCATCTTGTCTCCTCTGATCTATGGCAGTGTCTTACTCTTTTTTTTTTTTTAATGATCTTGACAATTTTAGGGAGTACTTGGGTATTTGGTCAGATATTTTGTGCTGTGTGCCTGCAGCTAGGTTTATATGATGATTACTCATGATTAGACTAGGATCAAGGATTTTGGAAAAGTATACCACAAAGGTGAAGTGCCCTTCTTATCACATTCTATCAGAGGACACAAGAGAGCAACTGACTCATTACTGATGATATTAGTCTAGATAAGTTGGTTAAGATACTGTTGATGAAGTTCCTCCACTATAAGGTTGCCATTTTTTTTTCTTCTTTTCATGCTTTCTTGTTTGGGAGAGTCACTAAGTCTAGCCCAAACCCAAGAGGAGGGGAACTAAGTACCATATTTTGGAAGGGAGAGTATGTATATTACTTGGAATTCTTCTGCAAGAAAGATTTGTACCTTCTCACATTTATTTACTTATTACGTTATTTATACCATTATGGATTCATGGATTTTTTTCCCTTGGATTATAATTCAATATTTCTATTACTTATTTTATTGTTCAAAATGCTCCAGCTTTGACTATTGTGAGCTCTTTCAGGATTGTGTCTGTATCCTTTTTATATCTAACTATTTCTTTAAGCACTTCCAAAATTACTTTCTGCCACTGCAAGATGCACTAACCCTATCTTGTATTTCCCCTCCCCGAGCCCTAGAATCAACCTTTTCTTCAAGGAAACCTGGTTCTTTTTATTGGAGAATGGAATTAGAATCTAAGATATGGGTGCTGTATGTGTCATTGTTCTTGTCTTGTTACTGCTTTTAGACTCTCTCAGTGGATATAGCTAGAAAAAATATGTCTATTATCCATGTATACAAATATCCATAGTTGTCTATATCTACATACCTACCTACCTACCTCTCTATCTATACAATTGATATACAGATAAAACTTGACATGAGTTCATGATATTTCTAACTCAGCACCTCAGGATTTATTCTAGCTTTCCCTCTCCTTACATATTATTAGCTGTATTTCTGACAATGAGAAATATGGTTTCATTCAAAACAGTTTTCCAAAGGTACTTAGATTAGCTCATTTTTGCCACATTCAACTAAATGAGATTATGCATACCTTTATAATACAATTAGATTCCTTTATTATAGTATGCATCCAATCCTGGGATCTCCCCAATCCTAGATAATTTCTTTGATATTTGCATGCAGTTAAGTTCATTCTGAAGTGTATAGTTATTTGTTTTAGCAAATGCATGGTTCATATATCTACCATTATAGTACCATACAAAACAGTCTTATTACCCTAAATTTTCCATGTGTGTTCCCTTTGGAGTCAACCCCACTTGCATCAACCTCTGACAACCACCAATCTGTTTTCTGACCCTATGATTTTCCTTTTTTAAAAAAATAGTTAATATATGTGGAATCATGTAGCTTTTTGAGTCTTGCTTCTTTCACTTCTCACAATTTATTTAATATTGATCCAATACTTATTGATCCAATTTATTTATTGATCCAATTTATTTAATATCAATTATGAGATTCAACAGCTCATTTGTTTTTATTACTGAATAATATTCCACTGTATTTATATATCATAGTTTTTTAAATCCATTCATTGATTGAAGGGCACCTTGGTCAAATATGGAGCTATGGACATGGAGCCTATTTCTTGTGGGTTTTTTGGAAAGTTTTTACCTATAAATTCAATTTATTTAACAAATATAGGGCTTTATAGGTTTTCTATTTCTTTTTGAGTGAGTTTTAGTAATCTGAGTCTCACAGGGAATTGGTTTATACACACACATTTTCAAATTTACTCCCACAGTGATGCTTGTGGGAGTCTGTTTTTTGGGTTTTTTAAAATGTCTGTAGGATCAGTATTGATGTTGTCTGTTTCATGATGATTTGTGTTTTCTTTCCTTTTTTCTTTATGATCTCACCAGAGGTGTATCATCTATACTGATGTCTTTCAAGAAACAAACTATGATAAATTTCCCTATTGTTTTTCCATTAGAAAATGTGTTGACCTGTTCTAATTGGTTTTATTTCATTCTTTCTGCTTATTTTAGTTTTAATTTTCTCCTCGAGTTTTTTCTAAGTGGAATATGAAGTTATTGAGTTTAAATCTTTCTAATACAAGCATTTAATATTAAGAATTTCCTTCTAATATCATAGAGGGAGACAGAACATGAGAGACTCCTAACTCTGGGAAACGAACAAGGGGTGGTGGAAAGGGAGGTGGGTGGGGTGGGGGTGGGGGTGACTGGGTGACAGGCACTGATGGGGGCACTTGATGGGATGAGCACTGGGTGTTATGCTATATGTTGGCAAATTGAACTACAATAAAAAAATATAAATAAATAAATAAATAAATAAATAAATAAATACATAAATAAATAAATAAAATAAAAAAAGAATTTCCTTCTAAAGCATTTGTTTATCTATATTTCCTAAATGTTAATGTTTCTTTTTCATTCTTTTTCTTCTTTTAAATTAATACACGTTAATTTTTAGAACAATGTTAGGTTTACAGGAAAATTGAGTGCTAGTGCAGGGAATGCCAATATACCTCTCATCTTCCCTGTACACACATACATTCACTCTATTATTAACATCTGGCATTAGTGACACATTTGTTACAATTGAGCCAATATTGATACATTCTTAAAATACATAACTTGCAATAGGAATAACTTTTGTGTTATACATTCTATGGGTTTTGGCAGATGTGTAATGACATGTATTCACCATTGCAGAATCATACAAAGTAGTTTTACTGCGGTGAAAATCCTCTGTGCTCTGCCTATTTACATCTCTCTTTCTCCTAACCCATAGCAACTACTAAATTTCATTGTCTCTGTAGTTTTGCTTTTCAGAATGTCATTTAATTGGAATCATACAGTTGGAGCCTTTTCAGATTGGCTTCTTTCACTTAATAACATACATTTAAGGTTCCTTCATTTCTTTTGTGGTTTTTATAGCTTATTTGTTTTTATTAGTGAATAATATCCCATTGTATAGATGTACCACAATTTATCCATTCACCTATCAAAGGACATCTTTGTTGCTTACAATTTTTGGCAATTATGAATAAAGCTGCTAAAGATGTCCATGTGCAGGTTTTTGTGTGAACATAAGTTTTCAACTCATTTGGGTAAATACCTAGGAGTGCAACTGCTGGATCATATGGTAAGCATATGTTTGATTTTGTTAAGAAAGCTCCAAACTGTCTTCCAAAGTAGCTATACTATTTTGCATTCCCACCAGCATTGAATGAGAGTACTTGTTACTCCATATTCTTGCCAGCATTTGGTGTTGTCAGTGTTTTGGATTTCAGACATTCTAATATGTGTATAGTGTTATCTCATTGTTGTTTTAATTTGCAATTCTCTAATGCCACATGATGTTGAGCATCTTTTCATGTGTTTTACGTGCTTACTTGCCATCTGTGTATCTTCTTTGGTGAGACGTCTATTCAGATCTTTTTTTCCATTTTAAAAAATGGATTGTTTTCTTATTGTTGAGTTTTAAGAGTTTTCTGTTTATTTTAGAATCCAGTCTTTTATCAGATATGTATTTTGAAAATATTTTCTCTAAATCTGTGGTTTTTATTTTTAAAAGTTCTATGTCTTTTTAAGTGTAGATGTTCACTTGTTGAAAATATTATCTTTTCTGCATTGAATGGACTTTTCTCCTTTGTCAAAGGCCATATTTATGTGAGTCTTTCGGAGGGCTCTATTCTGACTTATTGATTTATCCATTATTTTACTAATACCACATAATCTTGATTACTGTAATGATTTTTAAAATATTTTACTTATTTATTTATTTATTTATTTATTTATTTATTTATTTATTTATTTATGAGAGACATAGAGAGAGCATGAACAGGGGTTGAGGGGAGAAGCAGAAGGAGAGGGACAAGCAGATTCCTCATTGAGCAGGGAGCCTAATGTGGGGCTCTATCCCAGGACTCCAGGATCATGACCTGAACCAAAGGCAGACACTTAACTGAATGAGCCACTCAGATACCCTTTGATTACTGTAGCTTTATCGTAAGTCTTGAAGTTGTGTAGAAGCAGTATCTCAACATTGTTCTATTTCAATATTGTATTGACTTTTCTGGATCTTTTGCCTGTCTGTATAAACATTAGAATCAGCTTGTTGATATCCACAACATAACTTGCTATGATTTTTATTAGGATTACATTGAATCTATAGATCATATTGGGAAGAACTAACATCTTGACAAAATGTTCTTCTCATTCATGCACATGGAATATCTACTTATTTTACTTTCCTTTGATTTGTTTCATTATTTTCGTAGTCTTCCTCATATAGTTCTTGTACATATATTGATAGATCTTACACAATTTTTTTTAGTTTTATACCTATTTCCTTTGGGGGAGAGCCAACATAAATTGTATTGTGTTTTTAATTTCAAACTCTAATTGTTCACTGCTGGTATATAGGAAAGCAATAGATTTTTGTAAATTAACCTCATATCCTCAAACTTGCTATAATCACATACTAGTTCCAGGAGTTTTTCTGTTATTGATTCTTTGAGATTGTATACATAGGCAATCATGTCATCTGTGAATGAAGATGGTTTTATTTATTTTGCAATACTTTTCTTGTCTTATTGCATTATCCAGGACTTTTAATAAGGATGTTAAATAGGAGAATTGAGAGAAGACATCCTTGCCTTATTCTTGGTCTCAGCAAGAAAGCCTCTAGCTTCTCACTAGTAAGCATGTTAGCTGTAGGCTTTTTTAGATGTATTTTATACCTTTGAGAAAGTCTCCCTCTATTCCTTAGCTTGCTGAAAACTTTTATTATGAATGGGTGTCAGATTTTATCAAATGCTTTCTCTGCATCTATTACATAATCATATTATTTTTCATTTTTAACCTGTTGATGTGATGGAAGATTAAATGTTTTTCAGATAATAAATCAGCCTTGCAGATCTGGAGTAAATCCTACTTGGTCATGATGTATAATTCTTTTAAACATTTTTGAATCCAATTTGCTAATATTTTGTTGACATTTTCGCTTTTTTACTCTTTTATTTCAAAATATTGTTTTAATTTTCTTTTGAGATTTACTTTTAGATTATAGGTTAATTTTAGCATACTTTTTAAATTTCATAAATACTGAGATTTTTCAGATATCGCCTTTTGTTGATTTCTATTTTAAGTTTTTTAGAAGTTAAAAACATACTCTGCATGATTTCTATACTTATAGATTTGTTAACTTTTTTTGTAATGTTCTGGTCTGGGATTTGATATGCCTTGGTGAATTTTTCATGTGTTCCCTGATATTATTGTGTGGATTGTTTTATAATGTCAATTAGATTTGATGGATGGATAATGTTTCTGGTTGTCTGTACATAACTCTACTATTTTATCTACATATCCTATCAACTATAATTATACATCTGTCTATACTTGTTTTCAAGTCTACCATTTTTTAATCTCATAGAATTTGTAGCCATTTGTGATGTCATTTCATATTTCTTCATTCTAAAGGATAATACCAAAATATATAAAAAATCTTGGGCTAATGGGTTATTTTTCTTTTAGCATTTTCTACTTTAAATATAACACTATTTTCTTGTTTGTATGATTTCTGATGAGAGGTTTACTGTCATTCCTATCCTTATTTCCTTTTAGGTTATGTGCAGTGTGTGTGTGCATGTTCCCTCCAGTGTTTTGGTATCTATCACTAACTTTAGAAAATTTTCAGCCATTACTTTTCAACTATTTCTGCTCCCTCAATCTCTTTTCTCCCTGGAATTACTGTTACTTATATTAATTACTTATATATCATGACTCCTAAATTCTCTGTTCTGCTTTTGTTGGCTAATGGGGTTTATGTTTGTTTGTTTTGAGTTGCTCATTATTTGTTTTGTTTATTTTACTCTTTTTTCCCTTTCTTTCTTTAGTAATTTTTTGTGCTATCTCAAAGTTTACATATTCTTTACTCTGCTGTGTTGAATGTGATGATGAGCCTATGGAAGATATTCTTTATACCTATAGCTGTATTTTAATTTTTTTCATATTTTCTTCATTCCACTGAAAATATCTTGGATCTTAAATGCTCTCTACTTTTTCATTCATAATAATTATGTTAAATTCTCTGATAGTTCCTACATGTGTGTCATATATGGATTTGTTTGTTTCTTTTTTCATCAGACTTTTTTTCTTCCCTTTTTTTCCTTCCCATTTTGTTCTGCATTTTTTTATTGAAAGTCAGACATTTTATAGGATATTTGATATTGAGATAAATAGCTTTCATGCCTAGAAATGAGTATGCCTTTTCTTCTGCTAAGCATTTAATGTGAGCTCTTTAAAAAATGTAGTAAAAAAATACTTATCATAAACTTTAACATAGTAACCATTTTGACTGTCCAGTGCAGTAGTGTTAACTATATTTACATTATTTTGAAACAGGTTTTCAGAACTTTTTCATCTTGCAGACACTGAAACTTTGTATTCATTAACAACTCTCCTTTACTCCCTCCCCCCCTTCACTCTCTGATAAACACCATTCTACTTTCTATATTTATGAATTTGACTAATTTAGATACTTCAAATAAGCGGAATCATACAGTATTTGTCCTTCTGTGACTGGCTATTTCACTTCACATAATCTCTTTGAGGTTCATACATGTTGTAGCATGTGATAGAATTTCCTTCTTTTTTTAAGGCTGCTTACACATCCATTGTTTGTATATACTATATTTTCTTTATCTATTGATGGACATCTGAGTTGCTTCCATCTCTTGGCTACTGCACATAATGCTGCTATGAATACAAGTGTGCAAATGTTTCTTCAAGATTCTACTTTCAGGGTACCTAGGTAATTCAGTCAGTTAAGTGTCTGTCTTCAGTTCAGGTCATGATCTCAGGGTCCTGGGATCAAGACCTACATCGGGCTCCCTAAGGGAGTCTGCTTCTTCTTCTAACCCCCTCACCCCTGTTCATGCTCTCTCTCGCTCTCTCATTTGCGAGCTCTCTCTCTCATAAAAAATAAAATATTTTTTAAAAATATGCTTTCAATTCTTTTGAATACATACCCAGAAGTAGAATTGAAATACGGAATTTTGCATTAATTTAGTTAAAGGTTGGGCTGGCTTTGAAGTTTGTTATTACTATGATTATCCTCAGTACTCAAGAGGCTTCAAATTCAATTCCTTTTGAGATATGTTGTTTTTGTCTCACCACTTTGTTTACCCTTTGTGCTGCTTCCTAAAAAGAGTCTATCTCTTGTAGCTCTCCAATTATTTTCATCCTACACTTGTTAGAATGATGGTGGGGGTTGAAGGACACAACTGCCTCTGAAAAATCACTATTTTGAACCACATAACTGTGTTAATGGTCAACTGATCGTGTATTTCTTAAAAATAAAACAGACTATTATGTTCAGTAAAATTTTTCAAGGTAGTAAAGCTCTAAGCCTACTGGGCAGAAACTTGGTGCCACTTGCTCTATAGAGATTTATAGATTTTTTTTTTTCTTGGTGAGTAGACCTAAGGCCAGTTCATATAACTGAAGTTCTTTGATTGAGGAGTAGGCTGGTTCATTTTGAGGATGGACCTGGACACATGGCTCTTCATCTAAGTCTTCCCTAGAAGGACATGCTGAGTTATTTGCCAGAATTTACCAGAGTTATTTGCCAGAATTATTGTACATTGAGGAAAGGAAAACACTAGCTATTTCACATCCTAGCTCTTAGATCCCTGGAAAGCCACTGTGATACATCACTCAAGAGTGTGTGCCATATGTAATATAAGTGAAATATGCTTGGCTTGAATTCAATTTATATTGTATCCTGTGGTCATGAGGACATACTATGTGGTAATTTTCTAAGTCCCAAAACATAACTGGGAATAATTATACTTAGTAACATGCAGGGTCCCCACTTTGGCTTCCTGATTTATATAATGTTTTTTTTAGGCAGGAAAATACAGATTGAAGGAAACCCCTAGAATGCTCTTTCTCCAAGTTACTTAACAACATGAAACCGTATTCCTGAGGAAATATCAGATATTAATATCTCTATACAGCTTCTGAAAGATAAAGAGTTTGTGATTTTTAGTATATCTCATTTAATTCTCTTTCATAACAAGTGCAAAAATTGAAAGGATGTTGGAGAATGACCAAGCTCTATTGAACATTTACTCAGATAATGACTTTGCTCAGGATAGTATTTTAACTAGAGTAAATCACTGTAGTATCTGGTACCTGCTATGCAGCTATTGAGCTAATATTTTCTTTCTCTTAACAGCAAAGATAATTGTTTTATGCAGTTTGCCTTACATGATAAGGACAACAATGTACCTTTTTTATTGTTGTTTTAACCACAAGCTATATTTGCTTTCTTATTCTCTTTCAATATATTGTTTGGAGAGACCTGATTACATTAATAATCCATTGTACATCACACTCGTCCATTAAAATGATGTCACCATGCTAAATGGATCTTGAAAGTAAAATGTAGTAAACAGTCCTGGTGATATCTGAGCATAGGCTGAGAAATAAGTCTTCCAAAAGTTCAAGGACCTGAGATGTCACTGAGGTGTCCAGGGGCATGTGAAAAGAAGAGTGAAATATAAAAGTATTTAGAAAAGCAAAAATGGGAATTTCCCTGAAGAGTGCGAGAAAATCAGACTTCAGAAGACTCAGCATGTCAAATCATAGCAGGCATTAAAATGAGAAAGACTTCTACAAAACTGTCAATGTTAATGAGTTTATACTTTATCTGTTTATTATAGAGAAAGAGTGATTTTCTCACATGATTACCATATCCATAAAGGCATGACATATCTTCAGGTATATTCAGTTATTAGAGATGAAGGTTGAATTTCTTTTTGTTAGAGAATCAGTACCTAACAGGAAATTCTCAAGTTTTTATTTATTCTGGGGACTAAAACTATACAGGTTATTTTTGGTTTATCTCTGGGTACAAAGTGGTTTTTTTTTTTGTTTGTTTGTTTAAACATGTCTGTGGAATGTACACTCACAAAGAATGCAGGAGAAGCTGTCAGTTTTGTCCCAAATAGTGCACATCAGGTATTTTTGTGTTGATCTGTGCTTCTCAGTCTTGAAAGATTTGGAGGTTCAGTGATCAAGAAAGAAATGTTTCCACTAGAGAACCCAGCCCTGGTGGCATTAAACTGAAACTGTCCATCTGGAGTTCCACATGCCAGTGAAACTACATGCAGCTAAGGAAGTTCACTGTACTGCTCAACAAGCTTTAGGTCTGAGGTGTTTGGGGTGGAATTGATATCTCCCTGTGGTGATCCTATAGCTGATGGGACTTTGTGTTTTCCCCTGACCAGAATCCTTGTTTTTCAAATAAACATCGAAATAAGTGGATGTTGACATAGAAAAGTGGAGGACTATGCTGGAAGTCTGCTTTGTTTTTCTGGGTCCACCTTCTGCATCCATCTGTGCCCAGGATGCACTGCTTTATGAAGACCTACCATGGACACCCTCATCTTCTGACTTCCTGTTGAGCTCAAGGGAATGCAATGTGGGGAGAGAGTGCCATCATGCCATTGGACCCCTCCACACTGGGCTCCTGGATTGGAAACAACTACTGCATTTTTCTGGGAGCTTCTGTGCTGTGGCTTTTTCTTAAAAAGCAGCAGTTTCCTTTTTAAGGTCTCATGGTCCCCCTGTCCACTGGGCCTTCCTGTGACCTTTGAGAAATTTGGAGTTTTTGTGGTTGCTGGCCTTGGGGTACCTCACCATTCTTTGTCATGTTAAGTGACTGGATATTTCATTAAAGCTTTCCTTAGTGTGCCACCTGTTTCCTGTCAGGAGACTGATGGTAAGCACCACAATTTCAGAAAAATACCAGGAGATACAAGCGATCATATAAAAATCACATTAAAAAACACTTTATTCTTCACTTTTCTTCTTCACTGGAGTTAATCACTAACGTTAGTTGACATGACCTCAAATCAGAGTGCAGAACTGAATACATCAATAAAGTGGGGTCGTCATCATTAGATCTTGAGAGGAATTCAAACATTGAATGGTCAGTGAACTAAATGAGCTTTACTGTCCTTCTAACCCTCTGATCACAGACTTACTGGTTCTACGTGGCTTGAGGAATCAATTTTATGTTTTCTTACCAAATGTGTGCTAAGTAATTACTTAAAAGAATATAGTTTTGGCAGTAAAGGGCTCTGGTATTTTTCAGAAAGTGATTATATAATGCTGAGTGTCTCTGCTTCACAAGTCAGAATGAAGAGGATATGGATCTGGAAACAGACAAATCATCTATTATGCCTCCATTGTAAAAGTAAGTTCAGAGATGCTGGTCTAGAATGAATAATAAAAATAACAAAAACTAAGAAATAAATAATAGAATTGAGCACCAATAGCTGTGAAACGATGAGGGATGAATTAGACTACTCAATACAGAATGCCTTAACAACTGAACAACTTCAAATAAGATGAGGTGGGGGGACCTAGAAACCTTAAAGAGGCAGACTAATCAGAGTCATATTCATACTTGGTTAAATCATGAGGAGACTCTTATGTACAAATGACTCTTGAACAACACAGGTTTATACTGCATAGGTTCACTTATATACATATTTTTTTTAAAGATAAGTACAGTACTGTAAATGTGTTTTCTCATGATTTTCTTAATAACATTTTTTTCCCTAGCTTAATTTATTGTAAGGATACAGTATATAATACATATAGCATACAGAATATGTGTTAATCTATTGTTTATATTATTTGAAAGACTTCCAGTCAGCAGTAGGCTACTAATTAACGTTTTGGGGAGTCAAAAGGTAATACACAGATTTTTGACTGCACAGAGGGACAGTGGCCCTAAATCCTATGTTGTTCAAGGGTCAACTGTAATTATAAGGCTTTGTTTTTTGATCTTTGGTTTTAAATATAGAAAATTGTTTTGGATATTTAGAACACTATGATGTGTGTAATAGGTTCTCAAAGAATATTTGTCAAGAGGAAGAATATTTCTTCCATTTAAAATTGTAAGAATGAGATTAACAATTCTTTTATAATTAGTGCAGATATATATTAAAAAAGTCAGTGAGTATGTAAAGTAGATGACTTCTCTTTATTATGGCAAGAAGACTAATGTGCCAGAAAGAACTAAGCCCTCTCACATGTGTACCCCAAATTCTTGCACAGTCATGTTAAGAGTCTACTCATAAACACCAGGCACATAAGTGAGTGAAGGAAGGACAATGGAGAGAGGTCTTCCTCCCTTGGTAACTCAAAACTGGATGACAAAAGAAACAGCATTTTCTCTAGCTCTTCAAAAGATTATACCCAGTTCCATTTCTTATTCCATTATGTTTTGGCATCTGCTATTCTCATCACCCCAGTCAATATAGTTGTAAAGCAATTAGAGAGCCAAGAAGACATCACTGCATTGAACAAAGCTACTGTCCACCACATAAGCCTACAAGGGGACAGAAATTTTTTTCATTTTACATTTTGTCTGTATATGTTTTATTTTCTTTATAGTAGCTGTCCATGCATTATTTCACTAGTGCTACATGAGCTGCTTCTGAACTAGAAGGATAGCCCAGCTGTTGCTCTCCTTTTCCAGGGAGAACTGAGTTATCCACACTATGGGTTTTGAGATATTGCATAGAGCCCAGACCCTCTCAGTGTGGTCACTGAGTGCCTGCCATGCTTCTCTACCTTCTCAGTGGTTAGATTCATGCAAAGATGATTGAGGAAAGAAGGTAAGCTAAACACATTACTTGTAGGCATAAAATTTATTTTGCATGTGATTGGCAAAAATACAATTAACTTGCAAAATTCTCTGAAATGGATCTTTAGATCTGAGATATTTCTTAGTAGCCTGGGAGGTGCAGTTCTATCTGAATCTCAGA
Source organism: Vulpes lagopus (assembly GCF_018345385.1). Lineage (NCBI taxonomy): Eukaryota > Metazoa > Chordata > Mammalia > Carnivora > Canidae > Vulpes > Vulpes lagopus. The sequence goes on along the minus strand of NC_054827.1, from coordinate 94,337,446 downwards.
ATATTGCATGCTTACATCTGTTCTTGGAAGACTAGTAAAAATGCCATCCTTGATCTCATAAAAAGTGTTTTAAAGGAAAATCATCTGACTAATAAAACAGATCACTTTGTCTCTTAATTTTAGTGTTTGGTAACCATGGACATACATCTTGATTTTTGTTGGATATTATTTCTGCGAATAATTCCTTAAGGCTACTTAGATACAGCACATCCTACAGACTATAGTTTTGTATAAGAATACTTTTAAAGGGGACACCTGGGTGGCTCAGCAGTTGAGCGTTTGCCTTTGGCTCAGGGCATGATCCTGGAGTGCCAGGATCAAGTGCCACATCAGGATCCCTGCATGGAGCCTGCTTCTCCCTCTGCCTATGTCTCTGCCTCTCTCTCTGTGTGTCTCTCATGAATAAATAAATAAAATCTAAAAAAAATAATACTTTTAAAGGATCTATATTTAAATATTTTTAAATCTTTAATAAATGCTCAGATTCAAGAGCTACATACGGCTAAAGTCTAGGAATTCAGAAGGCAGCATTAAAAACTCTGTTGTTTATGTATCTCTCCCCAGCCTACAGAATTCTCAATCCTGACACTATCACAGAATCTCCTGGGAAGCTTTTTTTTTTTTTTTTTTAATTAACTATTGATGCCTAGTTGCTAACTTAATCAGAATGTCTCAAGTGGGGAAGGGAATCCATGTCTATTTTCTAAAAGCTCCTCAGGTGATCCTAATGTATGCCCCCAGGATAGTACACTTGAGTTTTATTCAATGAAATTAATTAAGAGATTAAGTTTTAACACCCCAAAGCTCTTCAAAATTTTTACAAGAATTCCACGGTCATAATCTCTTCCATTAGTATACAGATGGAGATCAGGAACTAGGCATTCTCTGAGAAGTAATTACCTTCCATGGAGAAGTTAAGGTTGTCAATAGCTGGAAGGTGATGAAGTAAAGGTAAGGGGTATCATGACACACTGGGTGAGGCCTTGTGTCTGGGTTCATCTGAGTTCCTCTGGTGTAAGCAGAATGTCATTATGAAAATAGCACAATCAAGTGAGATACCTTGAGAGAGAAAGAGAGAAAAATAAAAGACTGAACTGCTTCCACAGCACATCTCTTTAACTGGTACACTTATTGGTTTCTATTATCAACTATAAAACAAGTTTGATTTAAAACTATGTTCTGTTTGTATCAGGATTTTTCAGTTACTCTATGGGAATTCCTTAATATAATGTTATTTAAAAATGTTAAGACTTCAAAAAGTGTATTTCTGGGAATGTACAGCAATTATTTTTGCTTTTACTGCCTATATGTTTATATTAAACATTTTTAATTCAAAAATCCATGGAATTACCATTAACTGTAACCACAGGAACATTAGTAAGTGCAGTGATTTGATGAGACTCAACTAAAACTGTCATTCCATGTATAAGCTGTCAAATAATAGGACTGACAACTTTCATAACAGGAGCTTTCATATACATCACCAAGCTTTGTGCTTTGACTTTCAACCTTGTCAAAAGATAATCTGATGAGACTTATCAGTCTTATTCACCTGAAAATGGAAGAGAATTTCCAACATGCATCATATACAGAGAAAAGTACAAAAACACCCAACCAGCACCTTCACTGCTCTATCCCATAACATTAGTAGCTAGGAAGGCTTATACAGAAAGTATTAATAAAATTTCTTAAGATAGACGAGAGTCAGCCTTGGAAAAAATATTAGCCTTTGAAAAAAATTACTTGGTCTTGAATGATGAGACAAGCATTGTACCTAAAACCCAATAGAAATGTTCTCACTAGATTTTAAAGCCCTCTTTATTCTCTCTCTTTTTAAAAAAAAAAAAATTCCTTCTTTTAAAGTAGGCTCCACACCCAATGTGGGGCTTGAACTCATGACCCTGAGATGAAGAGTCACATGGTCTATGACTGAGCCAGCCAGATACCCCTTATTCTCTTTTTTAAGCAATATGTTCAAATGAGGAGTCGGACCATCTCTCCACAATGTATAGAACAACAACATGTCATTCCTGGCTCTCTTATCTAGCCTTAGTCATGCCATGCAGTGGAGATCTGAGGGGGCTTGGGATAGCTCCAATGTCAGTACAAATGTCTAAAATTAATATCCACCTAAAAGTATTCATATCAAACATGTACTCTTCATAGAAAGTTTGGACATCAAGAATTGGCATGCTAGATTGTCCTAATTAATCTTATAAGAAGAAAAAGATTGGTTAATACAACAGATGATTTGATATGGGTCGCAGGAATAAAAGAATTAACTTTCTTTTTCTTAAAGCATTATGAATTAATGGAGAATGTATAACTTAGAGCAGGTTATAAAAGTAAAACTTGGACATTAGATGTGCTGATGTGATATGCTATGTTTAGCAATATTCAGCTCCCAATGTAGACATCTAGAGAGGAATGAAATAGGATTTCTTTATGCTCCCAACTTGTTAGAATGGTATGTGTTACAAAAAAATAAAAATAAAGATGGTGATGATGATGATGTAAATACCTAAGATTCAGAATATGTAAATACCTAAGGTGCATAATATGTACAAACTCTATTCACAAGTGTTACCTAATTTATTCTTCATAATAACCGTATGAGGTGGGTATGTTATTATTCTCCATTTCACATGTAGCTAGGCTCAGGGACATTACTTACCTTGCCCAAGATCATATAGCCAGCAATGGTAGAAGCATGAATGAAATCCAAATGGGAGCCTTAAATCTATGCCTTCAAAGCATGTAGCAAAAATCTGTATAGAAACATTACAGCAGGAGGGGGCAAGATGGCAGAAGACTAGGGTCCCCAAGGCACCTGTCCCACCAACTTACCTAGATAACTTTCAAATCATCCTGAAAACCTATGAATTCAGCCTGAGACTTAAAGAGAGAACAGCTAGAAGGCTATAGTGAGAAGAGTTCATGCTTCTATCAAGATAGGAAGATGGAAAAAAAATAAAGAAATAATATCAAACAAGTGGACATTAAGGACCATCCTGCTAAAAGATGAAAGGGTCAACCAGGAAATTAGAGAAGAATTAAAAAGATTCATGGAAACTAATGAGAATGAAGATATCTTTGGGATACAGCAAAAGCAGTCCTGAGGGGGAAATACATCGCACTACAAGCAGCCATCCAAAACTGGAAAGAAATCAAATACAAAAGCTAACCTTGAACCTAAAGGACCGGAGAAAAAAACAGCAAATAGATTCCACACCCAGCAGAAGAAGAGAGTTAATAAAGATTCGAGCAGAACTCAATGAAATCGAGACCAGAAGAACTGTGGAACAGATCAACAAAACCAGGAGTTGGTTCTTTGAAAGAATTAATAAGATAGATAAACCCTTAGTCAGAATTATTGAAAAGAAGAGAGAAAAGACTCTAAATAATAAAATCATGAATGACAAAGGACAGATCACAACCAACACCAAGGAAATACAAACAATTTTTAAAACTTATTATGAGCAGATATATGCCAATAAATTAGGCAATATAGAAGAAATGGATGCATTTCTGGAAAACCAGAAACTACCAAAAGTGGAACAGGAAGAAATAGAAAACCTGAACAGGCCAATAACCAGGGAGGAAATTGAAGCAGTCATCAAAAACCTCCCAAGACACAAAGGTCCAGGGCCAGATGGCTTCCCAGGGGAATTCTGTCAAACGTTTAAGAAGAAAGCATACCTATTCTACTAAAGCTGTTTGGAAAGATAGAAAGAGATGGAGTACTTCCAAATTCGTTCTATGAGGCCAGCATCACCTTAATTCCAAAACCAGACAAAGACCCCACCAAAAAGGAGAATTATAGACCAATATCCCTGATGAACACAGATGCAAAAATTGTCAACAGGATACTATCCAATTGGACCCAACAATACATTAAGAAGATTATTCACCATGACCAAGTGGGATTTATCCCCGGGATGCAAGGCTGGTTCAACACTTGTAAAAGAATCAATGTGATTGATCATATCAGCAAGAGAAACACCAAGAACCATATGATCCTCTCATTAGAAGCAGAGAAAGCATTTGACAAAATACAGCATCCATTCCTGATCAAAACTCTTCAGAGTGTAGGGTTAGAGGGAACATTCCTCAGCATCTTAAAAGCCATCTATGAAAAGCCCACAGCAAATATCATTCTCAATGGGAAAACACTGGGAGCCTTCCCGCTAAGATCAGGAACAAGACAGGGGATGTCCACTCTCACCACGGCTATTCAACGTGGTACTAGAAGTCCTAGCCTCAGCAATCAGGCAACAAAAAGAAATAAAAGGCATTCAAATTGGCAAAGAAGAAGTCAACCTCTCCCTCTCTGCAGATGACATGATACTTTACATAGAAAACCCAAAAGACTCCACCCCAAGATTGCTAGAACTCATATAGCAATTCGGCAGTGTGGCAGGATACAAAATCAGTGCCCAGAAATCATTTCTGGGCGTTTCTATACACTAACAATGAGATTGAAGAAAGAGAAATTAAGGAGTCAATCCCATTTACAATTGCACCCAAAAGCACAAGATACCTAGGAATAAACCTAACCAAACAGGTAAAGGATCTATACCCTAAAAACTAGAGAACACTTCTGAAAGAAATTGAGAAAGACACAAAGAGATGGAAAAATATTCCATGCTCATGGATTGGCAGAATTAATATTGTGAAAATGTCAATGTTACCCAGGGCAATTTACACGTTGAATGCAATCCCTATCAAAATACTATGAACTTTCTTCAGAGAGTTGGTACAAATCATCTTAATATTTGTGTGGAATCAGAGAAGACCCCGAACAGCCAGGGGAATATTAAAAAAAAAAAACAAAGCTAGGGGCATCACAATGCCAGATTTCAGGTTGTACTACAAGAAGCTGTGGTCATCAGGACAGACTGGTACTGGCACAAAAACAGACACAGAGATCAATGGAACAGAATAGAGAATCCAGAAATGGACCCTCAACTGTATGGTCAACTAATATTCGACAAAGCAGGAAAGACTATCCACTGGAAAAAAAGACAGTGTCTCCAATAAATAGTGCTGGGAAAATTGGACATCCACCTACAGAAAAATGAAACTAAACCATTCTCTTACACCATACACAAAGATAAATTCTAAATGGATGAAAGATCTAAATATGAGACAAGATTCCACCAAAATCCTAGAGGAGAACACAGGCAACACTCTTCTTGAACTTGGCCACAAAAACTTCTTGCAAGATACATCCATGAAGGCAAGAGAAACAAAAGCAAAAATGAACTATTGGGACTTCATCGAGATAAGGAGCTTTTGCACAGCAAAAGAAACAGTCAACAAAACTCAAAGACAACCTACAGAATGGGAGAAGATATTTGACAATGACGTATCAGATAAAGGGTTAGTATCCAAGATCTGTAAAGAACCTATTAAACTCAACAGCAAAGAAGCAAACAATCCAATCATGAAATGGGTAAAAGACATGTACAGAAATCTCACAGAGGAAGACATAGACATGGCCAACAAGCACATGAGAAAATGCTCCGCATCACTTGCCATCAGGGAAATACAAATCAAAACCACAATGAGATACTACCTCACCCCAGTGAGAATGGGGAAAATTAACAAGGCTGGAAACAGAAAATGTTGGAGAGGATGTGGAGAGAGGGGAACCCTCTTGCACTGTTGGTGAGAATGTGAACTGGTGCAGCCACTGTGGAAAACTGTGGAGGTTCCTCAAAGAGTTAAAAATAGATCTGCCCTACGACCCAGCAATTGCACTGTTGGGGATTTACCCCAAAGATACAGATGCAATGAAACGCAGGGACACCTGCACCCCAATGTTTATAGCAGCAATGTCCACAATAGCCAAACTGTGGAAGGATCCTCGGTGTCCATTGAAAGATGAATGGATAAAGAAGATGTGGTCTATGTATACAATGGAATATTACTCAGCAATTAGAAACAATGAATACCCACCATTTGCTTCAATGTGGATGGACCTGGAGGGTATTATGTTGAGTGAAATAAGTCAATCGGAAAATGACAAACATTATATGGTCTAATTCATTTGGGGAATATAAAAATTAGTGAAAGGGAATAAAGGGAAAGGAGAGAAAATGAGTGAAAATATCAGTGAGGGTGACAGAACATGAGAGACACCTAACTCTGGGAAATGAACAAGGGGTAGTGGAAGGGGAGGTGCATGGGGTTTGGGGTGACTGGGTGATAGGCACTGAGGGGGGCACTTGGTGGGATGAGCACTGGGTGTTATGGTGTATGTTGACAAATTGAACTCGAATAAAAAATTTTTAAAAGAAACGTACAGCAAGTATATTGTAACATACTTATACACTATTTTGCTTCCGTAAAATACAGCAAAATTTCAAACACAAAGTTTCTGTGTAGACTCCCAAACCAGTTATATTTGGGTGTTATCTAAACATTATTTTCCCTTACATATAGCTGGTATCAGTTTCTTAGAACACCTAATTGTTCACCTCACAGCAGCCACATCTTACCTTCATTCCTCCATCTGCCCTTGTATCACACAGCTTTCTGCATAGTTATTATTATGTGGATACAACTAGTACCTGGAAATCAAGTGTTTTCTCTTGACAGATATTCTTCCTGCAGCATTTAGACAATGATCACCATTACTGATATTATGCTCTGGAATTCTGACATGACTCCAGTAAGTATTGAGCATGTATGTATGGTTCAAAGTATTTCTTCTTTGTCCAAATTTCAGGTGACATTCTCCATACATTTCACTTAAAGGGACAGGGCTAGTTCCCTGTGGAAATATCTTATTATCCAGATCAAAAGAAAGGCTATGAAATCTGTTATCACTATCATCCTTCTGTGTTCACAGATGTGGCACAGAGCTAATGAAGTGACATGATTATCGTCACAGAGTTAGGAAAAGCAGACTATCATTTATCTGACAGAGCATTCATCCTTAGCTGTGCAGTAAGCTGCAGAGCTGTGATCAAATCCAAGACAGCAGGCCAGTAGGAACTTTCACATAATAATTTTGGTGACTTGCTGGAGCTCCTGGGGACTGCAGTCATAATGAGAATTTCCATACTTTTGTAGGCTTTTTCTCTAGAAAATCCATGAGATTCTCATTGAGGAGACTCAAGTAAGTTGCAAACATGGCCCTGACAAGAGAAGGGAAAGAGTAGCTATCTTGAAACCCTTCCAAACCCTTCTATCAAACAACAAGCAATTCTGAAACCTTATCCCTCTTGGTGGAAGGAACCTCTGCTCTACTCCAGGCTGCTCCAACATTTCTCTCTCTCTCTCTCTCTCTCTCTGTCTCTCTCTGTTTCATACACACACACACACACACACACACAGACACACACACACACAGTGCACCACTAATAGAAGAAAGGGCTTCAAGGAATAGACCAGGGATTCTGGAATCAGGGAAGAGAACAGGGATTTGAGGAGGGGAGATGTTTGAAACCTCAAAGAAGGATAGTCCTAAAACACTTTTGAGGGCAACATTCCTGAATCACAGGCCCACTAAAGGACAGACATTTAGTTAGAAGATTAGAAGATTAGAAGATTAGAGAATGTCCTCTCCTCCCATATCATAAGATGGAACAATCCATTAACAACTCACAAATAATCCATTAATAACTGTGGATTACAGTTTAAAGAACTGCAAAACACACACTAAGGTCAGTACAAAGGGAAACCCAAAAGACAAGAAGGAATTAAAAAACAAGTTCACCAGAGAAATATGAAGCCTCTGTTACCTATAGCTATATCAAACAGTAAATACAACACAACTGCTAAATTAACATAAATTCTCATATGAAAGGAGTTTACCTATTACCCTATAAAACATGGTTGAATTTCTACAAATACTGAAAAACATATCAGGGGCACCTGGGTGGTTCAGGTGGTTAAGCAGCTGACTTGTGATTTCAGCTCAGGTCAGGATCTCATGGATCATGGGACTGAGCCTCACGTTAGACTCCACATTCAAGTCGGGAGTTGCTTGAGATTCCCACTCTCTGCCCCTCTGCCCACCCCCCCCCCCATGCTATCTCTCTCTGTCAAATAAATAGATAAATCTTAAGAAAAAAAAACATGCCAGTATAACACAAATCTTGGAATTATTACATGAGGAATTTAAAATGACTATGATCAATATGGCAAAGCGACCAATGGAAAAAAAAAGACAACAAACACAACCAAAAGGTAATGGCAACATAGAGATAAAAACTATAAAAAGTAGAAGGAAATGCTTAGAATCAAAAGCACATTGATAGAAATGAATACTTTTGACAAGTTCATCAGTAGACTCAACATAGCTAAGAAAAAAAAATCAGTGAACTTGAAGATAAGTCAGTGGAAATTTTAGAAATGGAGACACAAATGTAAAATAAATGACTGAGAAAACTCAGAACTGTGGAAAATACCACTCGGCATGACATACACATAACCAGAATAGCAGAAAGAACAGAAAGGAAATGGGATGAAGGAAATATTTGAAGAAATAATGATGAAAACTTCCCCATTGGACAGATACCAAATTAAAGTTTCAAAAAAACTCACTGAGAAACCAGGAGGATATAAAGATTTACAAAAATAGACAAATCATATTCAAACTGTGGACATAAAAAGTGAGGAAATCTTGAAGAAAGATAGAGGGAACAAAATATATTGCTTATAGAGGAACAAAGATATGAATTACAAATGACTTTTCATCAGACACTGTCCAAGGAAGAAAAGACGATAGCAGAATCTTCAAATTGTATAAAGAGAAAGCTCCTTCCAACCTAGAATTCTCAATCTGATTATACCCAAATCTGGTTTTTCCTTAATAGTTAAAAAAAATTATTTTTTAGTGAAGAAAATCTGAGTGGGCTCATTGCCAGTTGACCTACCATATAAAAATGTCAAAAGATTTTCAAGCAGAAGAAAAATTGTATGTCACTGACTTGGATTAACAAGACAAAATTGGTGAGGAGACAGACTTCCCTTGTGGTAGGAAAAAGTCAGGCCTGCACTGTCTTTTTCTAGTGGGTGGGGCTGTAAGATGCCCTGCGACCCTATTTTTCCTCCAGTTGCTAGCCTGTTCACCTTCTTCTTTCCACTTTTCAAAGTTTTCCCTTGGCTGCCTTGCATTATCTCCAGGTTTGATTGTACTTCCATGAAGATGCAGGGAGAGGTATATCTACACCACCTTGTCTAATTGGATGTCTCAACATTCCATTTTTCACCTTTAAAGTTGCTTTTATCTGTAGGCTTACAGACATCTAGTTTTTATCATGAACAAATTTTGATTTTTAACAATATATGCTTGAATATATTGAAATATGCTTTTCTTCTTTTGTTGTTTTGCTGATTTACACTGACTGAATTTTTTTTTTCATTAAACAGCTTTGCTAGTAACACCTTTGTGATTTTGGGATGCCTGGGTGGCTCAGTGGTTGAGCATCTGCCTTTGGCTCAGGGCATGATCCTGCAGTCCCTGGATTGAGTCCCACATTGGGCTCCCTGCAGGGAGCCTGCTTCTCCTTCTGCCTATGTCTCTGCCTTTCTCCTTTCTCTGTATCTCTCATTAATAAATAAATAAAATCTTTTTTAGTTTTTTTTAATTTTTATTTATTTATGATAGTCACACACACACACACACACACACACACACACAGAGGCAGAGACACAGGCAGAGGAAGAAGCAGGCTCCATACACCGGGAGCCCGACGTGGGATTCCATTCCGGGTCTCCAGGATCGTGCCCTGGGCCAAAGGCAGGCGCCAAACCGCTGCGCCACCCAGGGATCCCTAAATACAATCTTTAAAAAGAATACCTTTGTGGCTTTGTATTAGGGCAATGTTGGTCTCATTTAATGGCTTTACAAGTTTTTTCTCCTGTTGTATTTTTTTAAGATTTTATTTATTTATTTGAGAGAAAGAGAGAGTGCACAGCAAAGAGAGGAGCAGAGGGAGACAGAGAAGCAGACTCCCCATGGAGGAGGGAACCTGATGGGCAACTTGATCCCAGGACCTTGGGATAATGACCTAAGCTGAAGGCAGTTGCTTAACTAACTGAGCCACCCAGGCACCCATCCTATTGCATTTTCTAAAAGAGATTGTGTAGAGTTCCTATATTTTTTTCCTTGAAAGTTTGAGTTTGCCAGTTAAACATCGAATTTTCTTTGTTAGTAGGTTTTTAGGAAGTTTTCAACAGCAAATTACACTTCTTTAGCATATAAAAGATTATTCAAGTTATCAGTGTAATCCTAAGTGAGCATTAGGAGTTTATGTCTTGCAAGTGACTGGTCTATTTTATCTAAGTTGCTGAATTCACAGGTATAAAGATATTTTAGTATTCTCTGATAATCCTCTGAATGTGTCCTAGAGTCTTTTGTGATGAGTCATCTTTTATCCCTTATATTGGCAATTTGCATCCTTTTTTTTTTTTTCTTGGCTAGAGTTTAGCAATTTCATTGACCTTTACTTTAAGATATTTATTTATTATTTATTTGACAGAGAGAGAGAGAGAGAGTAGAAGCGGGGGTGGGGGTGTGTGTGTGCTGTGTTAAGGGAGAGGGAGAAGCAACTCTCCACTGAACAGGGAGGCCAAGACAGGGCTCCATCCTGGGACCCCTGGATCATACCCTAACTGAAGGCAGACACTTAACTGACTGAGCAATGTAGGCGCCCCTCATTGACCTTTTCAAAAAAAACAGTTTTCAGATGTGTTTGAAAGATTGATTGATTGATTTTTGAGAGAGAGAATGGGGGGGGTGAAGGAGAGGGAGACAGAGTCTTAAGCAGACTCCATGCTGGCTGTGGAGCTCCACGGGGGGCTCAATCTCACCCTTAGTTCAAGACCTGAGCCAAAACCAAGAGTTGGATGCTTAACTGACTGAGCTACCCAGGTGCTCCCAAAATACAATTACCAGGGGATCCCTGGGTGGCGCAGCGGTTTGGCGCCTGCCTTTGGCCCAGGGCACGATCCTGGAGACCTGGGATCGAATCCCACGTCGGGCTCCCGGTGTATGGAGCCTGCTTCTCCTTCTGCCTGTGTCTCTGCCTCTCTCTCTCTCTCTCTGTGACTATCATAAATAAATAAAAATTTAAAAAAAAATACAATTACCAGTTTTATTCATTTCTCTACTGTTTTCCTATTTTTAATTTTGTTGACTTCTGGTTTTGTCCTTATTTTTTTCTTTCTTTTTACTTATACTAGGTTTAATTTGCTCAACTTCTTCTAGTTGCATAAGGTGGAAGCCTAGATCAATAATTTAATATTTTTTTAGTATAAGCATGTAATGTTGTATATTTCCCTACAATTATTGCATTAGCTGCATTCCATAAATTTTGATATTCTCTGTTTTCATTTTCATTCAATTCAAAATGCTTTATTATTTTGTATGACTTATACTTTGGCCTATGTGTTATTTCAGCAAGTGTTATCTCATTACCAAATATTGGGGGGTTTCCAGATAATCTTTTTGTTACTGATTTGTAGTTTAATTCCACATCATTTAAATTCTCTTTAAAAATGTAAGTTTTGTTTTATGGCCCAGAATATGGTCTCCCTTAGTGAATATTCCATGTGACTTAAAAAGAACATAAATTCAGTTATATGGGGACAGAGTAGCAGATCAAGTTGCTAAATAGTATTGTTCAAGTTTTCTATATCTTGGCTGTTATTCTACTAGTTCTTTCAAATACTGAAAGGGGTGTGTTGGTCTCCAACTATAATTGTGATTTGTCTATCTCTTCTTTCAGTTCTATTAGTTCATGCTCCATGCCTTTAGAAGCTATGCTGTTGAGTCATGTCTTCATAGCGAATTATCATTATTAGGATTATTATTAACCAATTCTTATTATTCTGTAATTTACTTCTTTATCTTTGGTTTATATTCCTAGTTTTGAAGTCTACTTTGATATTATTACAGTCACTCCAGGCTTTGTCTGTATCTTTTCTTTCTTTTCTTTTTTTTTGAACATCCAGTTACATGAGTATTAGATATTTTGGTATTGATTTGACATAAGTATCTGTAGATTTGTTTTCCTTTCAATATTTTCTATTTCTTTTAAAGATTAGCCAATTTCTAATAATCTAACATAAAGTACCATGATTCTTTCCTCTGTCATCTCATTCAACTATTCAGCCCATACAGTGAATTTTTTATTTCAGGTATTTCAGGTTTCCATTTCTGAATTTTCCATTTATTTTTTTTTTCAAGTTTCTATTTCAAGAATGTACATCGAATGTACATCTTTCCTTCCTGGAAAATAGCTTTCTACATCTTGGCCAGAACTGAAAATCTTTATACTTTCGACTTTATTGTGTCTTCTTTATATTTGAGAACAACTCATTATAAGCAGTATATATCATTCTAAAATTGATTCTGACAATTTTATTGTTTTACTTGGAGTATTTATAACATTTTTATGTAATGTAATCATGGATATAGTTGAATTTAGGTCTGCTGGCTTACTATTTGTTTCTGTTTGATCCCCATGTTTTAGGCTCTTTTCTTCTCTTTATTACTTTCATTCAAATTAATGTAAATATGTATTTGATTTTCTAAATTAATATGCTTGTTTTATTTTTACCACTTGTATTCACTTTTGTATTCTATAAATAAAAAAGTGTCCAAAATAAGGATATCCATTTTATTGATTTATCACAGTTAACATTAATGCAAAAGTTTCCCCAATCATGAAAACGAGCATTACCACAAACCTAGGGACCATCATTGTGTCTACTTCAATTACCTACCCCCACTCATTTCTTCTTCTTTTTTTTTAAAGATTTTATTTATTTATTTATTCATGAGAGACACACAAAGAGGCAGAAATGTAGGCAGAGGTCTCCCACAGGGAGCCTGTTGCAGGACTTAATCCCAGGACCCCGGGGTCATGATCTGAGCCAAAGGCAGATGCTCAACCACTGAGCCAGCCAGGTCCCCTCCTCCCCCGCACTCATTTCTTCTTAACATTAACTGCTATCCTGATTTATGATAATGACATCCTACTATTTCTTTAAAGATTTAGCATATAAGCATGTATCCCTAAACACTATTATTTAATTTGGGCTGTATTTTTTATATTTTTTTAACTGGTGTTTTTGTTGAACATTGTAAAATTTATTTATACTATATATTTTCAGTGGGAGTATATATGCAAATGTTTAAAAAAAGAAGTGAAAGGGTACATATCATACTGGCAATAGAGATATCTCTGAAGAAGGAACTAGGAGTGATAGAAGTTTGGAGGAACTTCAAAAGCCATGCTTTAGCTATTTTTTCTTTATTGAATAAACTGATTTATGATTTCCAGAGAGATAGCAGAACTAAATTTTAACCTCTTTGAGATTAGGAATTGAGTCTTTGACTTTAGTCACATACTATATTGATGCTTTATAGCCATATCAAAGCATAGAACATTGATGTGAGAGTTAGTTGGTTACTTGCTATATAGAAGAGGAAAATTCTGCATTTTAATGATGACTTTTATCATATGTTAAATAAGCCTTTATTGAAATACAAGGCTTGTTTTTTTGAGTGGTTTGGGGGGTTCCAAAGGACTCACAGGACTCAGGAAAGCTGACTACACTGCTGGTTACTTTATTACAGAAAAATGATAGTTTAAAATTAACAAAAGGCAAAGATGCATGAGCCAAAATCCAAGAGAAATTAAATGCAAGCTTCTAAGTGTCCTTTCTAGTAGGGTTTAATGCAGTTAATTAACTAATGCAGTTAATTCTCTCAGTAATGATGTGTGTGACAACAAGAGCAAAGTGGTATCAACAAGGAAAGCTCGCTTGAGGTTTGATGTTGTGTTTTCTTTAGGAGTCGGTCATATAGAGATGTAGCAACTGCATTACCTACCTCTGCTACCCAGACCCCAGCCTCCTTTGAGCAAAAACATTTACATAAATCATGTCTGTTAGTAAAAATTCTAATCAAACTCGTACAGCATGGTCCATGGCCTCACATATATAAAAACACTGTTACCAGGCATAATTTTCCTAGGGCTAAGAGTTCATCTCTCAGAAGCTGGCCAAAAACCTTTATTGAAGATGTGCAAGATTTGAGCAACACAGGTCTCCTGGGATGAGCTATGAGTCTTGAATATTTGCTTTTGTTTATCGAAATTCCAAATTTCCTCTTCTGGGTCCTTTTTCTCATCACCATCCAGTGCCCGAAGGGCTCATCTCTCTTTTCAACATTTACTCCCATTCCATCCCCAGAAGCAATGCATTTGGGAGACTGTCGCCTCCATGTAAGCCCCGTGTAATTTTTAATCTCTTCCCTAAAATCAGTTCTCTGAAATACTAGGACTTCCCTTTAAGGAGTGATGTTTGTTCAATCTTAGGCTGTCTTTTTTTTTTTTTTCTTTCCTCTTCTATAGAGTTTATTCAGGCTCCTCTTGCTTGCTCCAAGTTCTTACACTAGAAGCTTGAGCCACAGCTCCATAAACTTTGGTGATTTTGCTTACATGTACTTTCTTTTAGTGTTCTCAACCTTCTAGTTTTGTGAAAGGTACAATATTTTGTGTGGTTTTATTTTTCTTGTTAATCTGTATCGTTGTGTATTTTTGGTCTTTCTTTCTTTCTTTCTTTCTTTCTTTCTTTCTTTCTTTTCTTTCTTTCTTTCTCTTTCTTTCTTTCTTTCTTTCTTTCTTTCTTTCTTTCTTTCTTTCTTTCTTTCTTTCTTTGTTTTTGATGCTTTCAAAGATTGTAGAGAGACTGATTAGGTAACTATCATGATCTCTTTTACTATTCTTTTCATGGCTACCTTCCTTCCTTTGTTTTCCATACACAAACAATAAATTTTAATTAAAGCATACAATTTGGAAAATTAAAAGCAAAACTGAAAAAACAAAAACAAAAACAAAACACAGCATCTGATAAAGGTACCATATGCTTGTACTTAGGTTCATGTTTCATATCCCCTATATCATCTCTATATAATAAATATATACATAAGCATTTTTATTAAAGTACATATTTTACTTATCTTTTAAAGATTTTATTTTTATTTATTTATCTTAGAGAGAGAGCAGGGGGAGGAGTAGAGGGAGAGAATCTCAAGTAGACTCCCCACTGAGCAGAGCCCAGGATGGGATTCAATCTTATGACCCTGAGATCATGACCTGAGTCAAAATCAGAAGTTGGACATTTAACCAACTGAGCCATTCAGGCACCACTTAAAGTATACATTTAAAAAACAAAACAAAAAAATAGATTGTGTATGTCCTGCTTTGTAACCTGATTATGATCACTTATTATACTATAAAAACATTTTTCTGGGGGTGCCTGGGTGGTACACTGGGCTGAGTGCCAACTCTTGGTTTCAGCTCAGGTTGTGATCTCAGGGTCATGAGATGGAGCCCCATGCCAGGCTCTGTGCTCAGCATGGAGTCTGCTAGGAATTCCCTCTCTCTCTCTCTCCCTCTGCCCTTCCCTCTCATGCTCTCTCTCTCTCTTAAATAAATAAATCTTTAAAAAAGGAAAAAATATCTTATCAAAAAATCCAAATCATTCTATTAAGTGGCTATACTGTATAAATATATTTAATGTGTCCTTTTTGGTTAGACATTTAAGCTTGATTCATTTTTCTGAATATTTATAAAGGAAAAATATATAGTTCCTTTAAAAATTCCTGTATTTTCATCAAGCTTTATCTTCTATTTCTCTATATAAATAAAAACATATTTAAAATTTCATCTAGAAGTTGTTAATTTAGCTATTAATACAACTTGCTAATTGTATGAGCTGTGTAAGAATAAGTCATTAATTACCACTGCCATTAGCCCATATGAATAGCTCCTGTTTAGTTTACTCTGCACTCTTTTCCCCTTGAATTCAATACCAATAGAAGAGACAAAAAGGGGGATCCCTGGGTGGCTCAGTGGTTTGGTACCTGCCTTCGGCCCAGGGCATGATCCTGGAGTCCCAGGATAAGTCCCACATCAGGCTCCCTGCATGGAGCCTGCTTCTCCCTCTGCCTGTGTCTCTGCCCCTCTCTCTGTCTGTCTCTCATGAATAAATAAATAAAATCTTTTTTAAAAAGAAGCAAATAAAAATTTCTTCTTTGATTTCAGAAATTCAAAATTCAGTGATTTTAATAGAGTTCTGTGAATTTGAGCTTTCATTTATGAAAGGAAGCATATTTCAGAAATTTCATTTTTATCCTTTGAGATATATTTCAATAAACACAAATCTGATCCCAGGTAAGAACCTTGCTATTGCATTCAAAATAATGAAAACTCCTGCTTCTGATGCAGTTTCATCATCAGGTACTGTTTTCATATAATTAGATCTGTTGAAAGAAATAGAAATATGCACAGAAAGTACAGTTTGGAATTAAATGGAGTGTCAATTAAATGCCTATTTTATTTTTCATAATTACTTGTTCAGTTTTGAACTACAAGTGGAAGCTACACATTCTCTTTCTGTTCCTGGTGTTGTCTTTAAGTTATTAACACATATACTTCAACAAAATAATCAACGTCTGTATCCTCCCAGACAAGATAAAAGTCCTAGCATGATACAATGTCTCTACTCATCCTTCTTATTCCCTATGATATTATCTGGCACCTTATTATAAGATTTATATAGTAAAACTGAAAAACAACTCACTTATGCAAAAGTATCTTTCCCATATATCTTTGATCATCTTTTTTGTATTCTAATTCTTTTATTTTCATTTCCTTGCTGAAATATAATTGCTACTCATTTTCATAGGTTTGTAAAAAATCTGAGTTCTTGATGATGTAGGAGTCATCACTTTACTCTTACATTTGGATTAAGATTAACTGGCTATAGAATTTTAGATTAAAAAAGACTCTCTTACCAACACTTTAAAAATGTTTCTCCATTAATCTTCCTAGACCTGCATTCTAGTTAATGAAAGACTAATGCTAATTGAATCATGCTATTTGTAGGTTATCTGTTTTCATATCTCTGGTAGCTTAGTTTTGTTTTGTTTTTACATTTGATCATGTACAGAAAAGTTCACAGACTATAAATGCACGTTTAACTACTTCACACAAAGTATGATACTCTGTGTAGCACTTGTGTAACACCATCTACAAAAAGAAAAGGAAAATTCTTAAAAAATTAAAAAAGAGCGGGGGCACCTAGGTTGCTCAGTGGATTTCTGCCTTTGGCTTGGGTCTTTATCCAGGGTCCTGGGGTAGAGCCCCAAATCGGTTCCCTGCTCGACGGGGAGTCTGCTTTTCCCTCTCCCACATCGCCTGTTTGTACTTTTTCTCTCTGTCAAATAAATAAATAAAATCTTTAAAAAAATTTAAAAAGGAAAATTGCCAGAAACATCACTTATGCCAATCAATCACCAGCAAATTAAGAATAAAAAGAACCGAGCTCTATTTGATAAAGAACACTTACAAAAAAACCCTACAGCAAATATCATAATTAATGGTGAAAGACTGAACACTCTCCCCTAAAGTGGGAACAAAGCAAGGAATCTACTTTCACCACTCTTATTCAACATAGTGCTGGTGTCTAGCCAGTGCAATAAGGCAAGAAAAAAAAAATAGAAGGCATACAGATAAGAATGGAAGAAATAAAGCCACCCTTATTTTAGATGATGTGATTGTTTACATAGAGAATTTCTGGTAGTCTACCAAAAAATGAAAAAAAAAAAAAAAAAAACAAAAAACCTCCTAGAACTTAGAAGTATGTTCAGGACATCAAGGGACACAAGATTTACTCTCCCAAATCAATCTCACATTTATATACCTAATAACGATGTGTGGAAATTGGCACTAAAAACACAATATCATTCACAGTCACTCCAAACTTAATTATATTCTTAGATATACATTTAACAAATAATGTATAAGATCTGCATGATGAAAATGACAAAATGGTGTTGAAAGAAATCAAAGAGATCTAAATAAATATAAGACATGCTGCGTCCATGGACTGAAAGACTTGGCATAGTCAGGATGTCAATGCTAACCAACTTTATCTAGAAATTTCACATAATACCTACCAAAATCTTGCCAAGGTATAGGTAAGCTTATTCTAAAATTTATATGGACAGGAATAGACTCCAGAGCAGCTAATGTAATCAATAAAGAAGAATAAAGTGAAAGGAATTACTGTATCCAGTGTTCAAGATTACAGTATAGTTTCAGTGGTCATGGTAGTATGAACAGTGTGGAGGGAGACACAGAGAGTAATGACACTGAAATGGAAAACCCAGAAATAGACTTACACAAGAAACCTCAATTAATGTTTAACAGAGATGCAAAAGCAAATTAATGAACAAAGAATAACTTTTTCAAGCAATGGAATTAGTTGAACATCCATAGGCAAAAAATTAACCTCAACCTTAACCTCATACCCCATGTAAAAATTAATTCATAGTGGACTGTAACTTTATTTTAAAATGCAAACCTACAAAACTTTCAGAAAAAAAAATAAGATAAAATCTTTGGGATATAGGACTTGTTAAGATTCTCAGACTTAACCCAAAAAGATACTATTCAAAAAAGGAAAAAAAGTCAATAAATTGTACTTCATTAAAATAGAAAACAGCCCATGTGAAGAGGGTGAATAGACAAGCTACAGACTTAGAAAATATTTGCAGTCCACATATCTTACAAAGGACTAGTATCTGGAATACATATGACATATAGGGATCTCTTAAAATACAAAAATAAAACTAACTAATTAGAAAATGTACAAAAGACATGGAGAAATGTTTCACCATGGATCATGTACAGATGGCAAATAAGAAGATAAAATGATATTCAACATCATATGCCCTCAGCAAAATGCAAATTAAAACTACAATGAGGGACACCTGGGTGGCTCAGCAGTTGAGCATCCACCTTTAGCTTAAATCATGATCCAGGGGGCCTGGGATCCAGTCCCACATCAAGCTCCTTCGGGGGAGCCTGTCTCTGCCTCTGCCTATATCTATGCCTCTCTCTCTGTATCTCTCATGAATAAATAAATAAAATCCTTAAAAAAACTCAATGATATGTTACTGCATACATATCTGAAGAGCTGAAAGAAAAACACAACCCCAAATGCTGGCAGGGATATGGAAAAATTGGCTCTCTCATACATTGCTAGTGGGAATATAAAATGGAACAGCTACTCTGGAAAAGTTTGTCAGTTTCTTATAAAACTAAAGTTACAATTGCCATATGAACCAGTAATTGTACTCCTAGGCATTTATCACAGAGAAATGAAAATACCTTTTTACAGAAACCTGTGCATGAATGTCAGTAGCCTTATTTGTAATTGCCAAAAACTGGATTCAGTCCACATGTCTTTCAATAAGTAAATGGATAAACTGTTCCACAATACATCAGGGAACATTGCTGGGAAAATAAAGAACAATCTATTGATAAATGCAACAACTTGGATGATCTCCAGGGAGTTATGCTTAGTTAAAAAAAAAAACCACCCAACCCCAAAGGGTTACCTACTGTATATTTTTCCATTTACATAACAGTTGTTATGAAGAAAAAAATGAAGAAAAAAAATAGAAATGGAGTTCAGATTAATGGTTGCCAGGGAGTTGGGGGAATGAAGTACATGTAGTTATTAAAAGTCAACACAAGAGATCTTTGTGGTATTCGAACTTTTCACTATCTTTATCTTACAGTGAATATACCAACCTATGCAGGTGATAGAATTGTGTAGAACCTGTTAGACACAAACATATGAGTCCAGTTAACACTGGGGAAATCTGAATAAGACTCATAGATTAAGTCAATCTTAATATCTTAGTTGTGGGGCAGCCCAGGTGGCTCAGTGGTTTAGCGCTGCCGTCAGCCCAGGGCGTGATCCTGGAGACCCGGGATCAAGTCCTACGTTGGGCTCCCTGCATGGAGCCTGCTTCTCCCTCTGCCTGTGTCTCTGCCTCTCCCTCTCTGCCTCTCTCATGAATGAATAAATAAAATCTTTAAAAATAAAAAAATATATTGGTTGTGATATTATAATATAATTTTGCAAAATGTTGCCATTGGAGAAAACTAAGCAAAGTATACAAAGGCTTTCTCAGCATTTTTTCTACAATTGCATGTGATTCTGCAATTGTCACAAAAAATTTTCAACTCAAAAAAAAAAAAAAAAAGAAGTAAGATTGGAGCAGAGTAATGAATCCCTCCTGGTAACAGCAACTTATTCCTAAGCAAAAGAGCTCTACCTTATGACAGTGCTAAAACAGGACATTGAGTTAGTCAGCTCTCAGGATGGGAACCATTTGTTACTTTTCAGTCATGATGTACAAACCCCTCTAGATTAAATACCACACACTGAGCCACATTTTACTTTTGGAAAATGTCACTTTGCTCATATGAGCTAACTGTTGAGGATATATAATTATTTTCTCTCCAAGAGACAGTCTAAAGCATGCATGAGGGAAACAGTATAGAATGAACAAACAAGGCAGACACATGGAGAGGTTCATGTGCACTTGATTCTTCCAAGAATCAAATATTTTGTTCGATGATCATCACAGTCAAAAAGGACTTCATTTCCCAAAAGTCCAATTTGATTCTATCAATACCAGTAAAACTGAAATGATGTGAGCACTATTGGACATATTCTCAAATATGTTAAGTCTTTTCATTTTTGTGCCAATTCACAAATGTAATTTGTATTTGGAGTTAAGTAAATGATGTGGTGACATGCGCTGTACCCACAGATCCCTTGAGCAATTGCTTACACTTGAGTCACTTTTAACTTGGTCTTTAGACTCCTCAGCCACTAATCACAGTTTACAGAGGCAAAGATGAGGCTGACCCAGTATCTGCCAACCAGGCAGCAGCTTGGTGGAAGAACAACACTTGAGGTGGACTGCAATCCCGAGTAAGATCCGCTAACCCATTCAGACACCTCAACATAAGTTTTTAAAAATTAGTATTAAATATAGAGAAAGTTCTAGAAGAATCCATGAAGCAGTAGAAGCCTCAGAAAGAAAAATGAAGACAGGAAATGAAAAGTAATGGACAATGGCAGAAGGAGAATCAATAAAGACTACAGCAGTAGGCAGTAAGCTGAGCCCTGAGCCACCCAATCATGAGCATGGGAGAAGTGAAGGAGAGTGGCAGAGGGGTTATCAGTATGGCCAGTTTCCTTGCTAGATTCCTGAAATGTTATGGAGACAGGAGCTGCCAATGTCTTAGGTCATATCTTCATAATCTCTTATTTTGGCCACTTTAACAGCCACCTAGTTATACCCCTTGCTTCCATCCAACTTATGTTCCTCAAACTTACCATCAACACAGTCCAAACTCATTAGATTATAGTTCAGTCTGATTATGCCATGTCTCCTGCATATGGTATCTCACTAGCTTCAATAAGAAGCCCAAGAGCTTAACAAGGACATGCCAGGTTCTTCAGTGTGCTTCAAATGTTGGTGGATATAGCAATCTCCTTCTACCCTACACTACTCCTACTACAAAATGAAAATGCCCATTCTAGGGCTTCCTTCTCAGGGATTCTGATTCTGCTGGTAATGGGAAACCCAAGAATCCACAGGATTATTTATTTAGAAATATGTTATATTTTTATGCAAATGACTTTGTGCATAGTTTGGAAATAGAAAGTATGAACGGATTTTGAAAACTTTGTCTCCCACCCTTGGGTTCAGCCATCTTATCTCCCTCCCTCTTTTGCACTAGTTTGTTTATCCTTCTAGAGATACTTTATGCTCCATTTGTCAATATGAATATGTTATTTTCTTTCATTTACATATTATACAGACTAACCCTAACTTCATGTGCTTTCTACTAATTCATGATTCCAACACTCTGCTCTTCAAATAATTAGACACTATAGTGGCAAAAAAATGACTTTCTGGAAAGATATTAAAATAAAACAAATGACAACAGATGACAAAATAAATACCTTTGAGAGAAGAAAAACTAAAAACACCTTTAATTTTTTAAAAAAGGCATACATCATCTTTCTAAAATCTAAGATAAATATGAGTGTGACTTATAATTCTTTTTTTAATTAGGAAAAATTAACCAAAGGTAATTTATGATTTAATATTGAAACAAAGGCCCCAGAAGCAAGGAGATAAGAAGGACTGATTGCTTATATTTTCCAGCACAAAACACATTGCCTGGCACATGATAAGTGTTCAATAAAAATTTTGGTGAAATCACAAAAATATGAAATAATAAAATCATAAATTTCTTAAAAGTTTGATAAAATCATAAATTATGAATTGATAGTGAGGCCCAAGATTTTGATTTAGGAAGGAGACAGATCCAACAATACAGAAATTATGAGAACTTAGTAGCACTCAAAGAAAAATATCACTAGACCTGTTTTGTAATACTGTTTATTAGTTTTCCCATGTGAAAAATTATATATAAACTTAAATTGTGAATCAAATCTCCCTTACAATTCATATAAGACTATATATATATGTGATTTGAGAATGGTTTCTACTGTGTTAATCTCCCCAGCTTATTCTAATTAATATAATTGCTCATCACCGTAAAGGATGAAATGTAAGCCCAGTCAGTGTTTCTGAGCTTTCTGGTCTGAGATAAGCCAGTGAATCAAATGTGGATCCTTTTCTCCCCTAAATAGGGCAGTTTATCCATGGTCACCAAACAAAACAGAGAATACTCTGTCCTTTTTATAAAACATTAGTGAAAAGTTGGGAGCAGGGAAAAGCAACTGTACTCTACAGAATGTTTATGATTGCACAGATCCAGCCCCTCTTGGGGTTCTAGGATGAATCAGTTTCCTGCCTCACTCTCACCTTCCTGGCTGACCATGGACAGCTCAGTTTTCAAACTCAGAAGGGTCAAAAAGAAATGTCTGCAGTCTATTTCCTTCCTCAGGTTCGTCCAGATCCCTAAATGGATGATGTGATAATAATCATTTCCTTCCAGGAAAAACTTACCTCAACCACAGTCAAGGTCTGACAAGGTCTGGCTCCAGGGCCACATAGGCCAGCACTTCATGTGGCATAGCTGGTCTGCTTTACTCAGGCTTTTATTCAGTATATATAGGAAACCAACAGCACAACCTAGGCACTATGAGAAGCTCTGACATTTCCTTTTAGTTCCACCTTACCAAAAGTGCAAAATACCTGAGTCTATTTTCACACAGCAGTCATACATGCAAGCCCCATGGAGAATGACCATGTGTGAGATATCCTAGAAACCCTCATCTCACAGAAAAATTAGATTGGCCAGTGCCAGCCAGACTTGCATCCCACCCCAAGTGTTGACTTTCCAAGGTGCTGTTGCCTTGTTGGCAGACCCTGGCTCAACCCCATCTCTGTCCCAGTAAATTGTGATTAGGGATGCAGAGTTAAAAGGCCAATGTCAAAGAGATTCAAGTGTAAGGAATTACTGAAGGGGTTTGTGGGCACAGCAGGCCTTAGCACATCATTTACTCCACTCCATATATAAAGTACACTTATATAATGGCACATACATTAAAAGATTTAATATATTGGAGTATACTGGACTATTTGCTCCACAGCTTCTTACTCACTGAAGCCTGGTATATTTCTCCACCTCCACCAACAGTCATCTCTATGTATTATAGGACATATCACATTTTGCCTTGAATCATACTCATTTATGTTTATATCTACTTTACCCACTAGATTTAAGCTTATCAAATGTCTGTATTGTCATTATTCATAGCTCCTAGCAAAGAGGCTTTTACACCGAATCATTTCCATAAATATATGTTGTATGGATTTATCTTACTCATACTCTCAACCCTCCCTAAATTTATAAGTGGAAAATAATGAAAGTTAGAAATAATGTTTTCTTTTCCAGCTCAGTGGTGAGACTGCCATAGATCTGCCCATTTAAAGTTTGATATTGCTGGGGTGGGGGCGGGGGCTGGTGATTAGAATACATAGACGAAAGATTACTAAAGAATGGCACATCAAAAGATCTTTCAGGGTGAATAGATTGACATTTCTCTCCATAAAATTCATCTGTGTAGAAAGAAGTTGTGTTGCTATTTTATCTAATCCAGGTATATCAGTTGCTTATAACTACAGATAACTCATTTGAAACTTAGTGGTTTTAAACAAGAACCATATAGTATCTCTCACAATTATGTGGGTTGGGTACCTAGTTTCTCCATGGGCTATGCCTGAGATCACTCATGCAGTTGCAGGCAGTCAGTGAGGGTCAACTAGGCTGGAATGGCCACAGTGGCCTGACTCACACATCATCATTGGTAATGGCTTTTGGCATGGTGTCTCAGTTCTCCTCCACACTTATTATTACCACCTGTAGGTCAAGCTGGCTTCACTTCTCAGTGCTCTAAGCACCCCATTCCAAGAGGGTGAAAATGGAAGCCACAAGGTCTCTTAAGGCTCAGCCTCAGAAGTCTTAGAATGCCATATCTGCCACATTCTACTGAATAAAGCAGGTCACATAGTTAATTATGCCACCCAGTTAAAGGCATTGGAGTGGAATCTATATTTGGTGGAATGAGTAACAAAGCCACCTTCTGTGCACACCAGGATTGAAGTGTGTGGCTATTACTAGTCTACCACACAGAGCATCTATATGATGTATCCACACCACAACCCAGCCGACAGAACATCAGTGCCACATCTTCCACTTTAGGCAGGAACAGCATCAGTCACAGTTCCAGACCCAGTGAGTTCCATGTCTCCTAGCCGCTTTAGGAGTCCCATTTCTCTAGAGTAGAAAAACAAAAGAGTCTCCTGAGGTTCTACTGTAAGTGGGGACAGACGACATGAAGCTGGCATTTTTCTCTGCAGAAAAAAATTATACTTTAGGACAGATTGCAATCATCCCCCAAAGATGACAATGGAGACCCCGTCTAGGAGACTTTCCCTCCCATTATCTGGGGGTAAATAAGGAAATCTTCTCTCCTGGAATTCAGAAAGATGATAATATGAGAGTGCCTCTCAGTGGATGTAGTTGCTTTTTTCACCTTCCCCCAAATTTTCAATATTTCTTCATAGTGCACAAAACAATGTTTAATGTGATTTTCCAGACCCTTTTCTCACCCATATATCCAGCTCCAACTCAATTTTCCAACTTATTGCTGCCCCCTCTCTTGTGATCCTTTATTCTGCATTAGAGACTTTTCAACATTATTTCCTCTGTGCTGTACTTGTGCCTTCTACTAATTATTGTTTTCTTTTCTCATCCCTGTACCAGTAAAAATGTCACGTCCTTGAGCACAGTAGAATAGATTGTGTACTTTTCCAGTATTCACTGTCAGAGTTCATCTCTCTCATCTGTGTCTCTAGGTCAAGCCCAATTTTCTCTGTGACCACAGAGAAGAAATGGCCTATTTATTTCCCAGAGCCTTTCTTCCATTTTCCCCTAACCTCTCTTCTACTCTTTTTCTTTTTGTTCCTATTCTTCAAAAAACATTGACGAGGCTCCACCATATAGGCATTGCAAATAGAAAGATCAGCACATTCCTTCTTCGAAGGATTCACAGTCTGAAGGATGAGGCCAAAAAGTAAAAGAGTAGCTCTATCACAAGAAGCTAAATGATGGGGAAATGGGGATCCCTGGGTGGCTCAGTGGTATGGCACCTGCCTTCCACCCAGGCCATGATCCTGGAGTCCCAGGATCGAGTCCCACATCAGGCTCCCTGCACGGAGGCTGCTTTGCTCTTTGCCTGTGTCTCTGCCTCTGTGTGTGTGTGTGTCTCATAAATAAATAAATAAAATCTTTTTAAAATAAATAAATGAATGAATGAATGAATAAATAAATAAATAAATAAATAAATAAATACCCATGGGACCCCAAAAAGGGATATCCACTGAGTTTAGGGAAAAGTAGAATCTAATACATTCTAAAGTACTTGTACTCTCAGAGTATAGCAGTTGTTTTTTTTGTTGTTGTTGTTGTTTTTTTTAGTAAAAATAAGAATGAAAGACTGATGAAGTCAATCCTTGCCTCCTTCTTTCTGTTACTTTTTAAAAACAGCTTTGTATGGTTCACATAAAATAAAATTTTATGACTTAGTGTCATTTGCAAAATCCTTTTATTATGTAAGACATTTGATTTATAGGTTCTTGGAATTAAAACATGGATATCTTTGGGACAGGGACATTATTCTGCCTCCCACAGTTACCAATTAATATACCATATTTTACATATAAATTCATCATTTGAAGAACTTTTGTATTATTTCTACTTTTTGTATATTACAAGAAATGCTGCCAGGAATATTCTTACACAAGTTTTTGTGTGGACATCTGTTTTCATTTCTCTTGGATATATATCTAGTAGTAGAAATTCTGGGTCATATGGTAACTCTATGTTTAACATTTAGAATAACTTTCAAACTGTCTTATAGCCTTGACTGTGACAGAGCTGATTAAAATAGTTATCAGACAGGGATTTTAAATAGTTTAAAAACAAATGATTTAAAATAATCATGATTACTTTTGAAAATTCAAATAGACAAGTACAAGAACAGATTAGTAATGTAAGCAGGGATAGAAAATCTAGGAAAGAATTAAAAAGAAAGGCTAAAATCAAAAACATACTAACAGAAAAGAAAAAACACCTTTGATGGGCTGGGCTTATCAGTAGATTGGGTAAGAATAAGGCCAAAGAGAATCAGTGAGCTTGAGATATGCCAAAAGAAATTTCCCAAAATGAAAGCTAAGACAAAAAAAAAAAAAAATTTCTGAAGAGTTTAAAAAGGGGAACATAATATCTGAGAACTGTGAGATGGCTTCAAAGGGTGTGAGTATTTATAATTAGAATACAGAAGATAATGTAATGTCGAAGAAATATTTGTAGTGGCTAAGAACTTTTCAACAATAATGGCAAACGAAAAGCCATAGAACCAAGAAGCACAGATTACAGAGTGGGACAATTACCTAAGCAAACAAACAAATAGACATCATGTCCTTACTATAGGAAAAAAAAAAGAGAGGGAGAGAATGAGACAGAGACAGAGAGTCCTACCTAGAATTCTACATTCAAATGAATTATTCTTTAAAAATGAGGGAGAAACAAAGACTTTTCTAGACAAATTAAAACCAAGGTAATTCAACAGCAGCAGACATGCTTTGCAAAAAATTGTTGAAATTTCCTCAGCAAGGAAAATGATAAAGATCAGAAATTTGAGTCTATATCCAGAAAGCAATAACACTGAAATGAATTAAAGAAATATTTTTTTTTTCATTTTTTTAATAAATTTATTTTTTCTTGGTGTTCAATTTACCAACATACAGAATAACACCCAGTGCTCATCCCGTCAAGTGCCCCCCCTCAGAACCCATAACCCATTCACCCTCACCCCCCGCCCACCTCCGCTTCCACCACCCATAGTTCGTTTCCCAGTTAGGAGTCTTTATGTTCTCCCTCCCTTTCTGATATTTCCCACTCATTTCTTCTCCCTTCCATTATATTCCCTTTCACTATTATTTATATTCCCCAAATGAATGAGAACATACAATGTTTGTCCTTCTCCCGATTGACTTACTTCACTCAGCATGATACCCTCCAGTTCCATCCACGTTGAAGCAAATGGTGGGTATTTGTCGTTTCTAATGGCTGAGTAATATTCCATTGTATACATAAACCACATCTTCTTTATCCATTCATCTTTCAGTGGACACCGAGGCTCCTTCCACAGTTTGGCAATTGTGGACATTGCTGCTAGAAACACCAGGGTGCAGGTGTCCTGGCGTTTCATTGCATCTGAGTCTTTGGGGTAAAACCCAACAGTGCAATGGCTGGGTCATAGGGCAGGTCTATTTTTAACTCTTTGAGGAACCTCCACACAGTTTTCCAGAGTGGCTGCACCAGTTCACATTCCCACCAAGAGTGTTGGAGAAAACCAACCCTTTTCTCCACATCCTCTCCAACATTTGTGGCTTCCTGCCTTGTTAATTTTCCCCATTCTCACTGGTGTGAGGTGGTATCTCATTGTGGTTTTGATTTGTATTTCCTTGATGGCAAGTGATGCAGAGCATTTTCTCATGTGCTTGTTGGCCATGTCTATGTCTTCCTCTGTGAGATTTCTCTTCATGTCTTTTGCCCATTTCATGATTGGATTGTTGCTTCTTTGCTGTTGAGTTTAATAAGTTCTTTGTAGATCTTGGAAACTAGCCCTTTATCTGATAGGTCATTGGCAAATATCTTCTCCCATTCTGTAGGTTGTCTTTTAGTTTTGTTGACTGTATCCTTTGCTGTGCAAAAGCGTCTTATCTTGATGAAGTCCCAATAGTTCATTTTTGCTTTTGTTTCTTTTGCCTACGTGGATGTATCTTGCAAGAAGTTACTGTGGCCGAGTTCAAAAAGGTTGTTGCCTGTGATCTCCTCTAGGATTTTGATGGAATCTTGTCTCACATTTAGATCTTTCATCCGTTTTGAGTTTATCTTTGTGTATGGTGAAAGAGAGTGGTCTAGTTTCATTCTTCTGCATGTGGATGTCCAATTTTCCCAGCACCATTTATTGAAGAGTCTATCTTTTTTCCAGTGGAGAGACTTTCCTCCTTATCGAATATTAGTTGACCATAAAGTTAGGGTCCACTTCTAGGTTCTCCATTCTGTTCCATTGTCCATGTGTCTGTTTTTGTGCCAGTACCACACTGTCTTGATGACCACGCTTTGTAGTACAACCTGAAATCTGGCATTGTGATGCCCCCAGATATGGTTTTCTTTTTTAAAATTCCCCTGGCTATTGGGGTCTTTTCTGATTCCACACAGATCTTAAAATAATTTGTTCTAACTGTCTGAAGAAAGTCCATGGTATTTTGATAGGGACTGCATTAAACGTATAAATTGCCCTGGGTAACACTGACATTTTGACAATATTAATTCTGCCAATCCATGAGCATGGAATATAATTCCATCTCTTTGTGTCTTCCTCAATTTCTTTCAGAAGTGTTCTCTAGTTTTTAGGGTATAGATCCTTTACCTCTTTGGTTAGGTTTATTCCTGGGTATCTTATGCTTTTGGATGCAATTGTAAATGGGATTGACTCCTTAATTTCTCTTTCTTCAGTCTCATTGTTAGTGTATAGAAATGCCATTGAATTCTGGGCATTGATTGTGTATCCTGCCACACTCCCAAATTGCTGTATGAGTTCTAGCAATCTTGAGGTGGAGGCTTTTGGGTTTTCGACGTAGAGTATCATGTCATCTGCAAAGAGGGAGTGTTTGACTTCTTCTTTGCCAGTTTGAATGCCTTTAATGTCTTTTTGTTGTCTGATTGCTGAGGCTAGGACTTGGTTTGCATGTTCTTCTCATTTAGGACCCTGAATATATCCTGCAAGCCCTTTCTGGCCTGCCAGGTCTTTGTGGAGAGGTCTGCTGTTACCCTAATACTCCTCCCCATAAAAGTCAGGGATTTCTTGTCTCTTGCTGCTTTAAGGATCTTCTCTTTATCTTTGGAATTTGCTAGTGTAACTATCAAACATCGAGGTGTTGAATGGTTTTTATTGATTTTAGGGGGGGATCTCTCTATTTCCTGGATCTGAATGCCTGTTTCCCTTCCCAGGTTAGGAAAGTTTTCAGCTAGGATTTGTTCAAATACATATTCTGGCCCTCTGTCCCTTTCGGCGCCCTCGGGAACCCCAATTAAACGTAGGTTATTCTTCCTCAGGTTGTCGTTTATTTCCCTTAATCTATC
Organism: Vulpes lagopus; assembly: GCF_018345385.1. Taxonomy (NCBI): domain Eukaryota; kingdom Metazoa; phylum Chordata; class Mammalia; order Carnivora; family Canidae; genus Vulpes; species Vulpes lagopus. The sequence continues at coordinate 94,307,852 of NC_054827.1, read as the reverse complement.
TTCATGGTCTTTTAATTGTCTGTCTCTTTTTCCCTCAGTTTCCTTCTTTGCCATCAACTTGTCTTCTATGTCACTCACTTGTTCTTCCACCTTGTTAGCCCTCTCGTTAGGACTTCTAGTTTGGATTGCATCTCATTCAATTGATGTTTAATTTCTGCCTGATTAGATCTAAATTCTGCAATCATGAAGTCTCTTGAGTCCTTTATGCTTTTTTCTAGAGCCACCAGTAGCTGTATAATAGTGCTTCTGAATTGGCTTCCTGACATTGAATTGTAATCCAGATTTTGTAACTCTGTGGGAGAGAGGACTGTTTCTGATTCTTTCTTTTGAGGTGAGGTTTTCCTTCTAGGCATTTTGTTCAGTGCAGAGTGGTCAAAACCAAGTTGTATTGGGAAAAGGAGAAAAAGAGAGGAGAGAAAGAAGGAAAGAAAAGAGAAAAAGAAAAAAGGAAGAAAAAGGAAAGAAGGAAAGGGAAAAACGGGTTGGGGAAGCAAACAAATCAAAAAGCAAAACAAAACAAAACAAAACAAAACAAAACAAAAACACATGGGGAGTATCTTCTGATTCTGTATACTTTATGTCCCTTGACTTCCCCTGGAACTTGTCGGTCTAGCTGGTCTTCTGGGGGAGGGGCCTGTTGTGCTGATTTTCAGGTGTTAGCACGTGGGGGAGCTGCTCTGCCCCCTGCCTGGTGCAGGGCTCAGTGGGGGTTGTTTACCCCGTGAGGCCCCAGGAGGAACAACCGCAGTGGCTGCGGCCAGCTCTGGAGCCCTGGAGTCAGCTCCCGCAGTCACTACAGAGCTCTCAGTCTGCAGGGCCTACATGCTCTGGGGTGGGGCCGCTGATCTGCTCAGCTCAGGGCAGGAGCGTCCTTGCTGTCCTGGGCCCTCCCGGCCTCTGCCTGTCCCAGAGGGAGGCCGGATCCTGGGCTGTGTCCCGGCACCCAGTGCTCCCGGGCCTGCGCTAGTGGATTCGCGCTCCCGGTGTTGCAGCCCCCTCCGCGGAGCCGCTGCCCGAGCCCCTCCGAGCTGCTCCCGGGTCCAGCCGAGGGCGCTGCCGCCCTTCAGGGAGCTCCACGCACTCTCCCTGGGGCGCAGGTGTCTGTTAGTTCCCAGGGAGCCTGAGGGCATCCCCGCCCTCCTGGGGTCCTGCTTTAACTCCCTGCGAGTGCCTTTCTGCCCGGGAAGATTGGTGAAGCTCCTGATTCTCTGGGTCGGGGCTTTCCTGTCCTGGGCACACTCGCCCTGGCCTCAGCCTGGCTACTCGTGTGGCCCCTCCCCCTTGGATGCTTTTTGTTTCTTTATTTCTCCCCGTCCCCCAGGCTTCCTACCTTGATAGAAACGCGAACTCTTCTCACTGTAGCATTCCAGCTGTTCTGTCTTTAAATCTCAGGCTGAATTCGTAGGGTTTCAGGATGATTTGAGGGTTATCTAGGTAATTTGGTGGGGACAGGTGATTTGGGGACCCTACTCTTCCGCCATCTTGCCCCTCCTCCAATATTTTATTTTTCTTATTCCTAAATGATTTGAAAGATAACCTCAATTAAATAATAGTAACAATGAGAGTAACATTTGGGTGATTATAGCGTATGGATAAATGAAGTGAATGATAGTAATATAAAAGAATTTGGATTTGTCTAATGTTTTTTCACAATTAGAGTGAAGTTAGGGATTTTTTAGAAGAATGTCAAAGTGAGGTGCCTTGGGTACCTGATATCCACTTGACACCATTGGTGACATCAACCTTGATCACTTGGGTAAGGTGGTTTAATGGTGGGTTTTTCTATGGAAAGTTTCTAATCCCCCCCAACTCCGTTATTTGGAAGCAAGACACGGTAAAGTTCACAGCCAATGAGGGGGTATTGAGACTCATTTTTTGAAGAAAGAAGTATCTACTATGTCATTTGGAATTCTGTTGTAAGGAAAGTGTATCTCTTGTAGCTGATTTCTATTTCTATCTTATAGCTCTATTCCTTTTAGGTTTCTTTGTTTCTCCTTTACCACCTTCTTTGGGTTTCTTTGAATGATTTTTATGATTCTTTTTTAACTTCTCTACTAATTTATTTTTTTAAGATTTTATTTATTTATTTAAGAGACAGTGAGTAAGAGCATGAGTAGGTCCAGAGGCAGAGGAAGAGAGACATTGAAAGTATACAATAGTTTTTAATGTATTTATTATGCTTTGTAACCAGTTCCATAGGCTAATTTTTAAACACTTTCATTCTCTCTGAAAGAAAAATTATACTGCCTACTGGTCACTCTTATCCTCCCTCCTTGGTTCCCTCCACCAGCTCTAGGCAACCACAAATAATTTCTGTCTCTGTGGGTTTCCCTGTTGTAGCTATTTCACATAAAAAAGATCATAAAACAGTGACTTGTGACTGGCTTCTTTCACTTAGCATAAAGCCTTTTGGGTTAATCCAGTTTGCAGCATCTGTCAGGACTTTTTTCATTTTCATTGCCAAACAATATTTCATTATTGATATACCACATTCTGTTTAGCTGTTCATCTATTTAGTTTGCTTCCACTTTTTAGCTATTATGAAAGATGCAACTATAAACATTAATGTTTAGGCTTTTGTGTTGACATGTGTTTTCCTTTCTCTTGGATAGATATTTAGGATTGTAATTTCTACTTTATATGAAAACTCTAAGATTTTGAAGTTCTGAAAAACTGTCTCCCAAATTGGGCAGACCAGTTTACAATTCTATCATTAATGCACAAAGGTTTTGATTTCTTCAGATCCTCTCTAGCATTTGCTTTGTCTTTCTTTTTTTATTAAAAAAAGATTTTATTTATTTGAGAGAGAGTACATGAGCAGGGGGAGGGGCAAAGGGAGAGGTGAGGAGGAGACTCCCCCCTGAGCAGGGAGCCAGACAAGGGGCTCCATCCTAAGACCCTGAGATCATGACCTGAGCCAAAGGCAGGCACTTAACTCACTGAGCCACACAGGCATTCATAGGCTGTCTTTTTTATTTTAGAGGATAAAGGATGTGAGGATCCATACTAGAGGATGTGAAGTGGTATGTCATTGTGGTTTTGATTAATACTTCCTGAATTAGTAGTGATATTGAACATCACTTTATGCTTATTACCCATTTTTGTATAGTTTTGGACAAATGTCTAATGAAATCCTTTACCTATTTTTTATTTGGGTTTGTATCTTTCCTTTGTTGAATTGTAAGCATTCTTTGTATATTCTGAATATAAATCCCTCTATAAATATATTGATTGGCATATTTCTCCTAGTCTGTGGGTTTTCTTTTCTACTTCCTGATGATATTCTTTAAAGCACAACAGTTTCATTTATGTCTTGAGGTTTGTATCTAAAATATCATTGAACACTACATCTGAAACGAAGTATGTACTAAATGTTGACTAATTGAATTTAAATAAAAAAATAATCAAAAAATATTTTTTGGGGGGAGGGCAAGATGGCAGAGGAGTAGGTGCCTCAACTCACCTGGCCTCACCAACTTACCTAGATAACTTTCAAACTATCCTGAAACCTATGAATTCGACCTGAGATTTAAAGAGAAAACAGCTGGATCACTACAGAGAGAAGAGTTTTTGCTTCTAACAAGGTTGGAAGGCAAAAACATAAAACAAAAAAGAATCCAGTGGGGGGAGGGGCCCCAGGAGAAGCTGGGCTAAAGTCACAGTGAGAGCCTCAGGAACAGGATAGCCCAGCCCCGAGAAGGAGAAACTTTAAAAATCCAAACCGGGGGATCCCTAGTGGCTCGGCGGTTTGGCGCCTGCCTTTGGCCCGGGGTGCGATCCTGGAGGCCCTGGATCAAGTCCCGCGTGGGGCTCCCGGCGTGGAGCCTGCTTCTCCCTCCTCCTGTGTCTCTGCCTCTCTCTCTCTCTCTCTGTCTGTCATGAATCAATCAATCAATCTTAAAAAAAATCCAAACCGGATTCTTGCCAGACGGAAAGGTGCTTAGCAGGGAAATAGGGCAGAATTGCAAGAGGGATTAGTGGAGCCTCCACTCCAGTCTCCCTCCAGGCTCCCGGAGTCACTAACAGAGGAAGCCGCCCGGGGAGAGCGCGCCACCCCCCGCGGGCCGAGCTCGGGGAAGGGCTGGAGTGCACGTCCAGTGGGACCTTGGGAGAAGCTCAGTTGGAGGCTCCGGGAGGAGGGAGCTGTGCCCTCCTGCCTTCAGGAGCCAGGGCCCCAGGAGCGCGATTCCAGCAGCGCAGGCCCCGGATCCCAGAGCTCCGGGGACACAGCCCAGGACCCTGCGCTCCCTCCCGGGACAGGTGGAGGCAGGGAGGGCACAGGACAGCGATGACACCCGCCGGGCGCCCCTGAGCTGTGCAGAGCACCACCCCTGTGGCCCCCGGAGCATCTAGGCCAGTGAGGACTAGGAGACTGGTAGTTAATGTGGGAGCTGGCTGCAGAGCTGGAGACCTGGCCGCTGCCAGTGTTGTTATTCCTCATTGTGTCACCTTGTGCCTGGGAGGGAGGAGGCCACCAGGGAATAGAGGCCTCACAGGGTAAACAGTTGTGACTGAGCCCAACACCTGGAAGAGGGCGGGGCATATCCCCCAGGTACCACACCTGAAATTAGAACAGCAGGCCCCTCCCCCATATGACCAGCAGGAAGGACAGGAGAACAGCAAGTTCTTGACAGAGCAGTGCTGGGAAGCTCCAGGGGAAGTCAAGGGATTTCCAGTATATAGTACCAGAGTACCTGGTACTCTGGTTATAGTTCCTGTTTTTTATTTCCTTTTTCCAGTACAACTCGTTTTTATATCAGACTGTATATTTCCACTTTTTTTCTCTTTTCCCACTTTAACTACAATATTTTACCACCTCTTCATTTTTAAGATTCCTCCTTTTTGACTTTCACGTTTCTACAATTACAGGTCCTAGATATATCTTCCACTTCTAGGTTCCTTCAATATGCTCAATTTAATTTTGGGAGATACACAAGATATGGGTTTCTGTTTTGTGTTTTTTGTTTTCTCTGCCTCATTTTGTTTTCAATGGTGGAAGTTAGTACCTTTCCAAACATGACCAGTACGCACCCAGAACCAAGTGGTATACCATACTGGTTCATTCTGTGAGAACACTCATTCCAATCTGCCCCCTTCTTTTATCCCATTTATGTTTTGGTTATCAATGTTGAGGCCCTCTACAAGTATTTCTGGTTTATATAAATTTGGGATTGACAATTGGAGAAGGACAAACATTATATGGTCTCATTCATTTGGGGAATATAAAAAATAGGGAAAGGGAATAAAGGGGAAAGGAGAAAAAAATAAGTGGGAAATATCAGAAAGGGAGATAGAACATAAGAGACTCCTAACTCTGGGAAATGAACTAGGGGTGGTGGAAAGGGAGGTGGGCGGGGAGGGGGGGTGACTAGGTGACGGGCACTGAGGGGGGCACTCCATAGGATGAGCACTGGGTGTTATTCTATATGTTGGCAAATTGAAGACCAATAAAAAATAAATTAATAAAAAAATTTGGGACTGAGCATCTTCTAACATACAGAACTTAATATAGTCAGAAATAAGATCATGTTCTAGGAAACCTCAGGTAGACTACATTCACTCTCCACTACAACTTTGTCACTACCGCCATCTCCCAGTTCCCACCCACTTTTTATCTTTTCCTTTGTTTCTTTTTCTATTTTTTTAAATTTTGTTCTTTAGGATACCTGGCCTTTTATTTTTTTACTACTTTGTTTTAAATTTTGTTTTTCACTTTAGTGGTCCTTTTGTTTTATTACGTTCTGATCTTTGTTTTCAATTTCTGGCCTCTGACCTAGGCAGAAAAATCTAGGGTGAAATTGACTTCGATCATGGTTGATATTCTTGACGCAGCCTGCTCACACAGGTACTCTGCACTGAGTAAAATGACTAGAAAGAACTTATCACAAAAGAAAGAATCAGAAACAGTACTCTCTCCCACAGAGTTACAGAATTTGGATTACAATTTAATGTCAGAAAGCCAATTCAGAGGCACAATTATAAAGCTACTGGTGGCTCTGGAAAAAAACATAAAGGAATCAGGAGACTTCATGACTGCAAACTTTATATCTAATTAGGCTGAAATTAAAAATAGATTAAATGAGATGCAGTCCAAACTGTAGATTCTAATGACGAGGGCTAATGAGGTAGAAAAAAGAGTGAGTGACATGGAAGACAAGTTGATGGCAAGGAAAGAATCTTAGGAAAAAAGAGAAAAACAATTAAAAGACCATGAAGAAAGGTTAAGGGAAATAAATGAAAGCCTCAGAAAGAAAAATCTAAATATAATTGGGGTACAAGAGGATATCAAGAGGGCCAGAGGGCCAGAAAGCATGTTTGAACAAATCATAGCTGAGAACTTCCCAAATCTGGGGAGAGAAACAGGCATTCAGATCCAAGAGATAGAGAGGTCCCCCTAAAATCAATAAAAACCATTCAACACCTCAACATTTAATAGTGAGACTTGCAAATTCCAAAGATAAAGAAAAAATCCTTAAAGCAGCAAAAGACAAGAGATCTCTAACTTATATGGGGAGAAATATTAATTTAACAGCAGACCTCTCCACAGAGACCTGGCAGGCCAGAAAGAGCTGGCAGGATATAGTCAGGATCCTAAATGAGAATAATATGGAGGCAAGAATGGTTTATCCAGCAAGGTTCTCATTTAGAATAGAAGGAGAGATAAAGAGCTTCCAAGATAGGCAGAAATTGAAAGAATATGTGACCACCAAACCAGCTCTGCAAGAGATATTAAGGGGGACTCTGTAAAAGAAAGAGGAAGCCCAAAGAAATAATCCACAAAAACAGGGACTGAATAGGTATTACAATGACACTAAAGTCGTATGTTTCAATAGTAATTCTCAAAGTGAATGGCCTAAATGATCCCATCAAAAGACACAGGGGTTCAGACGGGATTAAAAAAGCAAGACCCATCTATTTGCTGTCTACAAGAGACTCATTTTAGACATAAGGACACCTCCAGCCTGATAATGAAAGGTTGTAGAAACATTTACCATTATGGTCCTCAAAAGAAAGCTGGGGTGGGGGGTGGGGGGGCAATCCTCATATCAGAAAAAAGTTTGTCCCAAAGACTATAGTAAGAGATGAAGCGGGACACTATATCATACTTAAAGGATTTATCCAAAAAGAGGACTTAACAATCATGAATATTTATGCCCCTAATATGGGAGCGCCAAGTATATCAATCAATTACTAACCAAAGTAAAGACATACTTAGATAATAATACACTAATACTGGGGGGGTTTCAACACCACACTTTCTGTAATGACAGATTTTCTAAGCACAACACCTCCAAAGAAACAAGAGCTTTAAATGATACCCTGGACTAAGGGATTTCACAGATATTTACATAACTTTACATCCAAATGCAACTGAATACACATTCTTCTCAAGTGCACATGGAACTTTCTGCAGAATAGATCACATAATGGGTCACAAATCAGGTCTCAACAAATAACAAAAGAATGGGATTCTCCCCTGCATATTTTCAGACCATTATGCTCTGAAACTAGAACTCAGTCACAAGAGAAAATCAGAAGAAACTCAAACACGTGGAAGTTAAAGAGCATCCTGCTAAGAGATGAATGGGTCAACCATGAAATTGGAGAAGCATTAAAAAGATTCATGGAAACTAATGAAAATGAAGATACAACCATTCAAAATCTTTGTGATTCAGCAAAAGGAGTCCTGAGAGGGAAATACATCGCAATACAAGCGTCCCTCAAAAAAATTAGAAAAAACTCAAATACACAAACTAACCTCGAACCTAAAGAAACTGGAGTAAGAACAGCAAAAAAAAAAAAAAAAAAAAACCCTACACCAAGCAGAAGAAGAGCTAATAAAGATTCAAGCAGAACTCAATGAAATAGAGGCCAGAAGAACTGTGGAACAGATCAACAAATCCAGGAGTTGGTTCTTTGAAAGAATTAATAAGATAGATAAACCATTAGCCAGCCTTATTAAAAACAAGAGAAAAGATTCTTTTTTTTTTTTTTTTTTTTTTTTTTTTTTTTTTAAGAGAAAAGATTCTAATTAATAAAATCAAGAATGAAATCTGTCCTTTTCCATTCGTGATTTTATTAATTAGAATCTTTTCTCCTGTTTTTAAGACAGATCACAACCAATACAAAGGAAATACAAACAATTTTAAAAACATCTTATGAGCAGCTATACGCCAATAAAGTAGGCAATCTAGAAGAAATGGACGTCTTTCTAGAAAACCACAAACTACCAAAATTGGAACAGGAAGAAATCGAATCCCTGAACAGGCCAACAACGAGGGAGGAAATTGAAGCAGTCATCAGAAACGTCCCAAGACACAAAAGTCCAGGGCCAGAGAGCTTCCCAGGGGAATTCTGTCAAACGTTTAAAGAAGAAATCATACCTATCCTACTAAAGCTGTTCCAAAGGATAGAAGGGCATGGAATACTTCCAAACTCGTTCTATGAGGCCAGCATCACCTTATTTCCAAAACCAGACAAAGACCCTACCAAAAAGGAGAATTATAGACCAATATCCTTGATGAAAATGGATGCAAAAATTCTCAACAAGATACTAGCCAATAGGATACAACAGTACATTAAGAGGATTATTCACCATGACCAAGTGGGATTTATCCCCGGGATGCAAGGCTGGTTCAACACTCGTAAAGCAATCAATGTGTTTGATCATATCAACAAGAGAAAAACCAAGAACCATATGATCCTCTCATTAGATGCAGAGAAAGCATTTGACAAAATACAGCATCCATTACCGATCAAAACCCTTCAGAGTGTAGGGTTAGAGGGAACATTCCTCAGCATCTTATTAGCCATCTATGAAAAGCCCACAGCAAATATCATTCTCAATGGGGAAACACTGGGAGGCTTTCTCCTAAGATCAGGAACAAGACAGCGATGTCCACTCTCACCACTGCTATACAGCATAGTACTGGAAGTCCTAGCCTCAGCAATCAGGCAACAAAAAGAAGTAAAAGGCATTCAAACTGGGAAAGAAGAAGTCAAACACTCCCTCTTTGCAGATGACATGATACTATACATAGAAAACCCAAAAGACTCCATCCCAAGATTGCTAGAACTCATTGAACAATTTGGCAGTGTGGCAGGATACAAAATCAATGCCCAGAAGTCAGTGGCATTTCTATACACTAACAAGAAGACTGAATAAAGAGAAATTAAGGAGTCAATCCCATTTACAATTGCACCCAAAAGCATAAGATACCTAGGAATAGACCTAACCAAAGAGGTAAAGGATCTATACCCTGAAAACTATAGAACACTTCTGAAAGAAATTGAGGAAGACACAAAGTGATGGAAAAATATTCCATGCTCATGGATTGGAAGAATTAATATTGTGAAAATCTCAATGTTACCCAGGGCAATTTACACATTTAATGCAATCTCTATCAAAATAATATGGACTTTCTTCAGAGAGGTGGAACAAATAATCCTAAGATTTGTGTGGAATCAGAAAAGACCCCGAGTAACTTGGGGAATACTGAAAAAGAAAACCAGAGCCAGGGGCATCACATGCTGGATTTCAAGTTGTATTACAAAGCTGTGATCTTCAAGACAGTGTGGTACTGGCACAAAAACAGACACATAGATCAATTGAACAGAATAGAGAGTCCAGAAATGGGCTCTATGGTCAACTAATATTCAACAAAGCAGGAAGGACTATGCACTGGAAAAAGAACAGACTCTCCAATAAATGGTGCTGGGAAATTGGACAGTCACATGCAGAAGGTTGAAACTAGACCATTCTCTTACACCATACGCAAAGATAAAGTCTAAATGGATGAAAGTTCTAAATGTGAAACAAAAATCCATCAAAATCCTAGAGGAGAACACAGGCAACACCCTTTTTGAATTGGGCACAGCAACTTCTTTCAAGATACATCTATGAAGGCAAGGGAAACTAAAGCAAAAATGAATTATTGGGACTTCATTAAGATAAAAAGCTTCTGCACAGCAAAAGAAATAGTCAACAGACTAAAAGACAACCTATAGAATGGGAGAAGTTATTTGCCAATGACCTATCAGATAAAGGGCTAGTATCGAAGATCTATAAAGAACTTCATAAACTCAACAGCAAAGAAACAAACAATTGTATCATGAAATGGGCAAAAGACATGAACAGAAATTTCACCAAAGAAGACATACACATGGCCAACAAGGACATGAGAGAATACTCCACATCACTTGCCATCAGGGAAATACAAATCAAAACCACAACAAGAAACCACCTCGCACAAGTGAGAATGGGAAAATTCACAAGACAAGAAACAGTAAGTGTTGGAGAGGATGTGAAGAAAGGGGAACCCTCTTGCACTGTTGGTGGGAATGTGAATTGGTACAGCCACTCTGGAAAACTGTATGGAGATTCCTCGAAGAGTTAAAAATAGAGCTACTCTATGACCCAGCAATTGCACTGCTGGAGATTTACTCCAAAGATACAGATGTAGTGAAAGACTGAGACACCTTCACCGGAACTATTATAGCAGCAATGTCCACAGTAGCCCAACTGTGGAAGAAGCCTCCATTGATGGATCTGTCCATTGACAGATGAATGGATAAAAAATATGTGGTCTATGTATACAATGGAATATTCCTCAGCCATAAGAAATGATGAATACTCACCATTTGCTTCACCGTGGATGGAATTGGAGGGTATTATGCTGAATGAAATAAGTCAATCAGAGAAGGACAAACATTATATGGTCTCATTCATATGGGGAATATAAAAAATAGTGAAAGGGGTTAAATGGGAAAGGAAATAAAATGAGTGGCAAATATCAGAGACGGTGACAGAACATGAGAGACTCCTAACTCTGGGAAATGAACAAGGGGTAGTGGAAGGGGAGGTTGGCAGGAGGTTGGGGTGACTGGGTGACAGGCACTGAGGGGGGCACTTGACGGGATGAGCACTGGGTGTTATACTATATGTTGACAAATCAAACTCCAGTAAAAAAATATACAAAAAGGAAAAAAAACAAAAAAAAAAAAAAAAAAAAAATATACAAAAAGGAAAAAAAAAAAAAGAAAGCTCTCTGCAGCATGGTGCTAAACCTGGTGGAGGAGGGGTCCTCCTCTCTACTAGCTATCGCACACAGATATTCTGTATATAGTAAGAGTTGTGTATGGTGGGAGGTGAAGTTGAGAGGGAAAAAGGCACAGGTGCCATCGTAGAACTTCTGCCAAACCACTCAATTATGGATATTCTGCATCCTGAGCAGAGAAAATGGGATGGATCAATGTTCACTGTTTGCTGAATAAACCTGGAATAGATATGTGTTAAGAAGCTGGGAGAGACTACAACTTCCAAGACCACTGGACCAACTGTCCTGTAACACAGAGCTTTGAGGGAAAAGGGGACTCTGTTCTTTACCAGTTGCCCCTCCCAGATCCTCCTTTATGGCAGGAGTTGAAAGTGGGGAAACATGCACCACCCAGATGCTGGTTTTTATTTAATATAGGCCTTTCTTAGTGTGGAGCTGTGAAAAAATGGTATATGCTAACATTCAATACTGTAAAATCACCTACAGTAGCTTTTATACCCCAGGCAGCTGAGTGGATAGAGCTGTTGCTCAGCTAGTGAGGCCACTGGAGCAGTTGTCCCACAGGACAGAGCTGAGGGGAATGAGTACAGGCACTCGCTCATGTCATAGTGTCTCATTCACTGTTCTTGCTGAGTCTCCATAGATTTCACTGAGTAGATGGTTCTCAATTTGTTGTAGGCCCTTTGGCCAATTTCCAAAGAAATTATTCTTTAAAATAATAATTATCTGAATATTTATTTATTCTTTAAAAAAACTGAATAATTATCTTTTGGGCAGCCCCGGTGGCGCAGCGGTTTAGTGCTGCCTACAGCCCGTGGTGTGATCCTGGGGACCCAGGATCAAGTCCCACATCAGGCTCCTTGCATGGAGCCTGCTTCTCGCTCTGCCTGTGTCTCAGCCTCTCTGTGTGTGTGTGTGTGTGTGTGTGTGTGTGTCTCATGAATAAATAAATAAAATCTTTAAAAAAAAAGTATCTTTGCTAATTTTAGCAACTTAATATATGTCTCTCCAGGGGAGAGGTTTCCTTATGCCCCTCATACCACTATTGTGGACTATATTTCGTTTTCATCAAGATTTTTCTTTTAAAGATTTATTTATCATAGACAGAGAGAGAGAGGCAGAGACACAGGCAGAAGGAGAATCAGGCTCCATGCCGGGAGCCTGACGTGAGACTCGATCCCGGGACTCCAGGATCGCGCCCTAGGCCAAAGGCAGGCACTAAATCTCTGAGCCACCCAGGGATCCCCTCATCAAGATTATCTAAGATATCTTTTAATAAACTAAGCTTTATAAAAGCCAGCAGCATTTGCAAGAGCATTTTTAATGTTACTGTAAAAAGCCTTTATCTCATTCATCAGGGCCACTGATTCTATTTCCTAAATTGTTAAGATTTCTTCAACCCAACACACAACACATTCTCTCAATATTTGTAAACTCTTGTGCCATATTCCCTGTGTAATTTGAGTCTTTTCCAGCTCCAGCTGTGGTTCCTCTCCACTTAGGGTGTAATTATTTGCAGAGCCAATCATGCCCTGCCAGCACTCCTTTTATACAGGCTGATATTATGTGAGTAAAACTAACTTTTATTTTATTTTTCTCACAGTGCAGCATTGGAACCTTTAAATTTTTCTACCAGCTATATTTATGCCTTCCCCCCACCCCACATCTACTTTTAAGATAGCAAATCTACATTTTTAAAATCTTTATTGTTATTATTTTTGGTAGGGTTTAGCATAATCCCCAAAAGATATTTTTCACTGACCAAAAAAAAATTTTAAGTTGTTTGGATACAAAAATTTATTTCTTCAGTCGTTCCATTTCTCAGTGTATTAGTTTGCTAGGACTGCTGGAAAAAAAAAAAAGGCATCACAAACTGGCTTAAAAAACAGAAATATATTGTCTTACAGTTCTGCAATTTGGAAGTCCTAGATCAAGGTGTCAGCAGGATTGGTTCCTTCTGAGGGCTATGACAGAGAATATGCTTCATGCCTCTCTCCTAGCTCTCAGTGGTTAGCTAGAAATCTTTGGCATTATGTAGATTATAGAAGCATATCCCAATATCAGCCTCCATTTCACATGATATTGTCTCTGTTTGCTATCTGTATCCAAATTTTCCAATTTTATACAGATACCTGTATATTACATTAGGGGCCCACCCTAGTCCAGTATGACCTCCTCTTAACCAATTGCATCTGCAACAATCCTTTTTCCAAATAAAACAACATTCTTAGGTAATAGGGCTTGAGACTTCAACATATGAATCTGGGAGGGGCAGGGGAGGTGCAGGGGATGACAAAATTCAACCCCATAACACTCAGCAACTGAATTCATGTATATTTTTAACTTAGTTTATATTCCTTTGGAGGCTACTAGCTTACTTAATTTCAGTAAAGAAACTAAATGTAAGAAAACAGAAGCAACAAAAACAGTGTTGGGAAGATCCCCTCTGAACATATTAGAAATTTAAATAGAACACACCAAGTTCAGCTTTGAATTATGATTATCTATCTTGTATATCCTTGAGATCTATGCATTCATGTGGGAATTGAAAAGGAGCCATGTTTTACCGGAAGCATCATTCACTTTGTACCAGAGCCAACCCTGAACACATATAGAGAACTTACACAGTTTACAAGAATAGCGACCTCATTAATCAACCACAAAATTGCTAAATTCTTACTTCTCATTGTTAATGTGTTCAGAAAACCCACTTAGGTTTGTTAACTATCAAGTGAGCTTACATTGATAAATTGATCATATAACTGCTAAATATCTTCTTTTCCATTCCTCTTTGTCTTCTTTATTTTTAAAAAATATTTTTTAAATTAATTAATGTATTTGAGAGAGAGAGAGAGCACAAACTGTGGCTGGAGGGGAAAGGGAGAGAGGGAAAAGCAGGGCAAGGAGCCTGACGTAGGGCCCTATCTCAGGACCTGGGGATCATGACCTGAGCCAAAGGCAGATGACCCACTGACCCACCCAAGTACTGCTCACCTTTGTCTTCTATTTTTTTTTAAGATCTTATTTACTTATTTTAGAGAGATAGCACAGAGGAAGAGTGAGAGGGAGAAGCAGACTCCCCACTGAGCAGAGAGCCTGAGGTGGGGCTCCATCTTAAGAACTCTGAGATCATGATCTGAGCTGAAGGCAGCTGCTTAACCTACTGAGCCACCCAGGTGCTCCTTGTCTTCTTTAAATATAAACACATTCTCTGGTTTCTAGAGATAAAGAAAATACACCTCCCTTTATTTCCTCCTCAGATATGAAACCTGGTGAGAATACAAGGACGATTTGGCAACTCTAGAAAATGAACACAAAACAAGTAGGAGACCTGGGAAGAACACAAGAATCTTTTTTTTTTTTAAGATTTTATTTATTTATTCATGAGAGACACAGAGACAGTGAGGCAGAGACAAAGGCAGAGGGAGAAGCAGGCTCCATGCAGGGTGCCCAATGTGGGACTCCATCTGGGGCTCCAGGATCATGCCCTGAGCCAAAGGCAGATGCTTAACCACTGAGCCACCTAGGCATCCCAGAACACAAGAATCTGAAGTACCATGAAAAACAGTAAACTTAACAATTTTTGGTTCTAGTATCCCTAGCCTGAACTCAATACAGGCCAAAACTTGGAAGTAAGCACTATGGTATAGATATAGTGATATACAGAAAAAATCCTCTAATTTTGGCTGAAGGGGTAGAAAAGGGACCTTTAAAATTCAGAGACAATGAAGGGGATGGTTCTTTCTTCTTTTCTTCATTGTCTCACACTCCAGTGCCTAAATGGTCCTATAGTGGTTTCTCACTGTACCAGTGGTGAAGTTAAGAAGTACAAAAACTGTAGTGAAAGAGACCCTTCACTGGGTGAAAATGTGGTGCCAAGCTTTTTTCTGTCTTCCTTCCACTTAGTCTGAATGTGTCATAACCAAAGAAGTAGATAGTTTGACCAAAGGACCAAAACAGAGAGTTTAGTGAAGCAGAAAGTACTGGAAAGATAATGGAGATGGAAGAGCTCAGGAAAATGGCCCCATAAAATTATTTTGAATTCTCTGGCCCACCCAAGACTTGGGTATATAGGAATCTGATGGTAATTTGTATACCAAAGAATCTTTACCCAGGTCCCAACACTACCCAGGTCCCAATACAGGAAAGAGTTGAAAAGTACTGTAAAGGCTTTGAAAACTGAACTGACATTTGAAAATCCCACCAAAGGCAAAATATAAAACAAAAAATAAGACCCAAAATGTTGGAGGAGTGGCAAGATGGTGAAAGAGTAGGGTCCCCAAGTCACCTGTCCCCACCAAATTACCTAGATAACTTTGAAATCATCCTGAAACCCTACGAATTCGGCCTGAGATTTAAAGAGAGAACAGCTGGAATGCTACAGTGAGAAGAGTTCACACTTCTGTCAAGGTAGGAAGCCGGGGCGGGGGGGGGGGGGGGGAATATAAGGAAAGAAAAAGCCTCCAAGGGGGAGGGGCCCTGCAAGGAGCCGGGCTAAGGCTGCGGGGCGAGTGCCCCCAGGACAGGAAAGCCCAGGCCCGGAGACACAGGAGCTTCACCAATCTTCCCGGATGGAAAGGCGCTCCCAGGGAGCTCGAGCACGAACCCAGGAGGGCGGGGATGCCCTCAGGCTCCCAGGGGCACTAATAAACACCTGCGCCCTGGGGGAGAGCGCCACACACGGTGGCCGAGCTCCCTAAAGGGCTGCAGCACCCGCCGGGCTGGGACCGAGAGCAGCTCGGAGGGGCTCAGGCGTCGGCTGCGCGGGGAGGGGGCTGCGGGGCTTGGGGAGCGTGATTCCAGCAGCGCAGGTCCCAAAGCCCAGGGCGCCGGCAGACACAGCCCAGGATCCGGGCTGCCTCCAGGATAGGCAGAGGCCGGGAGAACACAGGACCGCAAGGACTCTCCTGCCGCCGGCTGCCAGAGCTGTGCAGATAAGCGGCCCCTGCCCCCGGAGCATCCAGGCTCCTGCGGACTGGGAGATGCGGTAGTTACTGTAGGAGCTGACTCCTGGGCTGGAGAGCTGGTCGTTGCCACTGCTATCGTTCCCCCTGGAGCCTCACAGGATAAACAACTCCCACTGAGCTTCACATTGGCCTCACAGGATAAACAGGATAAACAACTTTCACTGAGCCCTGCACCAGGCATGGGGCTGAGCACCTCCCCCAGGTGCTCACAACTGAGAATCAACACAGCACGCCCCTCCTCCAGAAGACCAGCTAGAAGGACAGGGGAAAAACAAGTTATTGACCAAAGAGCACTGTAAAGATCTAGAGGAAGTCAAGGGATTTACAGTATATAGAATCACAGGATACTCCCCCTTCTTTTTTGTTTTCTGTTTGCTTCCGCCACCTCTTTTTTTTTCTGTTCTTTTTCTTCTTTTTTTCTCTTTTTCTTTTCTTTTTTCTCTTCTCTCTTTTTCTCCTTTTCCCAGTACAACTTGTTTTTGGCCACTCTGCAATAAGCAAAATGGCTAGAAGGAAACACCTCAAAAGAAAGAATCAGAAACAATGCTCTCTCCCACAGAGTTACAAAATTTGGATTACAATTCAATGCCAGAAAGTCAATTCAGAAGCACAATTATAAAGCCACTGGTGGCTTTAGAAAAAAGCATAAAGGATTCAAGAGACTTCATGACTGCAGAATTTAGATCTAATCAGGTCAAAATTAAAAATCAATTAAATGAGATGCAATCCAAACTAGAGGTCCTAACAATGAGGCTTAATGAGGTAGACAAACGAGTGAGTGACATAGAAGACAAGTTGATGACAAAGAGGGAAACTGAGGAAAAAAGAGAAAAACAATTAAAAGATCATGAAGATAGGTTAAGGGAAATAAATGACAGCCTCAGAAAGAAAAATCTACCTTTAATTGGGGTTACCAAGGGCACTGAAAGGGACAGAGTTCCACAGTATGTATTCGAACAAATCATAGCAGAAAACGTTCCTAATCTGGGAAGGGAAACAGGCATTGAGATCCAGAAAATAGAGAGATCCCCCCCGAAAATCAATAAAAACCGCTCAACACCTCGGCATTTAATAGTGAAGCTTGCAAATCCCAAAGATAAAGAGAAAATCCTTAAAGCAGCAAGAGACAAGAACTTCTCCCCTAACTTATATGGGGAGAAATATTAGATTAACAGCAGACCTCTCCACAGAGACCGGGCAGGCCAGAAAGGGATGGCAGGATATATTCAGGGTCCTAAATGCATTCAGCCAAGCATACTTTATCCAGCAACGCTCTCATTCAGAATAGGAGAGATAAAGAGCTTCCAAGACAGGCAGAAACTGAAGTAATATGTGACCACCAAACCAGTTCTCCAAGAAATATTAAGAGAGACTCTGTAAAAGAAAGAGGAAGTGCAAAGGAACAATCCACAAAAACAGGGACTGAATAGGTACCATGATGACACTAAATTAATATTTTTCAATAGTAACTCTGAACGTGAATGGACTTAATGACCCCATCGAAAGGCGCAGGGTTTCAGACTGGAAAAAAAAAAAAAAAGCAAGACCCATCTATTTGCTATCTACAAGAGACTCATTTTAGACATAAGGACACCTTCAGCCTGAAAATAAAAGGTTGGAGAACCATTTACCATTCAAATGGTCCTTAAAAGAAAGCAGGAATAGCCATCCTTATATCAGATAAACTAAAGTTTATTCCGAAGACTGTAGTAAAAGATGAAGAGGGACACTATATCATACTTAAAGGATCTATCCAACAAGAGGACTTAACAATCATCAATATTTATGCCGCTAATGTGGGAGCTGCCAAGTGTATCAATCAATTAATAACCAAAGTTAAGACACAGATAATAATACACTTTTACTTGGTGACTTCAATCCAGAGCTATATACAATCGACAGGTCTTCTAAGCAAAACATCTCCAAAGTAACAAGAGCTTTAAATGATACACTGGACCAGGTGGATTTCACAGATATTACAGAACTTTACAACCAAAGACAACTGAATACACGTTCTTCTCAAGTGCACACGGAACTTTCTCCAGAATAGACCACATCCTGGGTCACAAATCAGGTCTTAATTGATACCAAAATATTTGGATCGTCCCCTGCATATTTTCAGACCACAATGTTTGAAATTAGAACTAAATCACAAGAAGAAGTTTGGTAGGATTTCAAACACGTGGAGGTTAAGGACCATCCTTAAGATGAAAAGGTCAACCAGGAAATTAGAGAAGAAAAAACCATTCATGGAAACTAATGAGAATGAAGATACAATTGTTCAAAATCTTTGGGATACAGCAAAAGGAGTCCTGAGGGAGAAATACATCGCAATACAAGCATTCATCCAAAAACTGGAAAGAACTCAAATACAAAATCTAACCTTGCACCTATTGGAGCTGGAGAAAAAACAGCAAATAAAACCTACACCTAGCAGAAGAAGAGAGTTAATAAAGATTCGAGCAGAACTCAATGAAATAGAGACCAGAAGAACTGTGGAACAGATCAAAATAACCTGGAGTTGGTTCTTTGAAAGAATTAATAAGATAGATAAACCATTAGCCAGCCTTATTAAAAATAAGAGAGAAAAGACTCAAATTAATAAAATCATGAATGAGAAAGGAGAGATCACCACCAACACCAAGGATATACAAACGATTTTAAAAACATCTTATGAGCAGCTATATGCCAATAAATTAGGTAATCTAGAAGAAGTGGACACATTTCTGGAAAACCACAAACTAGCAAAACTGGAACAGGAAGAAATAGAAACCCTGAATAGGCCAAAACCAGGGAGAAAATTGAAGCAGTCATCAAAATCCTCCCAAGATACAAAAGTCCAGGGCCAGATAGCTTCCCAGTGGAATTCTGTCAAACGTTTAAAGAAGAAACCATACCTATTCTACTAAAGCTCTTCGGAAAGATTGAAAGAGATGGAAGACTTCCAAACTCGTTCTATGAGGCCAGCATCACCTTAATTCCAAAGCTAGACAAAGAACCCACGAAAAAGGAGAATTATAGACCAATATCCCTGATGAACATGGATGCAAAAATTCTCAACAAGATACTAGCCAATAGGATCCAACAATACATTAAGAAGATTATTCACCATGACCAAGTGGGATTTATCCCCCGTATGATCGTCTCAATAGATGCAGAGAAAGCATTTGACAAACTACAGCATCCATTCCTGATCAAAACTCTTCAGAGTGTAGGGATACGGGGAACATTCCTCAGCATCTTATTAGCCATCTATGAAAAGCCCTCAGAAAATATCATTCTCAATGGGGAAACGCTGGGAGCCTTTCCCCTAAGATCAGGAACAAGACAGGGATGTCCACTCTCACCAACTGCTGTTCCACATAGTAGTAAAAGTCCTAGTCTCTGCAATCAGGCAACAAAAAAAGTAAAAGGCATTCAAATTGGCAAAGAAGAAGTCAAACTCTCCCTCCTCGCAGATGACATGATGCCATACATAGAAAATCCAAAAGACTCCACCCCAAGATTATTAGAACCCATACAGCAGTTTGCAATGTGGCAGGGCACAAAATCAATGCCCAGAAGTCAGTGGCATTTCTATACACTAACAATGAGACTGAAGAAAGAGAAACTAAGGAGTCAATCCCATTTACAATCGCACCCAAAAGCATAAGATACCTAGGAAGAAGCCTAACCAAAGAGGTTAAGGATGTATACCTTAAAAACTGTAGAACACTTCTGAAAGAAATTGAGGAAGACACAAAGCGATGGAAAAATATTCCATGCTCATGGATTGGAAGAATTAATATTGTGAAAAAGTCAATGTTACCCAGGGCAATTTACACATCAGTGCAATCCCTATCAAAATCCCATGGACTTTCTTCAGAGAGTTGGTACAAATCATCTTAATATTTGTGTGGAATCAGAAAAGACCCCGAATAGCCAGGGGAATATTGAAAAAGAAAACCATAGCTGGGGGCATTACAATGCCAGATTTCAGGTTGTTCTACAAAGCTGTGGTCATCAGGACAGTGTGGTACTGGCACAAAAACAGACACAGAGATCAATGGAACAGAATAGAGAATCCAGAAGTAGACTCTCAGCTTTATGGTCAACTAATATTCGACAAAGCAGGAATGATTATCCACTGGAAAAAAGACAGTCTCTTCAATAAATGGTGGTGGGAAAATTGGACATCCACATGCAGAAGAATGAAACTAGACCACTCTCTTGCACCATACACAAAGATAAAGTCAAAATGGATGAAAGATCTAAATGTGAGACAAGATTCCATCAAAATCCTAGAGGAGAACACAGGCAACAACCTTTTTGAACTTGGCCACAGTAACTTCTTGCAAGATACATCCATGAAGGCAAGAGAAACAAAAGCAAAAATGAACTATTGGGACTTCATCAAGATAAAAAGCTTTTGCACAGCAAAAGAAACAGTCAACTAAACAAAAGACAACCTACAGAATAGGAGAAGATATTTGCCAATGACGTATCAGATAAAGGGTTAGTATCCAAGATCTATAAAGAACTTATTAAACTCAACCGCAAAGAAACAAACAATCCATTCATGAAATGGGCAAAACACATAAACAGAAATATCACCAAAGAAGACATAGACATGGCCAACATGCACATGAGAAAATGCTCCGCATCATTTGCCATCGGGGAAATACAAATCAAAACCACAATGAGATACCACCTCACACCAGTGAGAATGGGGAAAATTAACAAGGCAGGAAGCCACAAATGTTGGAGAGGATGTGGAGAAAAGGGAACCCTCTTACACTGTTGGTGGGAATGTGAACTGGTGCAGCCACTCTGGAAAACTGTGTGGAGGTTCCTCAAAGAGTTAAAAATAGGCCTGCCCTATGACCCAGCAATTGCACTGCTGAGGATTTACCCCAAAGGTATAGGATGCAGTGAAACACTGGGACACCTGCACCCCGATGTTTATAGCAGCAATGTCCACAATAGCCAAACTGTGGAAGGAGCCTCGGTGTCCATCGAAAGATGAATGGATAAAGAAGATGTGGTTTATGTATACAATGGAATATTACTCAGCTGTTCGAAACAACAAATACCCACCATTTCCTTCGAGGTGGATGGAACCGGAGGGTATTATGCTGAGTGAAATAAGTCAATCAGAGAAGGACAAACATTATATCATCTCATTCATTCGGGGAGTATAAAAAAATAGGGAAAGGGAATAAAGGGAAAGGAAAAAAAATGAGTGGGAAATATCAGAAAGGGATACAGAACATGAGAGACTCCTTACTCTGGGAAACGAACAAGGGTGGGTGGAAGGGGAGGTGGGCGGGGGGTGGGGGTGACTGGGCTGAAGGGCCCTGAGGGGGGCACTTGTTGGGATGAGCACTGGGTGTTATGTTATACGTTGGCAAATTGAACTCCAATCAAAAAATTAATTTAAAAAATGAGCTAGCATTTAATTGTTTAAATCTCTAAAGGTCCAGGATACAAACGGAAGTCATTTGACAAAGAGCATGAAAATTTCAACTCAGATATTGGGGGGGGTTCTGATTGTATGGGAGCCACCAAATATGTTGGGATACAATTGAGTGGAGACTGGCAGTGTCGGTAGTGAAAGAATTCACTCAGGTAGAACAAAAGAGAAATTTATTGAGTAAAATGCAAAAGAGCAGTGGGCAGGACAGCAAAGCAGAGATTCTCTGCCACAAGGCAGTCGTGGGGTACTGTAGTTAAAGAGGGAAGTTGAGGAGATAGGGGAACAAATGGAATTTTCCATTTTTGATACCTGTGTCCTAGTGTAAGTAACTATTAGTCAATGAGGGCTTATGGATATTTTCAGGTAAATTGCCTAAAGGTCCTATTTGTATCCAGCCAGGGAGTTGGGGATTACTGTGGACCCTTCTACCTTACTCAAGTTTCCATTGTCAAATTGATTGCCTAAAAGTGGTCTCTATATTCCTCTCTGACTGATCAACAATGACACATCTTTGGCATTTGAGTGGAGGTCTCATCTTTAGTAGCTGCTTCACGCTGAATGAATGGCATAGACATATCCCTGTCTTGAGTCAACCTTGGTGAGTTGGGATTTTAATAGGAGTTATGGAAGGCTGAGGCAGCTATGTCTAGAGTTGATAACATATAGGAGTTTCTTTTAGCAGAGAAGATTATCTCTCAGCTTGAAGTTATGGCAGGGAGAGAGTCTTGACACCAGGCAAGGAGACACTGGAAAAGACACAAAATAATGTTCATATTATTGTGGGGGGAAAAGCCCAATAAAAAGCCTTTGATAGTTGATCAATATTTTCCCCCAGACTAGGAGTTTAGCCAATCACTACAGGAGAAAGATAGTTTAAAGCACCAATTCATTTATATCTGTTAGCAATATCCTGTTACATTTTTGTAGTAAACCGGAATATATATGCAACATTCTGTTTTAATAATGGCACATGTTCCTCCCTGTGCTGCTGTCAAGACATCTAATTCCATTCTATTTTGTAAGACTGGTTTATGCATTTGAGTTATTTCAGTGTCTAATAATGTAATGCCATTTTGAGAGTCATTTAAGGCCTTAATTGTGTAGCAGGTGGTGTTTGCCATCATACATTCTGTTTTGTTTAGCAAGCAATCACATAGTCAATAAGAGGAACCTTTGTGGAAACAAAAGAAAAATGTAAGTTAATGATTGGAGCAAATAACAAATCCAGTGTCTTGAATCTTGAGCACTGCCAGTGAGAAGATTTTTAGATGTCAGGCTTAAAGCATCCTCAGATGGATTGGGAACAGGCAGCAGGAATCAAATGGGTTTTTTGGTTTATAATTCAAATGTCTCTGGTGATCCTTTTGAATGACCCTTAGAGCCACAAACACAAAGATTGTCTATATATGAGTTTTGTAGCAGTTTCTCTGAAGCTGACCTCAAGTTGTCCAGCATCAGTTTTCAAGGATTTAGAGGAAAAGTTTTAGTTTTAGATATCTTAAAGTTAAGAGAATGGAAGAAGATTGGAAACCTTAGTCTGGAAAGCCATTGCTATAAATATAAGAAAACCAAAAAATTCAGAAACTAGTCTAGTTTATGATAAATAGTATTAAAAATCTAATATCTACAAAGATGTTGAGATATATTTTCTGTCTATAATCATCCTCATTTTTGTCTAATTTTAACAAACTTGGCCTAACAGTTACATAAGCTCAGCAAGAATAGTGATTGATCATATAGATCCCTTAAAATCTGCTTTGCTGAATTTTTTATAAAATTTCTAAATTGAACTTTTAATGGACTCTCAAAGTCAGAAGCCAAGCCAAATACTTGCCATTGGACATGCTTCAATACTTACGGATTTGGGTGTATTCCTCTTCTAGAGCCACTGCCTACCCCTATCCCTACCCCCACACCCCTGCCCACCACTCCTGAGGTTCCTGTACCTGTCAGGAAGTGACATCTTTTACTCACCTGATGAGGCTTCTGGGAACTCTGTAAGCAAGCAAGGTATCAAGCCAATATTTCCAAGGGGCTCCATTGGCTTCATAAAGTCAACTTTAGTTCCTTAAAGCTTTCTGTTCATATCTGAGTCTATGCATATCTTTCCCAGATACGACATACCAATCAAAGCCTTGGTAAAATCTCAGTGTTTCCAATGGTGTCCTGTTTTAAGAAGGACAAATTCTTATTGAACTTATGCAAATAATTATAATTACCATAAGAGTAAGAATATTGAGACTTTTCTGAATTCTGGAGGGTTCAGGTAGATAGAAAAAAAATGCTTCAATTTATGCACAATGGGATACTTTATCATATTTCTGTGTATCATGGATATCTTAAAAGAAAATTTTCTTTTTTTAAAAAAGATTTTATTTATTTATTCATGAGAGACAGAGAGAAAGAGAGACAGAGAAACAGGCAGAGGGAGAAGCAGGCTCCATGCAGGGAGCCTGATGTGGGACTTGATCCCGGGACTCCAGGATCACGCCCTGGGCCAAAGGCAGGCACTAAACTGCTGAGCCACCCAGGGATCCCCAAGAGAAATTTTTCTTAATCTGGAAAAGCAAACATTGGAGAAAAAGCAATGTTTCAAGCAAGAGTCATAAAAACTAATCATCTTCCTCAATTAATTTAGTCCCATGTTACTAATTCTCGTTCGGCTTGAATGCAGTTTTTTTTTTTTTTTTTTTTTTTTAGTTAGATCTGGAAATTCTGGCCCATTTTAGCTTTATGATTTTAAAGGTATCAGAAATCTGTGCTTGGGGCACCTGGATGGCTCAGTTGGTTAAGTGTTTGCCTTTGGCTCAGATCATGATCCTGGGGTCCCGGGGTGGAGCCCTGCCATCAAGTTCCCTGCTCAGTGGGAAGTCTGCTTCTTCCTCTGCCCTTCACCTTGCTCATGCTTTCTCTCTCAGTCAGTCTCTCTCTTTCTCAAATAAGTAAATGAAATCTTTTTTAAAAAACACACAAACCTGTGTTTGTCAAAAGTCTTTTTTTTAATGAATCTCCTTAAAGATGAAACACATTTTGCAAGAGATAAGAACAGTAACTAAATGACAAAAGACTCAAAAATGATGTGGTTAAAAACCTGATATGAGAGTGCATTATAATATGGCTGACAAGGAAATCCAGTTATTTTTGTGACATATAATACTTCAGTTATCAGAAAGAATATCAAGTAATGGCTTTATGCCAAAACATATTAAGACTTTAGAAATTGCAAATAATCTCCAGAATAGTTATAGCATTTACCCAAACAACATAACCTAAAGCATAACATTGTTTGTTACACAGTGCTTCAGAGTAACTTAACATACCAAATAAAAAGTCCTAATTAGTCAAAAAGCTTCATTTACAATTTAGCTTTCAGATAAACTTGTATAAAATCTCAGAACATTATAAAGCACATGCTTAAATAGGATTATGGATTATCTGAGACCTGGTGAAACAGTAGGAACTTTAGTTTTTCTGGGCAAACAAAAGAGAAAAAAAAACTTTGTTTACATCAGAACAGACCAAGGATCCAAGAAAACTTTTCTTTTTAACAGAGAATAAATCTCCTGTCAGTGTACTTTTAAAAGCCATTCATCTCAGTCTTAGTTGATCTTGACCACACATAATTTTTTCCAAAGATTTCCCTTCACAAGCCTTCCGCAACTTTCTTTCACATTCAGATTTTGTCTGGAGCCTTTTCTGTACGAATAATTGTCTCATTTTAGGACAAAATTACTTTCTTTTACCTCAACAAAATGTATTCCCATTCCTTATATCTTTCTCATATATATCTTACTTTCCTACATACAAACTTGCTTCCCTTATTTCTATCAGTCTCAATTACATCTAGCAGAATTTTAACCCTTAGAAACTTTAGTCTCAAGTGAAAAGTCAGTAGTAAACAGTTGTGAACTGTTGTATTACACTAGAATTCTTTAAATGACAAATTTAAGAATTGATTAAGCACAAATTATGTTTTCCAACAGACCCAAGTATCTTTAGTTTCTTTTCAATAAGAAGCCAAAAGCAGATAAACCTTATGTGTAGAAACTTGTTTCAATGTTTTATCTTACTTGGAAAAAACAAACAAACAAATGATAGCCAATGAATTCAATTCAACTAATCATAATCATTTAACTGAGCAAAACTTGAAAGTTTCAGGTTTGGTAGCTATCTTAAGGGTCAGATGACCATGAAACTAAACAAGACATTTTCTACAGTTTTTGTGGAGATCGGGGCTTTGGGAACAACTCCATGAAGACTTGTACATATGAGACCTCTGATCATTTTGAGGAGTTCTGATTTTTTAAGAGTCCAACCTAAGTGTGAGTCCAGAGGAACAGAGGGAGTTTTTCCCACAGTGGGAAAGACCAGCTGCTGATTCCCAAACGGTTGTTCTGCCAAAGAGAATGGAGCTCCCACTTGTGATTATGATTTCAGTCAGTACATCCCACTGACCTGAAGAAGGAATGGCTCTTACACAGGGTGACTGACTCTACTGGGGTGTCCCACCAAGAAGAGGGTCATGGCAAATAGCTATGGCATTTCTTGTTGGGGCATCCCCTGCAACAGGAAAAGCCAGACACTCTGTGGCCAAATTGAGTCAGAGAAGAGAGGGAGGACACACCACTCAGATGCTCAGATACATAAGAACATATATGTCCATAGATCAAAGTGGTATCCAGACCTACAGAAACAAAGAAATAGGGGGAAGAGGTGAAAAGAAGTAAGGTGGCTGGGAGTCAACTAGTGTCAGGAAAGGGTTCCAACTGAGACTGTAAAGTATGTAAATCTCCCTGGGTGAGCATCCGCTGCTAACTATACTGCACGTTGTGAGCAAACCCCTGGGAGGAGAGAGTGAAAGAATAGAAGAAAAGGGGTCCTTCACCCTCATTGGCACTGACCAGTCTAAACAGTTTGCTCTCAGACCTTTAGACCACACCAGGGAGCTTCCCTGGCCTGAAATCTTCAGTTGGGAAGAGTACTATGGTTAAGCTGCTAAAAGGCTGAAGAGAAAGGAGAAGGAAGGAAGGCACCCATCCTCACCAAGGAGTAACCTCAGGTAGACATCATCAGTTCCCCAATGAGTACAGAGTACTAGAGTGAGTCCACACAGGGAAAGTCTCAAGAAATTCCCAGAGAATTCAGGGAGAATCCCAGCCAGCAACAGCTCCCCATATAGGCCTCCAAATGTGGGGTGACCCAACTGGGAAGAATTCACCCAAGCAGAACAAAGGAGATAGAAGTATTGAATACACTGGAAGGGAGCAGTGTGCAGAACAGCAAGGGAGAGATTGTACAAGGAAGCAGTGGTGGGGGATGTAGTTAAGGGGGAAGGTGCGGAGATACGGGATCACATGGCATTTTCCTCTTTGGGTACCTGTGGCCTGGTTTAAATAACCCATTGATCAGCTGGGGCTTATGGATATTTTGAGGTAGGTTGCCTAATGTGCCCATTTGTATTCAGCCAGGTGGACCCTACAGCCTTTCTCAGGCTTCCATTGCTTAAGTTAGTTGCCTAAAAGTGGCTTCTATAAGTTGGGAAAAAACAATTAAAATATGTTAACAATGTGATGACAAAGGAATTGGAAAAATTATGCAATCTCAACAACAGAGAGAAAAAAGATTGGTGAAAAAATGAAGAGTCTTAGAGACATGTGAAATAATAATAAAAGATACAATGTTCATGTCTTCAGGGTCCCAGAAAGAGAAAAGAAGGAGTACAAGCCACAAAAAATTTTTTTGAAGAAATAATGATAAAAACTTTCCAAGATGGGCAAAAGCATGAAACTACAGATTCAAGAGGCAAAGTGAATTCCAATGAGAATAAAAGCAGGGAAATCCACACCCAAGTACATCATAAATAAACTGCTGCAATCTTAAGAGAATAGAAAAGTTGTGTAAGCAGCCACAGAAAAAATAATGTGTTATCTACAGAGTAATAACAAATAACTATGGAATTCTCATCAGAAATTATAGAGACCAAAAGGAAGCCCTACAATATTCATAAAGCACTGAAGAGAAAGAAATTAATTCAGAATCTTAAAATCAGTGAAAATATCCTTCAGGAAAGAGACATACTCAGATAAAGGGAAACTAAGAGCATTCATAATCAGAAGACCTGCTCTAAAAAAAAGGTGCTAACAGAAATTCTTCAGATAGAAGAGAAATAGGACTAGATGGAAATTGAAACACTCCATGAAATGTAGCTTAAATGCCTGGACATTATATACGGTATAAACATAAGGCGATTCTGAAAGGTGGGGAAAAGAAAGTCCATATGAGGTTTTGAGACTCAAGGACCCACACTGCAATTAATGTACCGTTTTCTTTTTTCCTTATATATACCAGAAGGTGTACTAGAGAAGCAGACAAACTGGAAAATCAATGGGCAAGATAATAAGAAATACTTCAAGAAAAGTCTGCTCTCCCTAGCTAAAAGACCAGGAAAGAAGCAGCCTAAAATAAATAAATAAATAAATTTTTAAAAAAAGTAAACTTTCAGAAAATACCCATTGAAAAAAGTTGCAGCCTTTCCTCTCTCCCCAAAATGAAAGGCTCAAGGGAAAGCCTGTATTTCCACCTCACTTAGATGTAATGACCATCATCTCTTGCCAGGATTATGTTAGAAAACGCTGAGTAGGGAATCTGGACTTCCATCCTTACCTTGTGGCTCCAAGGAGCCCCACTGTCCCTCCCTCCCTGCATGAGTCCAAGAAAGCTCAGAGGAAAGTTGTGACTTCAGCACTTGTAAGGGCTTCATTCTTTTCACCATCCTGTCATTGAAGGACAGGTGGAGGACATGAACCAGGGGCCCTTCCCAGCCAGGCAGTGTCAGCAGAGCCAAGTAGGGAGCCAGAACCCTCTCTGTTCAAAAGTAAGAAGGTATCCCTCCCTCAGGGCACTCCCTGAGGTGGTTAAAGCTGCAAGTGAAAGAAAGAAAAGTAGGAGGAGGCCAGTTACAAGAAGCAGACCAGGAAGAGCAAGATAAACAAGGATAAAGTTTGTTATGAAGATTTAAATCCAAGCCTGCTCCACTGAGTCATCTTCCTCTTCTTAGTAGAGAGAGGCAGACACCCTTACAAATGGAGATTTTTTTTTATAAATTAATTTTTTATTGGTGTTCAATTTGCCAACATATAGAATAACACCCAGTGCTCATCCCATCAAGTGCCCCCCTCAGTGCCCATCACCCAGTCACCCCCACCCCCCACCCATCTCCCCTTCCACCACCCCTAGTTCGTTTCCCAGAGTTAGGAGTCTCTCATGTTCTGTCCCCCTTTCTGATATTTCCCACTCATTTTTTTGCCTTTCTCCTTTATTCCCTTTCCTTATTTTTTATATTACCCAAATGAATGAGACCATATAATGTTTGTCCTTCTCCGATTGACTTATCTTTATAAATGTAAACTTCCTAACAAAAGAGTAATTTCTCAGTTTTCAAAGCTTGTCCCACCTCTGCTATTTCTCAGAATAATCACCACTAAATAATCCTTATGCCAGAGGCATATTTTACAGTGGAATATTCTGCTCCCCTTCAGCCTCATCACTGAAGTCTCTAGGTCAGCCTCTGCTTTCTTGCTTATTTAGATCCTTAGATCCTAGGTTAATGCTAACCTCTGGTTCTCCTCAGACACATGAAGAAAATTATCTTATTCAACACAATTCAGGTTTTATTTTCCATAACTCAACAGCTCTAACAACTATTTTTAAATTGTTCCCTTTTGCCAGTAATAATCTGCAAGCTCATTAAAAATGACAACCAACAGCTGTGAGACTAAATTTTCGAAACTTATTGGGGAAGACTCCTTATCAGCTGTTGTTATTTATACCTCTGGCTTCTGTAGTCATTGATTATTCCATATATTTTCCTTCCTCAAGTGTAAGTAAAAAGAGATCTAAAAATATCTCATAGGGATGCTTGGGTGACTCAGTGGTTAAGCTTCAGCCTTTGGCTCAGGGCATGATCTCGCAGTCCTGGAGCCTGCTCCGCCCTCTGCCTGTGTCTCTGCCTCTCTCTCTCTGTGTGTCTCTCAGGAATTAAAAAAAAAAAAAAAAGATACAAATATCTCATAGACAAACTTGAAAATTTCCTTCATAGTATTCTTTTATGAATAAGTAAGGCATGGTAAATTATTATTCATAACTTAAGAATTGAGATATGGGGACGCCTGGGTGGCTCAGTGGTTTAGCATCTGCCTTTGGCTCAGGGCATGATCCTGGAGTTCCGGGATCGAGTCCCACATCAGGTTTCCTGCATGGAGCCTGCTTCTGCCTCTCTCTCTCTCTCTCTCTCTCTCTTCCTCCATCTGTGTCACTCATGAATAAATAAAGAATTGAGATATGCTTAATGTGATGTTCCTGTTAACAAGGAATTAACTGATCAATAAGAGTATAAAGGAAACATTGGTAAGCAAAAAATTAAAATGATAAATGCACTTACACCTAAACCCTTTGAAGATTCAGCTGGTTCAGATTCACAAGGATCCTGCTGGTGTTCCAGGGCAATATATTAAAATGTAAATTATTGTCATATGTTAGTTTACTAAGTACTTGCTGTTTGACTTGTTTTTTTTTTTTTTTTGGTCTAGATTTTAGATAATGCTCTGTATTAAAATGGAAATATTTTGCATTTATGGAAAAATTTTCAGTTGGAGATGAGAGATCAATTAGAGATTATCTTCCAAAGACAATTTTACTTAAACCTCTGTCCCCTATTTTTTGACTAGTCAAAAAAACTAGTCACTTGTCACAAGATCCTTATCTCATGTCACCTATTGCCATTGTGCTACCAAAGCCTACTTTACCTCCTGTAAGAATATCTTCTTGTTCCTTATATATAATACTATATTACTGTAGATCCAATTTCTACAGGTAATGTCCAGCCAAACCTTCTTCACCTGAGAAACCCCTTTGAGGTCTCACAACTGATGAAGGGTAGTTGGAAGGCAGGCAGGTGGAGATAAGGGGCCCCACACTAAGAGGAAAGAACCCTTAAAGGATTTTAAGGGGTTTGCCCTCTCTTCCCCCCACCCTTTTTTTTTCTCTTTTTTTCTCCTTTTTCCAGTACAACTTGTTTGTGGCCACTCTGCATTGAGCAAAATGATTAGAAGGAAAAACTCACCACAGAAGAAGTAATCAGAAGCAGTCCTCTCTCCCAAAGAGTTATGAAATTTGATTGCAATTCAATGTCAGAAATCCAATTCAGAAGCACAATTATAAAGCTACTGGTAGCTCAAGAAAAAAGCATAAAGGATTCAGGAGACTTCATGACTGCAGAATTTAGATCTAATCAGGCTGAGATTAAAAATCATTTAAATGAGATGCAATCCAAATTGGAGGTCCTAATGATGAGGGTTAACGAGGTAGAAGAACGAGTGAGTGACATAGAAGACAAGTTGATGGCAAGGAAGGAAACTGAGGAAAAAAGAGAAAAACAATGAAAAGATCATGAGGATGGGTTAAGGGAAATAAATGACAACCTCAGAGAGAAAAAAATCTACGTTTATTGGTGTATCCCAGGGTGTTGAAAGGGACAGAGGTCCAGAAAGTATATTTGAACAAATCACTTTTTTGTGCTGAGAACTTCCCTAACTTGGGAAGGGAAACAAGCAATCATATCCAGGAGATAGATCCCCCCCGCCTCAAATCAATAAAAACCTTCAAAACCTCAACATTTAATAGTGAAACTTGCAAATTCCAAAGATAAAGACAAGATCCTTAAAGCACCAAAAGACAAGAAATCCATAACCTTTATGGGGAGAAGTATTAGGATAACAGCACACCTCTCCACAGAGACCTGGCAGGCCAGAAAGGGCTGGCACAATATATTCAGGGTTCTGATTGAGAAGAACCTGCAGCCAAGAATACTTTGTCCAGCAAGGCTCTGATTCAGAATAGAAGGAGAGATAAAGAGCTTCCAAGATAGGCAGAAACTGAAAGAATATATGACCACCAAGCCAGCTCTGCAAGAAATATTAAGGGGGACCCTGTAAAAGAAAGAAGTCCAAGGAAACAATCCACAAAAACAGGGACTGAATAGGTATCATGATGACAGTAAATTCATATCTTTCAAAAGTAACTCTGAACATGAATGGGCTTAATGACCCATTGAAAGGTGCAGGGTTTCAGACTGGATAAAAAAGCAAGATCCATCTATTTGCTGTTCATAAAAGACTCGTTTTAGACATAAGGACATCTACAGCCTGAAAATAAAAGGTTGGAAACCATTTACCATTTAAATGGTCCTCAGAAGAAAGCAGGGGTAGCCACCTTATATCAGATACATTAAAGTTTATCCCAAAGACCGTAGTGAGAGATGAAGACGGCCACTATATCATACTTAAAGGATCTATCAAACAAGAAACCTAACAATCATGAATATTTATGCCCCGAATGTGGGAGCTGCCAAGTATATCAATCAATAACCAAAGTTAAGACATACTTTGATAATAATACACTTATACTGGGAGACTTCAACATGGTGCGTTCTGCAAATGATAGATCTTCTAAGCACAACATCTCCAAAGAAACAAGAGCTTTAAATGATACACTGGACCAGATGGATTTCACAGATATCTACAGAACTTTACATCCAAACTCAACTGAATATACATTCTTCTCAAGTGCACATGGAACTTTCTCCAGAATAGACCACATCCTGGGTCACAAATCAGATCTTAACTGATACCAAAAGATTGGGAATGTCTCCTGCATATTATCAGACCATAATGCTTTCAAATGGAACTAAATCACAAGAAGTTTGGAAGGATATCAAACATGGAGAGGTTAGGGACCATCCTGCTAAAAGATGAAAGGGTAAACCAGGAAATTAGGGAAGAATTAAAAAGATTCATGGAAACTAATGAGAATGAAGATACAACCGTTCAAAATCTTGGAGATACAGTAAAAGCAGTCCTGAGGGGGAAATATATCACAATACAAGCATCCATCCAAAAACTGGAAAGAACTCAAACACAAAAGCTAACCTTGCACCTAATGGAGCTGGAGAAAAAAACAGCAAATAAAACCTACACCTAGCAGAAGAATAGAGTTAATAAAGATTCGAGCAGAATTCAATGAAATAGAGACCAGAAGAACTGTGGAACAGATTAACAAAACCAGGAGTTGGTTCTTTGAAAGAATTAATAAGATAGATAAACCATTAACCAGCCTTATTAAAAATAAGAGAGAGAAGATTCTAATTAATAAAATCATGAGTGAGACAGGAGAGATCACCACAAACCAAGGAAATACAAACAATTTTAAAAACTTATTATGAGCAGCAATATGCCAATAAATTAGGCAATCTAGAAGTAATGGACACATTTCTGGAAAACCACAAACTACCTAAACTGGAACAGGAAGAAATAGAAAACCTGAACAGACCAATAACCAGGGAAGATTTGAAGCAGTCATCAAAAACCTCCCAAGATGGGATCCCTGGGTGGCGCAGCGGTTTGGCGCCTGCCTTTGGCCCAGGGCGCGATCCTGGAGACCCGGGATCGAATCCCACGTCGGGCTCCCGGTGCATGGAGCCTGCTTCTCCCTCTGCCTGTGTCTCTGCCTCTCTCTCTCTGTGTGTGACTATCATAAATAAATAAAAATTTAAAAAAAAAATTAAAAAAAAAACCAAAAACCTCCCAAGACACAAAAGTCCAGGGCCAGATGGCTTCTCAGGGGAATTCTGTCTAACGTTTAAAGAAGAAATCATACCTATTCTACTAAAGCTGTTTGGAAAGATAGAAAGAGATGGAGTACTTCCAAATTCTTTCTATGAGGCCAGCATCACCTTAATTCCAAAACCAAACAAAGACCCCACCAAAAAGGATGCAAAAATTCTCAACAAGATACTAGCCAAAAGGATCCAACAGTGCATTAAGAAGATTATTCACCTTGACCAAGTGTGATTTATCCCCGGGATGCAAGGCTGGTTCAACACTCGTAAGCAATCAATGTGATTGATCATATCAACAAGAGAAAAAACAAGAACCATATGATCCTTTCGATAGATGCAGAGAAAGCATTTGACAAAATACAGCATCCATTCCTGATCAAAACTCTTTAGAGTGTAGGGATATGGGGAACATTCCTCAGCATCTTAAAATCCATCAATGAAAAGCCCACAGCAAATATTCTCAATGGGGAAACACTGGGAGGCTTTCTCCTAAGATCAGGAACAAGACAGCGATGTCCACTCTCACCACTGCTATTCAACATAGTACTGGAAGTCCTAGCCTCAGCAATCAGGCAACAAAAAGAAGTAAAAAGCATTCAAATTGGCAAAGAAGAAGTCACACTCTCCCTCTCTGCAGATGACATGATACTATACATAGAAAACCCAAAAGACTCCACCCCAACATTGCTAGAACTCATATAGCAATTCAGCAGTGTGGCAGGACACAAAATCAATGTCCAGAAGTCAGTGGCATTTCTATACACTAACAATGAGATTGAAGAAAGAGAAATTAAGGAGTCAATGCGATTTACAATTGCACCCAAAAGCATAAGATACCTAGGAATAAACCTAACCAAACAGGTAAAGGATCTATACCCTAAAAACTAGAGAACACTTCTAAAATAAATTGAGGAAGACAAAAAGAGATGGAAAAATATTCCATGCTCATGCATTGGATGAATTAATATTGTGAAAATGTCAATGTTACCCAGGGCAATTGACACATTTAATGCAATCCCTATCAAAATGCCATGGACTTTCTTCAGAGAGTTGAAACAAATCATCTTAAGATTTGTGTGAATCAGAAGACCCCGAATAGCCAGGGGAATTTTAAAAAACAAAACCATAGCAGGGGGCATCACAATGCCAGATTTCAGGTTGTACTACAAAGCTGTGGTCATCAGGACAGTGTGGTACTGGCACAAAAACAGACACAGAGATCAATGGAACAGAATAGAGAATCCAGAAGTGGACCCTCAACTTTATGGTCAACTAATATTCGACAAAGCAGGAATGACTATCCACTGGAAAAAAGACAGTCTCTTCAATAAACGGTGCTGGGATAATTGGACATCCACATGCAGAAGAATGAAACTTGACTATTGTCTTACACCAGACACAAAGATAAACTCAAAATGGATGAAAGATCTAAATGTGAGACAAGATTCCATCAAAATCCTAGAGGAGAACACAGGTAACACCCTTTTTGAACTTGGCCACAGTAACTTATTGCAAGATACATCCATGAAGGCAAGAAAAACAAAAGCAAAGATGAGTTTTTGGGACTTCATCAAGATACGAAGTTTCTGCACAGCATTAGAAACAGTCAACAAAACTAAAAGACAACCTACAGAATGGGAGAAGATATTGCAAATGACGTATCAGATAAAGGGCTAGTATCCAAGATCTATCAAGAGCTTATTAAACTCAACAGCAAAGAAATAAACAATCCAATCATGAAATGGGCAAGACATGAACAGAAATTTCACAGAGGAAGACATAGACATGGCCAACAAGCACATGAGAAAATTCTCCACGTCACTTGCCATCAGGGAAATACAAATCAAAATCACAATGAAATGCCACTTCACACCAGTGAGAATGGGGAAAATTAACAAGGCAGGAAACTACAAATGTTGGAGGGGATGTGGAGAATGGGGAACCCTCTTTCACCCTTGGTGGGAATGTGACCTGGCGCAGCCACTCTGGAAAACTGTGTGGAGGTTCCTCAAAGAGTTTTAAATAGATCTGCCCTGACCTAGCAATTGCACTGCTGGGTAATACCCCAAAGATACAGATGCAGTGAAATGGCAGGACACCTGCACCCCAATGTTTATAGCAGCAATGTCCACAATAGCCAAACTGTGGAAGGAGTCTCGGTTTCCATCGAAAAATGAATGGATAAGGTAGATGTGGTCTATGTATACAATGGAATATTACTCAGCCATTAGAAACGACAAATACCCACCATTTGCTTTGATGTGGATGGAACTGGAGGGTATTATGCTGAGTGAAATAAGTCAGTCAGAAAAGGACAAACATTATGTGGTCTCATTCATTTTTGGAATATAAAAATTAGTGAAAGGGAATAAAGGGAAAGGAGGGAAAATGAGTGAAAATATCAGTGAGGGCAACAAAACATGAGAGGCTACTAACTCGGGAAATGAACAAGGGGTAGTGGAATGGGAAGTGGGCGGGGGGTTGGGGTGACTGGGTGATGGGCACTGATGGGGGCACTTGGCGGGATGTGCACTGGGTGTTATGCTATATATTGGCAAATTGAACTCCAATAAAAAAAATTTAAAAAAAACACTGAAAGGATGAGTAAAATAAGTTAATAAAACAATGAACATATAAGTTGAATAAGTGAATTAATTCATTAATTCTCAACAAAAAATAGAAATGTCAAGGAAATTGTTAACTGATCATCTTAGTTACTGAATAAATGGACTTGAATGATCTAACTTGAAAATAATGAGGTTTTATGTTTTTTTAGTAAACTCTAACATAAATACTTCCATAATAAAGATAAGACAGCAAAGAGTAGATTGGAAATAAAGAAAAATGCCAAATAATTACTTCCAGTATTTTTACTGGAAAATATTCAAATTCAATTCATACTGATGGCATAGACCAGAGATTTATAATATTTTTCACAAAGTTATGATTGATATTACCATCTAAATATGATTTACAGCACAAATCTCAGTTTTTTCCTTTAGCTAAAATAATAAATAACATAAGATAGATTTTCCCATGATTTGACAGGAAAAATATCACTGCCATATTATTTCATATAAAGAAATTTACCTACTTTTGAAGTAAAATTTATTTTTACCTAAAAAGTCTTTCTAATGTGAGGGAACATGCAAATTCGTATATTGGTTCAGTGAGCAGCCAAGTTAGTATATGTATCAATAGAACTGAATGTGATTCTAGTTTTGACATAAATTATTTATGCGGTATAGCTGGACATCTGACTTCCTCAGGCTTTTGTCTTGTCTGTAAAATAAGGAAATTAGGGGGCACTTGGGTGGCTCAGTAGGTTAAACATTTGCCTTCGGCTCAGGTCATGATTCAGGGTCCTGGGATAAAGCCCCTCATTGAGGGCGGGGAGGTAGGGGGAAGGTCCCTGCTCTGCGGGAAGCCTGCTTCTACCTCTCTTCCCTGCTCATGCTATCTTGGTCACTATCTCATCTCTGTCTCTCCCTCTCAGATAAACAAATAAAATCTTAAAAAAAATATGGACATTAGATTCTAACTACCTACCAGGTCATTTATCAAATATCCTGTCATTTGTACATTTTAATATTGTAATTGCCATTTAAAGTGTCTACATATACAGTTATTATGTATTATAGACTCAATTAAAACTTGGAATTAATTGTTTAAAAAGCAAATAATCCTCCTACTGTAACAGAAATGAAAGATACCAAAGCTTCCTGAGTACTTTGTACATTTACTTTTAGTGTAGCAAAATGTAAATTGTTCATGATAATACTTCATGGACCATCTGCAGATGTGTTGTCAGTTTGTACAGGTGAGGATGCTTTAGTAATTCAAAATGTCACAAGAACTCCTTTCCAGTCCATCTCTAGGGAAAAATAGTACAAGGATCTGAAACCCAAAGAGGAATTACTGAGAGAATTAACTGGTTGATAGATTTACCAGGATTTCCTCTAGTGGACAAATCTCATTTTACTTGAGAAAGAACAAGTGATGAGAGATTCTCCTCTGAAACCATTTTATTAATTTTTTAAAACAAGAGTGATAAAATAACCTAATTTTGACTTCCAGACTAATTTGAGAACTTTTCATTATTAATAAGTTTGCTTTTTAAAGATATTTTATAGATGATATATAAAATGGACCTAAATAGTTTTATTATCAACAGAAAAAGTCAGGTTTTTTTTTCTAATGTAATGAGGTAAAGTATCATCGTTTAAAAAATTGTGCAGCACTGAAAATAGGTAAGGATAGAATATAGAGATAAAGATCAAGTATATAAGACAATGAATCTTATTTGAACTTGTTGATTTTTTTATCTTTCAAAATCTCTCGAATCTAAGGTTGCTCCCTATATTTACAACATTTTTTGCATGTAATTAACTGCTGATCTAGTATATACAGCACATATAAAATGATTGATCTTATTATTTTGTGTTCATATATTGTTTCAGACAAAAAAAGAAAAAAATAAAGAAATTATTCAGATTGAACAGCATAATTTCAAACCTCATTTTCTTGTCTCTGTTCTTAGAAGTCTAGATATTTGTGCTGATGAAATGTGTTCAGTGTTCTAAAATAATCTGTGGAAAGGGATTTCAAACATTATGATGATGGCTGCCTCGGTGAGGTTGGTGCACATATGTCTTACCAAATTGATTCTTTGGGAAGGATTATGCTCATTTAGATGATCACATTTAGTGAGGTGTCTAAAAAGCAGCTTCTGAAACAAGTTGACAATGATCATTGCTATGCCATGGTTGTACTGAAGAGGGGAATCCAGGAGCCTGGAAGTGCCTGACATAACCATGGTCTCCTTGGTGGCAGCCAGCTGATTCCATCTAGCCGATAAATATGTCTTAGACACTTGCTGGGTGCTGGCAAGTTCAGGGATAGAGCGGTGAGCAGGAAAGACAGAATCTGATAGGGAAGAGAGTTGAAGGAGTTCAGGACATGCCACCCCAAATATGCTGCTTGAATATATTGACTATTTTGAGCTATAGGCACTTGAAAAACAGCAGATGTAAGGAGAAGCTTTCTCAGAACTATCCTTCTGTGCCTAAAGACAGGTCTTCCAAAAATAACCAAATAGGAACCCAATAGTTATAGATTTCCTTCCTCACTACACTGCTCAGGATTTTCATTAATTTGGGAAGATTGACTCATCACAAGAGAGAGGAGACACCGTACCCAAATTTTGTCACAAATGATCATTCCTCCCATCTACCCTGCTAAGGGCCCATTCACCTTTCTCCAAAACCAGTGACTCTCCCCTCTAAGTGGTCTATATATCCCACTTCCCTTTCCCATATTAAGACAGTATAGAAGCTCTCTAATCTCAACACTTTATTGGATGTTCACTTTTTTTTCTGTGATGCCCTGTGCACATATTAAAAATTAATAACTTAATATACCTTTTCTCCTGTTATTCTGCCTATTGTCAGTTTATTTTACAGACCCAGCTTTTAAACCTAAGAGAGTAGAGCAAAATCTTTCTTCACCTACACAGTAAACAAATAATACTCACTGGTGATAACAGTCATAAAAGGCTGTCAATGGAAGAAACTGCCCTGAGTGCCAAGGTAGAGAAGATGAGCAGAGTTCAGGTCAAGTGACATTTGGCAGA
Organism: Vulpes lagopus; assembly: GCF_018345385.1. NCBI lineage: Eukaryota > Metazoa > Chordata > Mammalia > Carnivora > Canidae > Vulpes > Vulpes lagopus. The sequence goes on along the minus strand of NC_054827.1, from coordinate 94,269,067 downwards.
GATATAAAGGCAGTTAGAGAAAGAACAACACCTATGCGGATATTGGATACTGGAGGGCATGGAGTCAGGTGGACTAAGTGCAGCCTAAAGATCAAGTAGGATACAGACCTGCTGGGTATAGCACCATGGAGGTAATGTTGACCTGACTAGATCAGTTTTGGTGGATTGGTGAGGACTAATCCTGCCTGGAAGGGTTTCAGAGAGCAGGAGGAGAGGAAGTAGAAATTTGTGAAGAATATTTCTTCAAAGTTACCATGAGCTGAGTTACATACCTGGAACAGCCTGGCCAAGTTGGATGAGAACCAGCACTCTCACCAGAAGCAGTGAAAAGTTCAATTCAAGGAAACAAGGAGCCTGATATAGTATAATTGGTGACAGAGGTCACAGATCCAAGAGGGCCTGTATTGTGGAAGGTGAAAGACCAGTATCTATGCAAGTGTACCAATATTGTATGTCTGCAGAAGCTTCAGATGTCATGCCATAGCCCTTTTCTGCACTTGCATAGCTGTTGCCTTTGTAGGGGAGAAAAAAAGTTATCCTTGACTCTATTAGGGTCTCTGGCTAGATATGAAAATTACCAACAAAGATGGGTTAATAGGAGAAACACCTACAAATTTTACAGAATTTTTTGCACGTACATGAGAGGCTTTACAAGAGAATGAATACCTGAATGTGACCAGAGAAGGAAGCTTTTAAACCTTTTAGACAAAGAAACATAAATTTGTGAAGAATTGATGAGACAAAGGGACTTGTGGTATGGGGAATAGATCGTGAAAAAGTAACTAAAAAGATAACAGTTTAATGAGGTTTGTTTGTACAGATTTCCTGCCCCCCCGTTCCCTGTCTGTGGTGATAAGAATGTCTCCCCTCCTTTTGGTAAAGGGAAGATACTTTCACATGGGAAATTTATGACCTGTTTCAGGAAAGAAGGTTGAGGCGGCAGAGTCAGAGTGACCTCCTTGATTCTGCCACTTTCCTAAATTCCTTCAGCTTAAGATGTCGACTGTCACAGCAGTAACCATATTTTGAGGTAGCATGTCCTAAACCCCATACCCATCTTTTCTTGTAATGCTTCTCCATACATTGCAGGTAGAAGAAACAATATATCTTACCTGTGAAGTCTGATATAATTGCCTCTTCTGGGTTCCCCTAGACTTTCCCTATATTTAATCAATAGTTACCCAGCAAATGAATATGATAAATGATGTGGTGGTTTAAAGGCCTTCCTTTATTTTCTGGATCCTCTTACCAAAAATGTGTTTACCTGAAGTTACTTGATAATATCAGATTTTTATGACCTGCAGCATTCTAACACTGGGGTCAAAAACATAGGTATTTATTAGAACTGAAGCTTCCTTTTTCTATGGAAGCACACGACTCTATCCCAGCCCTCTTTGTTACAGAGAGGCACATGCTGCTGGGTGTCACCCAATATCCATTTCCCCATTCTAAGTTAGAAACAAGCATGGAAAGAGTTCTATTTCCCAGCCTTACTTGAAGCTGGTATGGCCTTATGTCTAAGTTTATGTAAGTAGAAGTCTTATCTTCTCTTCCAGGAAGCCTCCTTTAAGAGAAGCTGGATGCCTTTCTCAGTTCCTTTCCTATCCTGCTGGAAAAGGGATATGATAGTGTCATTAGCTAGACCTAAAGACCTGACCCTCACTGCCTACTGCTTATACTCACCGACCTTTCCTTAAGCTCTTCTTTCCAGATTATCTCTTCAGAAGATAACTGAAATCACCCCTCAAGTGATAGTGACTGCCCTGACAAGAACTCTAGCCAGTCTAGACCACCCAGATCAGTTTGAACATATTGCCTGACTTGCACCTGCACAGATGGACCATGAGGTGATCTCTAGAATGATCAACAATTATCTTTAAATCATTATAATACTAAAGTCTCCACCCAAGGTATATAACATACAATGTATGTACAGGCATATTTTCTTAAGTCACCTGCACGACCTTTTGCCATCTCTACATATGATGACAATGTAACTGAACCAATGTGAGTTCTCTTCTTGGTAAGTCACAGAAACTGCATCATGTTAGCTGTCACACAAAGAAAACATTATTTGTAGCAATTAAGGATATCACAGGAAAAGGCTTCCAAAGCCATGACTCCCTGAGAGAGGATGAATGGGTTTCTTTTGTCGAGGGTTAGGATGAATATTTACATAAGGAAGCCTTGTCATCATACATAGAGGAAGCATAAAATTGCTCATGTGCCTTAAAGAAACATGCCTAGACATGTGTTGTATGTTAGTAAATGAGTCTGTGGCTCCTCTTTGGGTAGAGATTTTAGTATTACAATGAGGTAAAGGTGATTGTCATCCCAGAGGTCAATCCATGGTCCATCTGCGTAAGCACAGGACAGGGATTTAGCTCAAAAGGTCTGGATGGTCTAGGCCAGTAGGAGGTCTTGTCAGGGCAGTCGCTATCACCTGAGAGGTAGTGTTGGGTTTCATTTGCCTGAGTGAAGAGATAAATCAGAAAGAAGAGCTTAAGGAAAAAATATAAGATAAAGGTCAGCAGGTAAGCAGGAAAGGTCAGTTTAGTGTCTAGCTAGTGAAAACAAGGCTGTCCTATCTAAATATTCATCCTAACTCTAAATAAAAAGAACCCATTCACCCTAGCTCGAGGACTCATGGCTTTGGAAGTTATTCCCCATGATCTCTTTATTTGCTGCAAATAAATTTACTTTGGGACAAACCTATCTGGTATAATTTATATCTGCAACTCACCAAGGAGCAAATGTTAGTTTGGTTACAATAGTTGGAGTCCTAGCAGCCATCATGTTCTAACATGTTGAGAACACAGCTAAGAATGAACAGAACTATGAGCTGGAGGAACCAAAGGTCCCTAGCCACCTTACTCACCACCCCTAGGGTACTTTAAAGTGAGAACAATAAAAGTCCATCATTTATCAATCCCATGTGAAAACAAGGGAGCCTAAAATGAAATTGCTTATAACAAAGTCCCATTGTAACCAAACTCAAGGAATTCACTGCTTAGGATGCATTAAGTGGAATACAACCCAAGGAAATATTGAAACCAAAGAACTTTTCATTACTTGCTACAAGTAAGGAGAAGGGAGTTAGCTCTCAAAGAACCATCTCCCTGTGGGGTTAGTACATAAAGCTTTTACTAGCAGAGAGCATGCATATATTTTAGGGAACTTATACATATTCTATTACTTAGGCACTTCAGTTCAATTGCAAATGCCTAGCATGTGAACATGATAGTGCAAACATTGTATGTTCCAAAAAATGGAAAAAAAAAACACCCATAAGAGTGATGTGTATTGAAGTGTTGGGGTTCAGAACTGATGGCCAAGAAAGAATTCTTGAGATGTCTTCAGTGCAAAGGGTACTTTAATTAAAACACAGGAATAGGACCTGAAGGCAGAAAGAGCTGCACTATACTTTCAAGTTAGGAGGTGGTTAGTGGTAGCGTAACTCTCTAAGGAATTTTGGAAGCCAGGTGTCCAGAATCTTGAGGGGTACCCTTAGGGGTACCTTGGGGGTAAAAGCTTAGTCAAGAGATCCTTTTAGATGTATATTAGTGGGTCATACGCTTGGGGGATGATTGCCAACATGTATCTTTGTTTCCCACATCATAATCAGTTGTAGTTAATAGACCTCTGCCAACCCCTAAAGGAAAGTAATCTTACAACCCAATTTGTGTGTGTGTGTGTGTGTGTGTGTGTGTGTGTGTGTGTGCCTACTATAATCTCCTCATTCCTGCTTCCTTCTTCCTATTCATTTTGTATAGCTTCTTGGAGCAACTTTCTATCCACTAGACTTGGAAGTTCCTTGATTCATGAATCATTGAATAAAGCCAGTTGGATCTATAAGATGTACTCAGTAATTTTGTTTTTTACTAAGAGAGATGACCATGAAAAAAGCATACAAAGTTATTTAGCATAAATTTTACATGGCAAGAGAATCTTTATTTTAAAAATGGAGACCTAAAGAAGTGGTTAAAGCTGAGCATTTTTATGCTAGTTTTGATGAAGAGTGGAAAGTCATGGGAAGAATGATACTCAAACAATATGAGTATTAAATGGGGAACTTAAGGCCTGGTCTTTCTGATTCTTCTTAGTGTCCTCTGTTTTAAAGATAAGGATGTTCCTTTCTGATGTGGCAAACAAAGGCAGAAGAAAAATTATTAAATTTCCTTACTATCTATAGCCCATTGACAAGTCCTTGAAACAGGCAGAGTGACATTCCTCTGGGGACTCATCTGCCTCCATGTTAATACTTTCTTTGCTAAGGACAAAAGGCAATCATAGCTGAACCCCTAGGATCCTGTAAGTCTACTTTATTTATTTATTTATTTATTTATTTATTTATTTATTTGTAAGTCTACTTTAAAGATTGCTTTGGAAACTTCCTTTATCTCCCTCACCTCCTCTACCCCCTGCCACAATATATGTTGGCAATCATCCCCCAAGCATATGACCCACCAATATACATCTGAAGGGTCTCATGACTGAGTTTTTACTAAACAGTAATAAGTGACAGTTCCTAGCAATAGCCAGCACCCTCAGGATCCTGGGAGTCTTGTTTCCAAAATACCTGTGAAGCTTACAGGATCCCTACTTGAAAGTATATAATGGGCCACTCCTCCTGACACCAGGGCAGTTCTTTCTTCCCACAGGTTCTGTCCCCGTGCTTTAAGAAAACCACTTTTTTTTGCACCAAAGATGTCTCAAGAATTCTTTCTTGGTCATTGGCTTTGAATCCTATCATCTTTCCTACATCACTTTCCTCTAGGTGTAGGGAGGTTTTATGACCTGCTTCAGGGTAGAAGGATACGGAATGTTCTCGAATCCCTTCAGCTTAAAATATTCAATTTGCCAAGGTGCCATATTGTGGCATAATATAGTGTATCCAGTTCCAAAGTCCCAAAGTACTTGATTACCTGGGACGATGTAGGCCTGTGTGAGCAAAAAGCAGCATTATCACCCATTTACTGGGAGTTTTCAGAGTGAGAATGGTTCTTTGTGGAGATATCCCACTGAACCTAAGAAGGCAAAATCGGAAACCATTTTACAAAAACTAAATACTACACATATTTTTTATTGTGAGATAACCACTGTATCTGTTTAAAGACCTAAAACTATTTTTTAAAATTATTTTTAAGGTAAAGAGACGGAAAAATCATTTGGGATCAAAGAACTAAAGCAGATTCCAAACAGTTGCTTTCTTATGAAAATGATGTGGCAGCAGGCAGGGCTGGGGCCATTTGCATTTCAACCAAAAGTTCTGTTAAAGCCAGAGCCAGAAGGTTGGAGGTTTCCTTAAAAAGCATTGAACTGTTCTCATTCATTTGGGGAATATGAATAATGGTGAAAGGGAATATAAAGGAAGGGAGAAGAAATGTTGGGAAATATCAGGAAGGGAGACAGAACATAAAGACTCCTAACTCGGGGAAACGAACTAGGGGTGGTGGAAGGGGAGGAGGGCGGGTTTTTGGAGGGGAAGGGGTGACGGGCACTGAGGTGGACACTTGATGGGATGAGCACTGGGTGTTTTTCTGTATGTTGGTAAATTGAACACCAATAAAAATTAATTTAAAAAAAATAAAAAAAAATAAAAAGTTAAAAAAAAAAAATAAAGCCCAAAAAAAAAAAAAAAAAAAAAAGCATTGAACTCTACAGGTGGGAATTCAAAAAGAAAATGACCTACAACAGTTGGTTTTAAATCTTTTTTTTAAAATATTTTATTTATTTATGATAGACATAGAGAGAGGCAAAGACAGGTTCCATGTCCGGAGCCCGACGTGAGACTCGATCCTGGGGACGTGGGACCTGATCCTGGGGACCCAGGATAGCGCCCTGGGCCAAAGACAGGTGCTAAACCTCTGAGCCACCCAGGGATCCCCCAACAGTGGGTTTTAAATTTTTTTTTTCTTTTATGATAGTCACAGAGAGAGAGAGAGGCAGAGACACAGGCAGAGGGAGAAGCAGGCTCCATGCACCGGGAACCCGATGTGGGACTCGATTCTCGGTCTCCAGGATCGTGCCCTGGGCCAAAAGCAGGCGCCAAACCGCTGGGCCACCCAGGGATCCCCCAACAGTGGGTTTTAAAAGAAGAGCTGCTATTGTCCCTCCGGTGCCCTCCTTCCACATCCCAAGGTCTCTGAATTTCATCCTGATGTATTAGAATGCCACCCACCTTCCTAGGACTCTTAAAATCTGCAAGACCTAGGGCATGTCCTTTGTGACTTCAAGCCTACCTCGTCATTTCAGGTAGACAGTGTCTCGAATTTCCACATCTTATTATTTAGTTAGGTTCTATCTTACAGCATTTCTAAGGATTCTTCCTTTGGAACAGTTGTTTAACTCTGGAATATCAGATTGTAAACTCCCATGTCCCCTATGGCATTTATAGCTCATTTTATATATTCTTTGTTTAATAGATGATTATAGATCAGCTAATTGTACCTACATGCTGCAATAGATATTGCTCTAAATAGACCCTTCTCTCCCAAGGCATGTAAATATTAAGTGTGAGCCCTTGAGTGTTCACTGCTGTTTTGTTATGCTGGAAAAACATTTAGCAGGATCCCGAGGCCACATGATTCATTTCATGGAAGCCTAGACCTTGGAATCCACACATGTAGTTTTGAATTCCAGTTCAGCCATTTACTATGTGACCTTGGGCAGTTTATTATTTAACCACCCTGAGGGTCAGTGTCCTCACATGCTACTGTGAATAATGATGCATATATCATCAAGCAGACATGAACATTGGTGAGATCATGTATAGAACACAGAGACCCTCCATGTCAATTTTACTTTTCCCTTCTATAGGAAACATAGAAGAGAGATTTTTAAATGTCAGCTCAATAATTGAAGTAAGAATTGACTTTGAGAGTTTAAATTATGAAACCAGTTTACAATAAACCAAAACAGGGATACCTAAATTCACAAAGAACAGCATTATTGAATGAAGAGTATTTTATAAAAGATTGCCCAGGTCAGTTTTTTTGTCTGTATGGTAGACATTGTGGAAAGGAATGTAGCTGACTCTTTTTCATTCAGCCATTCAATATTTAAATTATAGAACCCATTCCTTACTAGGAATGTAAGACTTCATAGATGGCTTACCTATGGGACAAGAAATCCAGGTCTGGCTGCATAAATGTTTATGTGTCTGTGAACTATTTCTTTTTTTTTTTTTTTATGATAGTCACAGAGAGAGAGAGAGAGAGAGAGAGAGAGAGAGGCAGAGACACAGGCAGAGGGAGAAGCAGGCTCCATGCACCTGGAGCCTGACGTGGGATTTGATCCTGAGTCTCCAGGATCCCACCCTTGGCCAAAGGCAGGCACTAAACCGCTGCGCCACCCAGGGATCCCCTATTTTTGAGTATGGTTTAATAAGTTGCCATTCTGGTTTATACTTCAATTTCTTTTGTTAAGTCAAAGTGCTCAAGTGGTTTTATCAATTGTTCACATTTCATAGATTGTAGCTTTAAATACCCACAAGAGTCAGCCAGATGGATTGAGTATGAGACAACAAAGAACACTGAGGACTGTGGCAAATTAGAGAGCATGATCCATCTACAGCTTTACAAATTCAAATTATCTTAGATACTGCATGCATCAAAAAGTATCTCCTGGCTGGATCCAGATCATTCCCTGGGCAATCATTTTGTATCCCTGGTTTTCTGTCCTGTGTATAATTGTGGTATTTTTCAAATCTCAATAACTTAGGAGAAAACCCAACCATCCCCTTCTTAACCCATTTATCAAATAGCAGCCACCAGAGTTCCAGAATGGGTTCTCATAGTTTAGTTTGCATAAAAATCATTTGGTGTCCTTTAAACCAGGGAGGTTCCAAGGCCTGATTGCACATTCTGGGGCAACAGCTATATACATGGCTCAGGAATTAATGTTTTTAATGACTACCCAGGCACATTGATTCAGATGCTCCTTGGGCCTTTCTGAAGTCTCAATACCGTTGGTCTCAAAATTCAAATTTTAAAGGATGTCACATGTAATACCTTCCATTCCCACATATCTAAACTTAAGACCAGAATTAAAGAATCCTACATTTTACTGGTTTGGGAATCTATACTTCTTGCAATTCTCCTTTGTCTGGTTGGCACTGATGTATGAAGAGAGAACCAGGACTGAGCCCAGCTGGCCTGAGATGAGATCTGCTTCAGAGAATTTATAATCTATTTGGGAAATCAAATGATGGAAAACCAAGCACAATGATTAATCTATTCTTTTTTTTAAAAAGCTTTATTGAGGTATACTTGGCACATAAAATTGTAATATATTTAAAGTGTATAATGTGATGATTTGACATTGGTATACATTGTGAAAGGATTCCCACAATCAAGTTGATTAAAACACCCATTACCTCAAATAGTTAACCTTTCTTATGTGTGTATGTTTAAGATCTATTTCCTTAATAAATTTCAATTATATGATACAGTATTATCAACTACAGTAAGCATGTTTACATTAGATCCCTAGAAGTACTTAGTCTTCTTTTTTTTCTTTCCATTTTATACAAATGTACTTGACATAGAGCATTGTAGAAGTTTCAGGTATACATAGTGACTTGACTTACATAGATTGCAAAATGATTAACACAATGAGTTTAGTTAACATCCATCATCTCATATATACACAAAAAGGAAACAAGAATGAAAAATGTTTTTTTCTTTGTGATCAGAATTTTAGGGTCTACTCTCTTAACATATTTCAAATATGCCACATAGCAGTGTTAACTATTGTTATTATGTTGTACATTTCATCCCCAGTACTTTTTTTCTTATAACTTGTAGTTTATAACCACCTTCATCCAATTCTCCCACTCTTGCCTATGATAGCCACTAATCTGATCTCCTTTTCTATGAGTTTGGTTTTTCTTTCCAAATTTCACATATAAGTGAGATCATACAGTATTTGTTTTCCTTTATCCGACTGATTTTACTTAGCATAATGCTCTCATGGTCCATCCATGTTGTTTCAATGATTAAACTATTCTAAAGCAATTTCTTTCTCAAAGACTTGAAGTTTGTGCTGAGCATGTATATATTTATGTGGTACCATTACCTGGCCTTACTAGATTTTGATGTATTATTGTATTTTCTTATCTGTTGTACTTAAGATCCTAAAAATTCCTGCTGTGACCCTATAACCTCTTTCTCTTACTTTTGAGTGACTCCTAGCAGTACCTGAGGAGAGCCCATGGTTGAAGCAAGATAAACAGACCATTCATGAATGCCTCGTTGTATACAATGTGTATCAAGTATAGACAATTTGCAGTCATAGCTTCAGTTCCACAGAGGAGAGAGGGACCCATGCATGCTTAAATTTAGTTTAAGAGAGCACACCGCAATCACAAAGATCTTGTTCAAATACTTTTCTTCCATTGGGGTGTTTTTTGTATCTTTTAAATATGGAAAACAAAAAAATTAAAGCTGTTTTTACACAGTGATGTTAAGGAGGTCAGTAGTTTCTGGACTCACTCAGTCTGGCAGAGTTCCTAGAGAAGACTAGACATAATAGGTCTACTCAATGGGAGAATGAAGGCTGGCATTCTGAGAGTCAAAGAGGCCACCTGTGCAGACAGCCAGTGAAGTGCCAGGAGACGATAGTCTCTGAAAAGAAAAGGGCAGCCATGTAGGGATGCTACTCCTTAGAGGCTCACAGAAGTATGCAGACAAAGCTTCCAAATGGGGCTAGATTTTGCGTTGGCAGGGTTGAAAAGGCTCCTGTAGGAACTATGGATCTAAAAGTATCTATAAAATTACCCAGCTATCCTGTGCATTTTATAAGCTTGTGAAGCTCCAGTAGTCTTTTAGGAATGTTGAATAGACTATAAAATCTTCTTCACAAATGAGGAGTTTGGTCAGCCCCTGATAGGCCTAATTTTTTTCATTTTGATTCAAAGATACAAAATCCCCTCTTCCGTATTGCTTGTCGAACAGTCTTGGTATTTCATTCTCCAGAAGCAAATAGCTTGTCTTGGCATCGATTTGCTCAGCTCTGTGGAAGGGTAGATGGCTGGTGTGCAGCTGGGCAGCATCAGATAAGCCATGCAGCCAAGGGTTCACAAAAATCCATAGGCCAATCCAGGGGTCACCACATCATTTCTCAGGCAATTCACCATACTTCATCATTGAGAGAGTGCTTACCACTCCAATGCCTTTCTTGTTTGTTTATCAACTGTTTTTTAATGACTAGCATGGAAGCCTCATGATTTTGCTTTGGACCCTGCTTATCTCTGGTGCCCAGAGCCTAGAATTTATGAGGTGCCCAATAGCACTTTGTAGAAGAAAGGAATAATGAAAGCATGAATGAATGGGTAGATGGCAAAACAAGAGTGGAACCAGAAGGTTGCCACAAACCTTGGCATAAACTTCTGGCCACCTTTTCCTGAGGCCATACTAAGGAAGAAAGCTGACCATCCTGATTTCCTATTCTTAGATGTAGTATACTTTTGTGGTCCATTCCCTCAACAGAGCTGGAAGGTCATTCTTTCCAATGCTGTGGCCAATGACTAAAGTAAATATATGACATCCTAACAAGCACTCAGAGAAGACTGTATGCCTTTCTCCTAATGTCTATAACACTAATTGCCTACCATCACTGGTTTGTTTGACCACATCAGTATCTTTTCCATCTAGGTCTGAAGAATACTCTGCTTTGTGCTTTAGAAAACGCTTGCTGCTGGTGTCCTAAGTGGAAGTTGTTTATTTTGAGGATGTCAGCATTTTAAAAATGCCATTGTCTTCCCTGATGATAGCATTATATCAGTCTGCAGGATTACTTTCCATAGCACCATATATAGCATTCCCTTATATTTGTCAAAAGTGTTCCATAAATGAAGCACTATAAAGCTTTATTATTTATAAGCCACATTGCTAAAATAGAAGTTCTGATATTAAGAAATGTCTGGTTCCCACAGCATCTTGTTCTACAGGGAAAAAGAGTCATTTTCTATTAACTTAAATATAAAACATGTACCATGCTTCACATCTCATAGTAAAAAATTTTGCTTTTTGAAATAATTACTTTAACAGCTCACAAGAGAATTTACATTCTCCTCTTTTTGAAGAGCTTTAGCTTTCATTAAACCAAACTGAAATAATTAGTAACTACCCTGGTTCAGCATGGATTCTTCTTAATATAACAGAATAATTGGAACTTTCTGTTTAAAAAGTGTCATGGCTACAAGCAATATGGTAAAACAAAGGATAAAGACAAGGGGTTCTAAATTAATGTATTATTTAAAATTTCATAGTTATACTTTCCAATGCTTACAACAATGAAGTCTCACCCAGTGAAGTCGGGCTAGTGGAGACATTGTCTAAATGGAGAGGCTACCTGCGTGGCTCAGTCGGTTAGATGTCTGCCTTTGCCTCAGGTCATGATCCTGGGCTCCTGGGATCGAGTTCCGCATCAGACTCCCTGCTCAGTGGAGAGCCTGCTTCTCCTCTCCCTCCGCCATTCCCCCTACTTGTGCTCTCTTGCTGTCTCTCTCTCTTGCAAATAAATAAAGAAAATCTTTAAAAAAATTTTTTTTAAATGGAGATGCCAAAAAAAGGCATTTTTAAGTTTAATTCAGGTATGTGTGACATATAAAAACTGTATATAATTACTGTATATAATTTGATGACTTTGGACAATATTCATGTACCTGTGAAACCATCACCATAATCACAGTAAAAAACATCTCACCTCCAAGAGTTTCTTTTTTTTTTTTTTTAAATTTTTTTTATTTATTTATGATAGTCACACACACACAGAGAGAGAGAGAGAGGGAGGCAGAGACACAGGCAGAGGGAGAAGCAGGCTCCATGCACCGGGAGCCCGATGTGGGATTCGATCCCGGGTCTCCAGGATCGCGCCCTGGGCCAAAGGCAGGCGCCAAACCGCTGCGCCACCCAGGGATCCCCCTCCAAGAGTTTCTTCATGCTTCTTTCTTTTTAGGAAAAAATATTTTTAATTAGCACGTAGAAGAAACCATTTAGGATACCTAAAATTATTAGTGTCATACTATGGAAATAATCTTAGAAATTTACCCTGTTTTCATATTTTGTATATGAATGAAAAGAGGTTCACAGGGGATTTAACTAGCTTATTTTGGACTCATAGTGAAAGGAATCAGAAGTTTTGAGCTGCAGCCTGGTGCCCTCCTCATACAGAGTTTTTCCCCTCCAGGTTACCACCTACCTGATTTGGCCTCCAGTGCAAATTTTCTTTATTCATTTGATTCAGCCTCTTTTTTTTTTTTAAACTGTTTTCTGTAAAACAGTAGGTGAAAGTTATTGTGCAGCAAGCAGGGGTGTGAAGGCAGAGCTGTATTAGCAAAGTCTCCAGAACAGTACTCCTCATTCTGGCATCCCTTCTAATCAGGTGTGACCTTAAGGGACTACTTTGTGGGAGGTAGTGGCTGCAAGTTAGGGCATGCCAGAGTCTAAATATGCTACTTCTATTGACTTTTATATTTTAAGAGTTGTTCCTATGGAACAGGAACAATGATTCCTTCCATTTTACACATGGGGATACAGAAGTCTAGAATTTCACAGCCCAAAGCTGATTTCTCCAAAGCAGTAGAATGGGCATTTGATCCTGAAGACTTCCTTAACCACTGTGTAATGATGTTCCAGAGTCTGAATTAACAAATATTTATTGCTGTACATAGTTATGTAGCATTACATGAGACTGGGAGAAAATATTCTTAGGGTGTCCCAGTAGTTCTCTTAGGCCCCAGAGGTGATGCCCTCAAGCAAATCAGCTATAAGTATGAAATGCTTGCTTTTCTCAGCATGTGGTTTCCATACTAAGCACAGAGAGGGACACATTTCCAATATGGAAAAATGTTTCTGCTGAAGAAATTTGTTGGCATCTTATCCATGTTCACATAGGAAATATTTCCCACTAATTAGTGATACCAGAAGGGAATGTGGGGCTTCATGAACAAGGTACCCTGTCCCATGAGGCCATGACAATGGCAACAAGAAACTATGCTTCCTTGATGAACACTGAAAACCTCATTTTACCACAGGATAGATGCTTAAGGTTTTTGTTCAGAAAGGAATGATCCCAGAGTGGAACTTCCACATAGCTAAAATATGGTTGATATATAAAGGGATTAATAGACACGCTTTTAGTCAACAGCATAGTCCTACATTTGGTATCCAAGAACTTGCATTTCTAATGGATGCTAAACTGATAGCTTTGCCCAGGGACCCATTTTGAAAGCCAGTCTCCTAACAGGTATAATTTGGTTTATATAAATTTCTACAATTAGTCCAGAATCATGAATTCCAATTAGTACTTTTTAGTTGAAGGAAGATGATTTATGATAAAGTTAAAGTTGATCACCTCAGTGATAGCTGAAGTTTTATAGTTTAGAGTAAGGTGAAGTTAAGAGCTCACTTTCTTATTCAACATCCTAGTAGCATGTTGTAAAGAATTTTCTCCAGGGGGGCTAAAAGCTAGATCTGGAGCTCGTTGGCCAGGACTATATCTCATAACATGTGGCAGAGCTGGCCAGGTGGGGAATAGAACTCACCTGGCTGCACAGTGGACACTGTATTGGCTTGTGACCAATTGGTCTGGGCACTGGATGTGTATATCAGCATTGTTGCCCAGTACTATGGACTGAATTGTTTACTCTCAAAATGTATATACTGAAGCTCTAACCCTCAATGTGACTGTATTTAAAGATAGGGCCTTTAAAGAAGTAATTAAGGTTAAATGAGGTCATAGGGTAGGGCCTTAATCTAATAGGACAATAGCCTTATAAGAAGACTATACAGACATCAGAGATAAGAGACAAGAAAACTACAAGAGACATCAGAGATAAGAAGACTATAAGAGACATCAGAGATATACACATACAGAGAAGGAGCACATGAAGACACAGAGAAACAGACTATCTACAAGTCAAGAAGATAGGCCTCAGGAGGAACCAGCCTCACAAGGAACCAGCCTCACAAAGAACCTTTTATCTTGCATTTCCATATCCCCAAAACTGTGAAAAATGAATGTCTGTTGCTTAAGCCACACAGTCTATGGTATTTTGTCATGGCAGCTTCAAAAGACTAATACTCTCATAAGCTTGATCTCTCTTCATCTTTTGCCAGCCACTGATGTTGCTTACTTGCTCTACTTTTTTGCTCCTAATTCAAAATCTGGTTGTCTGAAATGACCAGAATCTGAATCTTGTTACAAAGAATGTCAAAAACAGACCACCAGAACATCCAGCTTCTATAGAATATATATGGAAATAGATTCCGTCTCCCATCAACTTGCATAAGGTGGGGAGTTCCCCATGCATAAGAAGGGTGTACAAATACCAGACAACCATTGTGACCTGTTTTAGAAGCTAAAAATTAGGCATTGGGTAAGGAGGTAGATAAAAGCACCGGAAATCAGGGAGGTCAGGAATGCACAGTGGAGGATTTTTTTTATTTTTTATTTTTTCTGGAAGAGAGATTTTGAGAAAAAAACAGAAAATATAACATATAAAGGAATAGCCAACTGTTGGCTAAATTTCCTCTAATCTGGCCAGATTGCAGCTCCTATGCAGGTGCCAGGCACTGTGTTCCTCATTTGCAGGCTGAGACCAAGCTGGAATGAAAGTCATGCTTATGTATGGGCCCCATTTTCTCAAATATTAATGTGCTCTCCAGGGCAAGGGAAACAATTACTACTACTACTACTCCACGTGACACGGGATTAATAGGTAGACAGACACATACAGGGTGATAGGTCACAAATGATAGTGCCTTTCCCAAGATGAAATAAGGCTCTGGAGAAATATTCAGTTCTCAGTCTGAAGGAACTCTGATCTCTGAAGCAAATGTTTCAGGAAGGATTTTGTTATACTTTGTCACTATAGCAATAGATCCCCAGTTAAGGTGAGCCTCTGTTGGGACCCAGGGCCCTCCCTATGCAGGCTCATATGTGCTCCTGTGCACTGGTTGGTTGTCTATGCAATATTCTGGATTCTGTGGAGGAACAGAGATCAAACAATTTTCTAGTTATAACTCAATTGGACAGGAATTTCAAGGCTCTTACTTAATTATGCTGTTTGGGAAATCATTTTCCGAGTATTTATTGCTCTATTGAAAATGGCATCGTGCATCTTAAAGAACAGTTGGAAAGCAGGAGCTTATTAGTCAAGGATGCTGAAATCTCATTTTCCTCATTTACCTACCTATCATTTCTATTTTTGGGTTGTCCGTGTCATAGAATTAATTTCTCTCATGTCAACCCTCAATTAAAATATACTATATGAAAGTAATTATTTGGCTATAAAAATGATAGAATTAATATGAATTCAATTAATCTCAAATATTAAACCAAAAATGTGAGTTTAAAAGTATATGAAAGAAAAACATTGTTTTTCAGTTATTTTTAGATATTTGCTGGCATTGCTACCGTCTTTGTTTACTAGCAAATATGAAGCTACCTTGTAGTTAGTCCATCTCTGAGCCCTTGTAGCAGCAATTAAACTTCAGGCAGTATGTTTTGTCTATACCTATCATTTTAGTGTCCCTGTCCCACATTTTCTAAGGCCATGGTTCTAGCCCTCGGGGCGATGCTGGGTCAAGGCACCCAAGGACTTCCATTTGGCTCTATTGTTATTACTGCACTTTTACCAACACTGTACCCATCCTGAACTGTGTGGTTTGCTTGTGAGTGTTTCACACTTATTCCTTTCTGCTGCTGCTGCTTCATTTTTCAGGCAGGAGAAACAGATAGAAGATGACATGGACTAGTTTGCACACCACCTGACTTCTATTTGGGAAGTTGGAAAAAGAAAGACATCTCCTACACTCCCTTGCAGGATTCTGAGTGTTAATTAGTTTTAGCCAACTAGATGAACTTGCATACAGTGTGAAAGAGAGACCACAGCAGAGGCTCCAGAGTCCTGTCCTGTGGGAAGGCAAGGTCATGGGAATAGGAGGCTTTCTCCAAGAGCTGGCTTCCAGGGGCACTTTTCCTGATTCCTGAGTAAAAGAAAAGGCAGCAGCAATTGCACAGTTTTGCAATACTTGGCTTGTAGTTGCAGGAACAACTCACAGGCAGCATTTAATAGCCTTGACAGAGCAACTTCCCTATGGTAGTGAGATTTATTTTATTCAAGAAGTCTTTCTCAGAAGCCTAGCTTATATACCCTTCCTTCAGCCATTTCACTTATTGTATGTGTATCCACTTCCATGTATTAAACCATATCCTAATGAAAATCTCTGAAGTGATTTCTGTTTTCTGTAGTGAGCCAACCCTTACAGATAGGTCAGAGGGATGCCTACATATCATTCACTTTTACTGCCCTAGGCTCAGTGTTAGGAACAATTATGGGTAATACTTTTTTTGTATATTGCACAAAGAGGACTCAAAGTGGGACAATTCCTGAATTGAATGTACATAATACAATAAAAACTGGTAAATAGCACCTTCATGTAAAGATATGTCAAGAAATAAACTACAGAAGTTTCTGGTTACATGTTTTGTGCCTAATTTAGCTTTATGGTATATAGAAAGTTTATTTTTTGCTTTGTTTTGTTTAATTATTATTATTTTTAAAATATTTTATTTAAATTCAATTTGCCAACATATAGTATAATACCCAGTGCTCAACCCATCTTGTACCCTCCTTAATGCCTGTCACCCAGTTATCCCATCCCCTCACCCACCTCCCCTTCTGCCACCTTTTGAGAGTTATGAATCTTTCATTGTTTTAAAGATTTTATTTATTTATTTGAGAGAGAGACAGAGAGAGAGAGAGAGAGAACAAGAGCAAGCAGCAGGAGAAAAAGAAGGTGAGGGCAGCCTGGGGGGTCCAGCAGTTTAGCACCGCCTTCAGCCCAGGGTGTGATCCTGGAGATCTAGGATCAAGTCCCACGTTGGGCTCCCTGCATGAAGCCTGCTTCTCCCTCTGCCTGTGTCTCTGCCTCTCTCTATGTGTGTGTCTGTCATGAATAAATAAATAAAATATTTAAAAAAAAAAAAACACAGAAGGTGAGAGAAAATGTAAGCAGACTCCATGCTGAACCAGAGCCTGATGCAGAGCTTGATCTCACAGCCATGAAATCATGATCCGAGCCAAAATCAAGAGTCAGATGCTCAACTGACTGAGCCACTAGTTGCCCCTGTATACAAGAATTTCTTAGACAGCTTAGAATTTTTGGAACATTTTTAGGCCATGTTAGAATCTTGTGTTGAAGGAAAATACAGGACCTACATACTCTTGAGGAAGGCTGGTTGATCATCTTTCTTTCAAGTGTGCCTAAATACTCTATCACTTTATTACAAAAGCAATAAAGAAGAATTGTTTTTACTAAATGTCAAGACTGGACTGAGGCTTAAGTCTTTAAAATCTGACTTTTGTTACCCAATCTGGTACTGACCTGGAGATGTTTCAAAAGAAAGACCAAACTGAAGGATGAAGGGAGCTGCAGAGAATCCAAGGCCTGAAAATACCCATGGGCCAGTCGAGTGGTTAAGAAAGGAAAAGCTTCAGGAGAAAACTTTGCTTCATCCTCATGGTTTATTTTTCAACTGGTCCTCTTTCCTTAAAGATGATTCTCATCAAGATGTAACTTTACCCTCAAGAATTTTCATGTTATGGTATATTATTTCCTTTCTGCCCAGATAAAAAATTTCCCAATCTGTAAACTACAAGTCCAGGTTATATACAAAGTTTGAAAATTTTTTATCCTGAAAGTAAAGTTCTCACTGGACTGGATACTTCAGTCTTAGTTTACTCAGGCTGTTATAACAAAGTACCACAGACCAGTAGTTTATACAACAATTTATCCCTCACAATTCTGGAGGTTGGAAGTATAAGATCAGGGTGCCAGCATGCTTGGGTTCTGGTAAAGTCTCTCTTCTGGGTTGTAGACTGCTGACTTCTAATTATATACTCACATGATGGAAGCAGCAAGAGAGCTCTATAGGGTCTCTTTTTATAAAAGAAGTAATCCCATTTGTGAGGGCTTCACACTCACCAGCTAATCACCCCCAAAGGGCCCCACCTCATAACATCATCACAATAGAGATTAAATTTTAACATATGCATTTGAGGAAACAGAAACCTTCAGTCTATTGACTCAGTTGTCTTCTTTTTTCAAGCATGTCAGTGTTGGTGGATAGTATGTGTGAAATGCCCCACCTTTTCACTGTGTCCATGTTAGCCCTGGCAGTGGATTTTTATTTTCTATAATGTAAGTGCCTGATTTAAGCTTTTGGGTGCCGAGACATTCACTTCAAAGATGGCTATGTCAAATGTACACATTGCCAGCTACATGACCAGATAAAGAGCCAGGTTAACTCCTCACAACTCCAACCCCAGCCTCCTTTGTTTTAGAGATCTTGGTGGATGTCATTTGATCATCTGATCATTTGGCCACATTTTTTTCTTCCCACACTTTAATTCCCATTCTTATGTTTAAAATTCACCAATAAAGAGTGAACAGATGAAACCCTAGGCCTCCAGCCTCAACACAATAAAAACAGAGACCCAGGTGCTCATGCTCTCTTTCTCTCTCTCTCAGTCTCCCTCTCCAGGACCTCAAAATGTGGTCCAGTTGTGCTGTATAACTTCCAGGACTTTTGAATAGCAAGGTTTATTTCTTTTAAAGTTTCTTAATGGTTGTTGCTGAGGACATTCTATAATCATACTAAGAACCACAGGGTCTAGACAAACACAATCTTGGTTCCAAAAGAGGAATCTGGGTCCAGGTGAGTGCCCCAGGGATTTCTAGCTAATCGCATCATTATAGATAGGCTAAGACCAGTACAGAACAACCCAGCTCTAATAAATATCTACCTTATTCCCTTTCCTTTTCCATATATGGGAAGGAAACAGTCGTGAGAAGGGGAGTTGTCGTGTTCAGTGTAAAGGGAGGCCAGGTTTATTGCACTCAGGCTGCTCACCACTCCTAACCCTTCACCCTATACTCTGTCTGTCTGTTATGTTTGCATAGAAGCAGCTGTGAGATGATTGTCATCTGCTGGGGAGTAGTAAAAGAATCATCTCTAATGATGTTTGGAAATGGGCTTCATTCAATATTTAGAGACTTTCTGGACTGGGAACTTAAGTTTTATTGAGGAACATGAGATTTCCAGTAAATTTTCTAGTGAGACTAATGTGTGGTAACTTTTTAGGCTCCTGAGTTCCATTTTCTGACATTGACATGGTCAAAATTCCTTTAATTAGCTTTTTCTTTTTTGAGGCAGAAGGAAAGAAGATAAAATGTTCAAGAATATGCATTTTTGTTAAAATGTGCTAAACCACACTAGGCTGTTTTCAAATTGAAAAGGTAATATAAACACCAAAGCCTGCCAAACTATAAGCCCTCTTAAACTCAAATGAGAGCGATTTACTAGGTGCTATTTTTACTGTGTGAATAAGAGGAACCAGATTTGAACTGAAGTATAACCACATTCATTGCTTGGTATTTTACATATGTTTTTATCTTACTCCAATTAGCTATGCTACCTAACCTCTTGTTCTGATGTGAAAATAGTAAATTAGAGATGACTTTTGGAGCTGGTGGTAACTAGACTTGACAGATGCTGAATAAATAGCTAGCTGCTAACCTCAAGTGAAATATAGAACTAACTCCTCGCTGCTGGTCTAATTTGATCTAATTTGTACAATTGTCTTTATTTATGATCTTATGAAAAAGATTGTTGACAACAGCATTTCAGATAGGTGTTTTGTAAATCCTCAAACCTGTGAAAGTTTTTCTTAATCTGTCATATTTGCATTGGCAAGCAGTACACACCTAAGTGCCATCTACACCCATGCTTTATGGGGCTAGAAGTTATTTGGTTAGAAGAAAAAAAATATTTGCCTACCTACAATAGAAACTTTTCAAAACTTTTCACTCAGCGGTCTGCTATTTTGCAATTTAATAGAGTTGCCTGATTTCTTTGCTCTTGATAGAACTATAAGGATATCTTTCTTTGTTTCTCCTACCTCAAGGCTTAGGAGAAGGAGTTTACCCTCTGTGAAGGAGCAGTGAGGAATTAATTTATAAAGAGAAACAGAGAGTGAAAGTGTACAAGGTACTGATAATAGGGTGTTCCTACAAGGAAGCAGGTGGGGCAAATTAGAGAAATGTTGGAAAAGATGAGTTTTTAATCTCCTCCTGCTCTGTGTGCCCAGTGCTGTGTGGGCTGATAAGGGGTTTAAACCCATTGCTGTGTTCATCACTTAACCATTCAATCAGCAACCTGGTTTTAATTGTTTTCATGTATTTATGATGACTAATTTTTCTTTGATTTTATTAACTATTTCAACTCTTCAAAGTAGAAAAGTGGCCCTAAATTAATCATAAATAATAAAAAATACTATGTTAAAATAATTTTGACATAGTATGCAATTTGCATTTTTTAAATGTGCTGAAAATTTCTAATCAACTGATTTTTCAGAACTATGGTAAATTTCTGAAAACAAGCTCTAGCATGTAACATGGAAGGTTGTGTGTTTTGGTATGTTTGGTTTGCAGTTTCATCTATACTTGAGAACTAACGCGATAGGAGAATCATTTCTCAGGACTAAAACAATAAGAGAATCACTTCTCCAATTTGTAGTAATGATAACAGTGACCATTTGGATCATGAAAAGAAAAAAAGAAGTGGCACATTCATTATGTAGGTGAATGCTGTGATACCACTTTAAAGGGTGAAAAAAAATACTATAGAATTTGGGTCCCCTTAAAGCCTCATATTCCTAACAGAAAGGAAAGGCAGTTCACATGAACTTGGAGTAGTTCTGTCCTCCTAACATTGTCTCTATTTTTTAATTCTCTGGGTCACCTACCTATTTTCTTCTTTAGTGTTATGTTAAGGTACATCATGAAGTAATAAAGAATTTGACATGAAAACAGTAGGGCCATTTCTTTCTGAGGAAAATAGGTTTTACTTCATTACATTTCTTGGAAAGGCAACTTTCTTCTTCCCAAGTCCTATACAATCATCTCTGGAGTGCCTGCGTGGCTCAGTGAGTTGAGCATGGCACTCTTTTTTTTAGATTTTATTTATTGATTTGCAAGAGAGAGAGAGAGCGAGCGCATGAGCAGGGCAGGGGGAGTGGCAGCAGAGGGAGAGGGAGAAGCAGACCCCCCTGAGCAAGGAGCCTGATGAAAGGCTCAATCCCAGGACCCTGGGATCATGATCTAAGCCAAGGCACCCAAAGTGTGGGACTCTTTTTTTAATGCATTTTTAAAAGATTTTATTTATTTATTCATGAGAGACAGAGAGAGAGAGAGAGAGAGAGAGAGAAGCAGAGACACAAGCAGAAGGAGAAGCAGGCTCCATGCAGGGAGCCCAATGTGGGACTCAATCCTGGGTCTCCAGGATCACACCCTGGGCTGAAGGCGGCACTAAACCACTGAGCCACTGGGGCTCCCCTGGGACTCTTGATCTCAGCTCAGGTCTTTATCTCAAGACTGTGAGCTCAAGCCCTGTGTTGGGCATGGAGATTACTTTTTAAAAAAATCATATCTCTAGGGGTTAGGCCAGGCTAATAACAATGGATTATCATCATCATTGCCAAACATTTTTAGAGTGGCATAGAGCATACATTCTATGCCAGGTAATGGGAAATAAATGCATAGAACAGTTCTTGCCCTGATGGTGCCACTGATCAGTCAATGATCTTTGGTGATGGTGATCAGTCAGTCATCTTTCTGATACATGATGCAGGTCCTCTCTCAGACCTCTCAGTTAGGATGCCTGGGGGCCACAGGTCAGCAAACCAGCAAGTTGCATATGCTACATGTTTAGCAACTCAAATTGCCTTTTTTTATTTTTAAAGAATTCAGGAATGGCAGAGTCTGAAGTGCAGAGTATTTATAGACAGTCTTGACTGAAGCAATCAAACACAGGCATAACTCTGAAGGGCATGAGGAATCAAGATGTGGAAGCTACCTGAGCCCTATCTTGGGGCTTCAGCACGTGAGGGTTCCATTCTACCTAATAGTTTCTCAATACAATAAATCGATCATTCTGACTCAGATAATACTTCAGAGAAGACTAAATGGTCTTTCTTGATGTCAGTTTATACAATTTTTAGGAAGTTACATAAATTTGTAAGTGAGGAAGAGGGTTAGGTGGAGTTTAATGCATTTGCTTGCCTACCCTAGGAAGGCCACAGGAGGAAGTTGAACAGCCTAGAATATACTTTAAGCTAATTTTGATCTAACTTTCTGCTTTAAATCAAATAGCTCCATGTTTGGTACATAAAAGACCACCAATGTAGGTTTATTATAATGATTTAAAATGAATCTTTGGAATAAAATATGGACTCTTTTCAGTACTGCTAACTCAGACATTAGGCCAACATTTCCTACCTATCCCTCAGAATACCTTTGTCCTATATGCTTCTAAACTTCATTCTTGGCAATCCATTTAATGTAATTGTATAATTATATTTATTCTGACTATTCTGATGGGGAAAACCTTCAGCTATACATAACTTTGTAATTTACTGGATTGGAAGAGTAAGTATTCCTGGTTTAGGTTACTTTTAAGCACTAATTATAATGGGGGTGTTATAGCTATCCAAAAGCTTATCTTTATAAGCATGGCATGATGGAAAGCAAACAACGTGTTTAGAATAGTTTGTCCTGCAGGTACTGAAGAGACTGGTGTGTGGGCCAGTAGGTAGACCTTCATTGCATAATGGCAATACTTTCTTAAATGTAGACACTCTTGAAAGTCTTCATGTAAACATGCCCAGAATACTTTGCTCTACTCTTCTAAGTTTGAGGAGACTTTATTTGACATCAAGATTCCAACAAAATAAAGAGAAAATTAAAATACATAGTTTCATGTGTAGCTTTTTGTGATTATTGGGATGCATTTCAATGAAAACCACTTTGTATTAGGCTTACATCCAAATTAAGCAACATTTGGGTATTTACTAAGTGTGTTTACTGTGCATTTATTCTGTGCTAAGAAGCGTTTATACAAAATTAGAAATATTCTCATTTGATAGTAGAAGAATATCTGGCTTAAAGTTTGCTCAGAATCACCTAATAAATGGTTTTGGAAATGAAAGCAGATAATAAAACGGATTGGCAAAAAGCCAGTTTAAGGGGAGCCTGAGTGGCTCAGGTGGTTAAGCATGTGACTTTTGATCTCAGGTCAAGTCTTAATCTAAGGGTTGTGAGTTCAAGCCCTGCATTGGGCACCATGCTGGGCATGGAGCATACTTAAAAAGACAAACAAACAATTACTAGATATCCCGTCTATACACCATAATAGCGTGCGCGCGCGCACACACACACACACACACACACACACACACACACGAGCTAAATGATCCCAGCAGAACTCCATAAGTTCACCCTCTCAGGAGAATAATACAGAGCACTGCTTGCCCTAGGGCATCTGGAACAGTTGAAGCAGGGAAAGAAGGACATAGTTCTAAAAACAGAGGCATGAAGTAAACATTATATACTGAATATTGTGTTCTCCAGCCCTATTCTCTACTGGATGCCTAAAAATTTGTAAGATAGGCTAATAACTCCAGACAGGAGATGAAAACTCTTCTGTACAGATTATGAACAGCCTGAGGATAAAAACCTATAAACAATAAGATCAAAGGCTCCCCTGTGAAGTTGTCCATACCACTTATACTTTGTAAAGCCCACTGTTGATCATTACACAGACTGGTATCTCAATTATTATCTTGGTGGCCCATCCTTAAATACAAGCCACCAACAAGAATGATTAGATATCTGATAGAAAACTCTTATACCAAAAATAACAATGAAAACCAACCAATGGGGGAAAGACTACACAAAGAAACCACACAGGACAATAAAGCCTTAATAATATAACTGCTATGATAGAGTCTCTATCCTCTACTTTTATAGTATCTTTAGAAAGAAGAACATCTATCAAATAAGAACAGAATGTTGGCGAAAAATGTATTATTTTTTAAAGTCAAGAAAGAATTCTTGTAAATTAAAATTAAATACATGGAAATTAAATATATGTTGGAAAATAATATGAGGAAATTTCCCTGAATGTGGAACAAAAAGTCAAATATATGGATAGTAGTAAAGAAAAGAAGAAAATTAGAAGATTGGTTCAGAAGATCTAACACTCAAATAAGAGTTTTAGAAAAGTCAAAAACTGTTAAAAGAGAGAAGAAAATTGTTTTTAAATCTTCAAGGAAGAGGTGCCTGGGTGGCATAGTCAGTTGAGTGACTCTTGGTATCAATTCATGTTGTGATCTCAGGATCCTGAGATCAAGCCCTGCATTGGGCTCTGGCTCAGTCTAGTGTCTGCTTGAGATTCTTTTTTTTTTTTTTTAAGATTTTATTTATTTATTCATGAGAGACACAGAGACAGAAAGGCAGAGACATAGGCAAAGGGAGAAGCAGGCTCCATGCTGGGGACCCAATGTGGGACTCGATCCTGGGACTCCAGCATCAGGCCCTGAGCTGAAGGCAGAAGCTCAACCACTGAGCCACTCAGGCATCCCTGCTTGAGATTCTCTTTCTCTCTTCCTCTGCCTCTATTGCTTCAGTTGTCTCTCTAAAATAAACAAATCTTTAAAAAATGACAATTATGAGAATAAGAATAAATGAGAAAAAGGGAAAAAGTAGGGCAGCCGAGGTGGCTCAGTGGTTTAGTGCTGCCTTCAGCCCAGGGCATGATCCTGGAGACTCAGGATCAAGTCCCACGTTGGACTCCTGGATGGAGCCTGCTTCTCCCTCTGCCTGTGTCTCTGCCTCTCTCTCTCTCTCTCTCTCTCTCTCTGTGTGTGTCTCTCATGAATAAATAAATAAAATCTTTAAGAAAAAAAGAAAAAGGAAAAAGTAATTGTACTGTGCCAGGTGCTTCATCTATGAATATCATTTACATAATAGTAATGATGTAAACAATAAATACTGATTTAAACTGCAATATTTTACAATCATACTAAGAGCATTAGAGCTTGGACATGGAGAGAGAGAGTGATTGAGGGAGAGAAAGAATATGTTGGTAGCAGGAGGAGTTCTCAAAGATAATGTCAAAAAATTAAAAAATCAAGATGTAGCATTATAATCATGCTATATAGAGTTGTAAAAATAAAAGAACAAAAGAAACACTTAAAAATGTTAAGGACTCTGTGGAATAGGATACTGAGGGTGTATTAGATAGTACTTTTTCAATAACAAGCCTTGTAATACTGGTTGTTTGAAACTATGCAGATGCATAAAAACCTAAAATAAAAACTTCTAATGTCTTACAATATTTTGTTAAAAAAAACTATTTATTTATCAGAGGTGAGCAGAAGGGGAAGGAGAGCGAGAGAGAGACAACCTCCAACAGAGTCTGTGCTGAGCACTGAGCCTTGATGTAGGGCTTGATCTCAGGACTCTGAGATCATGGTCTGAACTGAAACCAAGAGTCAGAGACTTACCTGACTGAGCTACCCAGGCGCCCCTGGCTTGCAACATTTCTTAGGTAATGTTCTTATTTAAGGTAAGCTCACTCCAGAATTGTACAGGCCTCCAAAGAAAGATGGATTTGTTTTTCCCAGAAATAATCCATCTGGAGTCCAGGTGAGGGCATTACATTTCACACTATCCCAAATCCTAACTTCTGGGTGGTGTCAACCTAAGGATAAAAACTAGTTTAAGAGGCAAAGCATTTATTTGAGTTGAAAGAACTGCAATTTGAGGCACACAGATTTAGATAGAAATCCAAGTAGTGTCCCAATTACTGGAGGTGAACTCAGGGTTTTCATAGAAAAAAATAGGAAGATTAGGTAAGTTGTTTTTGAGAAGAGTTGATTGGTGCTGATAAGGAAGGCTAGGTTTGTATGTACTCCAATTAATTGGTCAGGTGAAGGGGGTCACTATGCAAAAGTTTACTTTGCTTTTCTTGTTCTTACTGGCCTCTTGGAATGTTAGAGGTTTTTTTTTTTTTTAAGATTTTATTTATTTATTCATGAGAGACACAGAGAGGGGGAGAGAGAGAGAGAGAAAGAGAGAGAGAGAGAGAGGCAGAGACACAGGCAGAGGGAGAAGCAGGCTCCATGCAGGGAGCCTGACATGAGACTCAATCCTGGGTCTCCAGGACCACACCCTGCGCTGAAGGCAGTGCTAAACCACTGAGCCACCCAGGCTGCCTGAAATGTTGGAGGTTTAACCCAGTTCAAAGGTTTAGAAAACAAGATGTGCAAGGCAGTTCCAGCTCTATTTTAAAAATGGCTGTGTTTACATCATTTTTCACAATGGACACCCACTGCATGGGTAAAGAATTATGATTGCCACAGCCAATTTTTTTTTACCCCCAAGCATAAATAAATGAGTGGTTCCAATCACTATTTCTCCCAAGCTTCTGCTTTCTTTCATTTACAGAGTATTATTAATTTTCACCATAATTTATTGAGGGATATTTTAGACTATGTGTATCATGAACTAGTAGAAGGTGTTCTGAGCTAGAAATCAAGAGAACAGCACCTTCTATGATGGCTTACTGTGTTTGTTAGTCAAAATGGGTTAAGCTTACACTGCTGTAACAAACTACCCATAATCTCAGTGGCTTTTACATATACACATTTGTTTTTGTCTCAAAGTTTACTCTAAGGGAACAGAGAAACTAGAGAAACTAAAGTTTTTCATTATTTCAGTTAAAATTTTTCTCTTTTGCAAAATTAGGGGATGAAACTAATTACTGGTTTCCCAAAACACTCAGCCCTTTTCATCTACGTCTCTTCTACCATAGATTGGGACATCTCATAGGTGATGAATTTGATGGTGATGATGAACACATCACCAATTCATATGAAATTAATTCTAATAATATATTTAGCTCTTACTATATGCCAGACACTGTGCTATGTGCCTTGGAGACATTTTTGTCATTTAAACATGAAGACAATATTGTGAAGTGAATAGTCGTAAGTAAGGAAATAGGAGCACCTGGGTGGCTCAGTCTGTTAAGCCGCTTCCTTGATCTCACCCCATAGGGGGGCTTGAACTTAAGAAAAAAGAAAAGAAAGTAAGGAAATAGAGATTCTGATCTTTTCCCAAACCTGCTTTACGTAGTCTCCTTCATTTCAGTTGATGACGATCCTGCCTTTCTAGTTGCTCAAAACCAAAATTTGAACTCTCTTTTTCACATATCACCCAACAAGAAACTATTGACTCTACATCAAAATATGTAAAATATCCAGCTACTTCTGATACCTGATACCACCTTGACCTTTCACCTCAGCAACTGCACAGTTTACATACCTCTATCCTTACTATTTAACAGCTCATTCTCAATGTAGCAACCAATGTGATATTAACAGACCAGCATCTAATATGGTGACTCCTCTGCTCAAATGTCTGGAGTGTCCTGGAGAGCCCTAAATTATCTGGCTCTCTGTAATCCTGTCTGCTTTCTTCTTGGGTTTCTTCTCCTGTTCCTTTCCCTTTAGTTATATTGGGCTTTCTGGTATTCTTAGACCACACAGTCTTCCTCATGCTTAAGAACTTTGCACTGACTTTCTATTCCTTGAATGCATCTTATCCAGGTATTTGGCAGTCAATTTTTGTTATGGACTGAATGTTTGTTTCTTACCAAAATTCATATATTGAAGCCCTGACCTCTAATGGGTAACATTGGAGGGAGGGCCTTTGAGAACTAATTAGGGTTAGGTAGCTTTGGAAGGTGGGATCTTCTTGACAGGATTAGTGCCTTATAAAAAAAGAAATATAGACCTCCAATTGTACAAGGTGAGAAAGGCCATGTAGGTAAATAGCAAGATGGCAACTCTCTACATGCCAGGAAGTAGGTCCTCACCAAGAACTGAATCTGTGCAGACAGATTCTTGGACTTCTCAGCCTCCAGAGCTGTGGGAAGTCAATGTCTGATTTTTAAGCCATCCAGTCTGTGGTGTTTTGTTATAGCATCTGGAGCTGACTAAAATAACTACCTCCTCAAGTCTTTGCTCAAATGTCACCTTTTCAATAAGGATCATTTTAATCTTTCTATTTCATGTGGCATTCTGATCTCCATCAAATCCCCACTGTCTCTAGCACTTTTGTTTCCTTCCTCCCTGCTGAATTTTACCCTTAGCATTTAGCACCTTCTTTCAAAATATTACTATTTATACTCCCAAACTGGAATGCAAACTGCAGATGGGCAGAGATTTTTTATCTGTTTGCTATTATTCATCAACTTTCTAAAACAGAGTACTTACTAGGTGCTCAATTCTAGCATTTATATCTTGGTCTTTAATACTGTTTTCCAATAGAAGAATCCATGGATCCCTGAAATGGACTGGGGCAGCAAAAATGCAAGATAAAACTGGAGCATCTTGTGGTGGAAAGTAAGGAAAAGCTTACAAAATGATGGTAAGCTGAAACTAAGATAATATTGCATATCAACTATACTTCAATAAAAAATATATTTAAATGATGGTGACATTATGAAGGATATAGAAGCAACTCAAAGGAACATCCAGTAGCCAAAGCTGAAACATTCTGATCAAGAAAATAAATACAAATAATAAGCCATAAGGTAAAATAAATATCAATGCTAATATGCTGATATACACAAATGATTAAATAAATAAATAAATAACCAGCTCTTTGTTGCAGAAGAATTCCAATTAATGAATGTAGAAAGAATGAGGGACACATGGAATGATCATGAAGCAAACACCACAGTTAAATTTCTATAGGCAAGATCCACTAATAGATGGTAAAATCAGTGAGAAGAAGGAGAAACTAGATATTTATATGATCTCAACATGTCTTTCCCAGAATATTTATTAATTACAAGGGGAAAATAGTAACTTTCCAGTGAAGAAACCAGAAGATACAACCTTAACAAAATGATCAGATATAATAGCATCATGCATTACCTGATAGGATGCCCAAATTGTTACCAGTACTCTTTAAAACTGTCGAGGTCATGAAAGACAAGGAAAGTATGAGGAGCTATCCCAGACTGAAGAAGCTTCTAATGAAACATTGCAACTAAATCCCAGATCAGATGTGAAGGCCTGACCTGATCCTGGAACAGGAAAAGGACATTAAGTGCAAAAACTGGTGGAACATGAGTCAAGTATAGAGTTTGGTAAATTAGTAATATACTATGTTAGTTTTGATAAATTTATCATTGGTCATATTGGATAACATTTAGGGAAACTGTGGAGGGTATACAGGAACACACTGTATTATCTTTGCAATTTTCTGTAAGTCTAAAATTGTTTCAAAATAACATTTTAAAGGGATCCCTGGGTGGCACAGCGGTTTAGTGCCTGCCTTTGGCCCAGGGCACGATCCTGGAGACCCGGGATCGAATCCCACGTTGGGCTCCTGGTGCATGGAGCCTGCTTCTCCCTCTGCCTCTCTCTCTCTCTCTTTCTCTCTCTCTGTGACTATGATAAATAAATAAAAATTAAAAAAAAAAACATTTTAAAAATAGATACATAAGTTATTTGTTAAATGAATATATTTTCTCATCTACAAAATTAAGAAGTTGAATGAATCTCTCAAGTTTTTAATAAATTTATTAAAAAATGTGAAAACATTAATTCTATGAAAAAATTTTAGGGGAACCAAACTGTGGTAAATCTATTTTCACTGGCAGTCTAAAAAAGAGTCAGTTATTGACAATTTATCGAAATAATTTTACATGTTAGACAGCACTTATGATTGATTAGACTGTGAAGAAGAGATATTTTGGCACCAAATAATGAATAAATGGAATAAGTTGGTGGCTAAGCAAAGGATTAGTTAAATGCTTGGGTAAAGACAGAAAATACATTATGAATATAAAAACCTTT
This sequence comes from Vulpes lagopus, assembly GCF_018345385.1. Lineage (NCBI taxonomy): Eukaryota > Metazoa > Chordata > Mammalia > Carnivora > Canidae > Vulpes > Vulpes lagopus. Next base: position 94,239,282 of record NC_054827.1, on the reverse strand, counting down.
ATATAATAATGTTGAACTAGAAACTATATATATATATTATAAATATGTATACTTACATAAATAAAACTCAATATATATAGTTTGATGGCTCTGAAAATATTAATTGCTTGACAAAGCACTCTATAAAAACTGCACATAGTTTTTACTTTCTGAATCTTGAAGTTGGCTCAAGTATTGTGGGGGAGAAGAGATCTACTCCTCTTTTACAAGTTACAGTGGCCTAGACTTGAATCATGATGTGGCTACTGAGTATAAATCCTATGATGTGAAATGAGAGTTTCTTCCACATTTTACTTATACAGCAAGAACCAGCTTGGGAAGAAGACATGATGCATGTTTATTTGATTCTGACAAACTTCAAGCATTTTTGAATACTCCAGATTGCCATCTGCTAAACTCTCGCTTCTTTTTTTTGGTTTGATACTGAGCATCTCATTAAGGTAAAAATGCTTTCTTTTTGCCCTTAAAATATTAAAATCTTTAGAATTACCATTTCCATTTGACTATTCTTAGAATGTTTGATAATTTGAATTTTCAAAAAACACCAGCACACTTTTCATTTTAAGTAGGTAGCTATTTGTATAGTGTAAGCCCTAGCAGTTGGTTTTTCCTTTCTCTTTTCTTTTCTTTCTTTCTTTCTTTCTTTCTTTCTTTCTTTCTTTCTTTCTTTCTTTATTTCTTTCTTCTTTCTTTCTTTCTTTCTTTTTCTTTCTTTCTTTCTTTCTTTCTTTTTCTTCTTTCTTTCTTTCTTTCTTTCTTTTTCTTCTTTCTTTCTTCTTTCTTTCTTTCTTTCTTTCTTTCTTTCTTTCTTTCTTTCTTTCTTTCTTTCTTTTCTTCTTTCTTTTGAATGCAAATGCCTGACTTAAACTTTTATTGCCAAGGCATTCACTTCAAAGAAGGTTATCTTGAATAAACACATTACCTGACATGAAATTGAATCAAGAGCCAGGCCACCTCACCTTGGAGTTCTTTTATTTGAATTTGGGTGATTTAGATAACTGACTGGCAATTTATTCTTTTCTTTTTTCTTTTGAATCTTAAATTTTAAACTCAACAATAAAGGATGAACCCAAGAAATTCTAGGCTCCTGCCCTCAATCCTAATAAAAATATCATCTATCTATCTCTACCTGTGATCTCTTTGTGTGTTTCCAGGTGTACCATGTACCCTCTAGTATGTATGAGTAATAAACTTTGTTATTTTTTTCAGTTTCTTGATGGATACTGATGAGTCTCTTGCAATGATAAGAACCACAAATGTCAGTTCAACCATAATGCTGGTTATCAAAACGCTGAGACTGGCATAGAATAGTATTATATTTTATAATTAATATATGAGTCCATTGGATCCTTAAATCTATGATAAAGTATATGATCATAAGTTATTTTATTTATCTTGTACCTTGAAACATTACTTATATTTTAAGCACCCTGCAAGTTCTTTCATCATTGCCCATTAATTACTTCCAACTATGCTACAAAAAATATAGAATATTAAGCAAGTGGAAGAATGATGGTGTGGTAGGCAGAATGGGCCCTGAAAGAAGTCCACAACTGAAGCCCTGGATTTTGCAAATATTCTACTTTATATGACAAAAGTGGTTACAAACTTTAAGATATGGAGATAATTCTGATTTTCCAACTGGGGCCATATAATTACATGAGCTTAAAGTCAGAGCACTTTCTTTGGCTAAAGTCAGAAAGACATGGCAGACGGGAAAACTGAAAGATTTTAAGTAGGAGAGAAATTCAACAAAACACCACTGGAGAGGGCCACATGGGAAGCATGAGAAAGAATTCAGCAGCTCTAGGCACAAGACCAGCCCATGGCTGACAAGCAACAAGGAACCAGGAACCTCAGTCCTACAACCATGAGGAGTTGAATTGGATCAACAGTTTGAAAAAACTTGGAAGCAAATTCACCCTGGAGCCTCCAGAAAGGAACACAGTCCTGCTGACATCTTAATTATTATAAGATTAAGCAGATGCCCTAAGATGAGCCTATAAGAGGACCTACAGGATTATGAGATAAGATGAGAGATAAGATAAGTATGAGATAAGATAATGAGACAAGTAAGTATAGTTTTAAAATGCTAAATCGGTAATAATTTGTTACAGCAGAAATAAGAAACTAATACAGGTGGTATTGTCTACAAGAATGATGCAATGGAGAAATCACTTATTATATCATCTTTTAATTTTTTTTACTTTGTTTCTCAAGTATCACATTGTCTTTTAGGAGGTATGAAACAAGTATGGAAACATTATCATTGTAATCACTTAAAAAAAAAAACCTTTATTGAAATTACTTGAAGGGAAAACATTTCACACTGATTGGATGGATTAGAACATTGGATTCAAGGGGGATCCCTGGGTGGCGCAGCGGTTTGGCGCCTGCCTTTGGCCCAGGGCGCGATCCTGGAGACCGGGGATCGAATCCCACATCAGGCTCCCGGTGCATGGAGCCTGCTTCTCCCTCGGCCTGTGTCTCTGCCTTTCTCTCTTTCTCTCTGTATGACTATCATAAATAAATTAAAAAAAAAAAAAAAAGAACATTGGATTCAAGAAGCAGCAACACCCTCAATTCTGCTGATAATGGTGACACTGACCATATACAAAATCTCAAACTATGTGTCTTCTGATGACATCATCCTAAAAATGAGGGAACAATATATCTTTAAGGACAAAAAGAAAATACAGTATTTTCATCCAGTTAGTCATTTCACTGGAAGGACTTCACAATACTTATCAATAAGAATCTGGACCATCCTATTCTGTTAAAGGATGTATGACAGTTTTCTTTCATCTTTGATGATGTTTGTACAATATTGTTTACTTTTTTGCATTTTCTTTTTTTATTCAATTTTCTTTAAATTTGTTCACTTGATACAGTTCTTAAGTAGATAATTTCTGAAGGCAGGTGTGTATGCAAAGGTGATTGGAAGGAAATAAATAATGGAGAAATAAAAAGAGTTCTTGGATTGTTCATTGGAGTTGGTGTTTTTAATCTGAAAGTAAATGTGTTTGCAACTTTGGAGTAAAGAAAGTGACTATTCTTTCTTAATAGAATTTACAGGCTTGAGCACGACAGTTGATAAGGCTTAGCTGCATTAAAAAATGTTGTCCATTTGGTGTATATATAATTTCCAAAACCAAGAAGATGCAATGAATATTTTATTTTCGCAATATTTAAGCTCTTATTAAAATTCTGAACAAAGTTGTTTCTCACTATCACTTTATTTTTGTTTTAATAATTTTAAAATGTTGTAAGACCTTCATTGAAATTAAAAATAAAATTTTCCTTTGGACCTAGATGATAAATGGAAATGATTCTTTTCTGATATAATAAGGGTAATCAACTCAAAAACATTTGTGAGGTAGTATGGTAGTATTTCTATAGCAATACTTCATATTGTATGTAACAATATTTTATAGAACAAATGCTCAAAGGTGAATACCTGATAAAATAGCTGTTGTGTCCCTCAGACTCCAGTTAATCTTGCTGATTTTTACTATTTCTATTTTTGGTTGATATAAGTCATTCTTCTGGACATGGTATTAAAATATTTCCACACACCTTGTGAGGCAGTTGAGTAATTCTATCTCATTTATCTATTTAAGTTATTTTATGATTAGAAGAAACAAAGACATACAATTTACTGAATACATAAACAATTAAATATAGTAATGTACTTAATCTTTATAATCCATGATGTAATAGCAAATAAAATTGTTAACATATTTATTGAGCTCTTTTGTTGCTTTAAGCACTGCATGTGACACACAATATGCAAAATGTCATTTAGAGCTTTCACATGTAATTCAGGGGTGGTAGTATTAGCACGCTTGTTTTATAGATTAACCTTAAATTCAGTGAGGTCAGGTAACCTGGAAAAAGTCAAACCTTAATAAATGTGCATGACTCTTTGATTTCACATCTACCAGAAGAGTACGATGTCAAGGAGAAGCAATCAATTCTCCTTTAGTCATTGTATATTTGCCTCTCCCAAAGGTAAGATGGAATTTCTACCCAAGCTTCTCCCACAATGGAAAATGAGCGGAAGAAACAATTTCGACCTTTCTTTTTTATCCACTGGATCATTGCCACAGAGAAGAAGGTGTTAACTTGCTTAGCTAGAACCTGAGAGTTATGGGGTCCATGCCATGCATCATGTGTTACAGTGGGTCACATTGTATATTGAAGTTCAATGCTCACATTGAGAATTAAATCCTTTTTTTTTATAATAAATTTATTTTTTATTGGTGTTCAATTTACAAACATACAAAATAACACCCAGTGCTTATCCCGTCAACAGCCCCACTCAGTGCCCATCACCCATTCACCCCCAGCCCCCCCGCCCTCCTCCCCTTCCACCACCCTTGGTTCGTTTTCCAGAGTTAGGTGTCTTTATGTTCTGTCTCCCTTTCTGACATTTCCCACACATTTCTTCTCCTTTCCCTTATATTCCCTTTCACTATTATTTATATTCCCCAAATGAATCAGAACATACAATGTTTGTCCTTCTCCGATTGACTTACTTCACTAAGCATAATACCCTCCAGTTCCATCCACAATGAAGCAAATGCTGGGTATTTGTCATTTCTAATGGCTGAGTAATATTCCATTGTATACATAAACCACATCTTCTTTATCCATTCACCTTTTGATGGACACCGAGGCTCCTTCCACAGTTTGGCAATTGTGGACATTGTTGCTAGAAACATCAGGGTGCAGGTGTGCCAGCGTTTCATTGCATCTGAGTCTTTGGGGTAAAACTGAGCAGTGCAATTGCTGGGTCGTAGGGCAGATCTATTTTTAACTCTTTGAGGAACCTCCACACAGTTTTCGAGAGTGGCTGCACCAGTTCACATTCCCACCAACAGTGTAAGAGGGTTCCCTTTTCTCCACATCCTCTCCAACATTTGTGGTTTCCTGCCTGGTTAATTTTACCCATTCTCACTGGTGTGAGGTGGTATCTCACTGGGGTTTTGATTTGTATTTCCCTGGTGGCAAGTGATGCAGAGCATTTTCTCATGTGCATGTTGGTCATGTCTATGTCTTCCTCTGTGAGATTTCTGTTCATGTCTTTTGCCCATTTCATGATTGGATTGTTTGTTTCTTTGCTGTTGAGTTTAATAAGTTCTTTATAGATCTTGGAAACTAGCCCTTTATCTGATACGTCATTTGCAAATATCTTCTCTCATTCTGTAGGTTGTCTTGTAGCTTTGTTGACTGTATCCTTTGCTGCGCAAAAGCTTCTTATCTTGATGAAGTCCCAATAGTTCATTTTTGCTTTTGTTTCTTTTGCCTTCGTTGATGTATCTTGCAAGAAGTTACTGTGGCTGAGTTCAAAAAGGGTGTTGCCTGTATTCTCCTCTAGGATTCTGATGGAATCTTGTCTCACATTTAGATCTTTCATCCATTTTGAGTTTATCTTCATGTCTGGTGCAAGAGAGTGGTCTAGTTTCATTCTTCTGCATGTGGATGTCCAATTTTCCCAGCATCATTTATTGAAGAGACTGTCTTTCTTCCAATGGATAGTTTTTCCTCCTTTATCAAATATTAGTTCAGGGTCCACCTCTGCCTTCTATATTCTGTTCCATTGATCTATGTGTCTGTTTTTGTGCCAGTACCACACTGCATATTCTCAGACCATAATGCCTTGAAATTAGAACTAAATCACAACAAGAAGTTTGGAAGGACTTCAAAAACGTGGAGGTTAAGGACCATCCTGCTAAAAGATGAAAGGGTCAACCAGGAAATTAAGGAAGAATTAAAAAGATTCATGGAAACTAATGAGAATGAAGATACAACCGTTCAAAATCTTTGGGATGCAGCAAAAGCAGTCCTAAGGGGGAAATACATCGCAATACAAGCATCCATTCAAAAACTGGAAAGAACTCAAATACAAAAGCTAACCTTACACATAAAGGAGCTAGAGAAAAAACAGCAAATAGGTCCTACACCCAGCAGAAGAGGGAGAGTTAATTACGATTCGAGCAGAACTCAACGAAATCGAGACCAGAAGAACTGTGGAACAGATCAACAAAACCAGGAGATGGTTCTTTGAAAGAATTAATAAGATAGATAAACCATTAGCCAGCCTTATTAAAAAGAAGAGAGAGAAGACTCAAATTAATAAAATCATGAATGAGAAAGGAGAGATCACTACCAACACCAAGGAAATACAAATGATTTTAAAAACACATTATGAACAGCTATACGCCAATAAATAAGGCAATCTAGAAGAAATGGATGCATTCCTGGAAAGCCACAAACTACCAAAACTGGAACAGGAAGAAATAGAAAACCTGAACAGGCCAATAATCAGGGAGGAAATTGAAGCAGTCATCAAAAACCTCCCAAGACACAAGAGTCCAGGGCCAGATGGCTTCCCAGGGGAATTCTATCAAACGTTTAAAGAAGAAATCATACCTATTCTACTAAAGCTGTTTAGAAAGATAAAAAGAGATGGAGTACTTCCAAATTTGTTCTATAGGGCCAGCATCACCTTAATTCCAAAACCAGACCAGACCCCCCAAAAAGGAGAATTACAGACCAATATCCCTGATGAACATGGATACAAAAATTCTCAACAAGATACTAGCCAATCGGATCCAACAGTACATTAAGAAGATTATTCACCATGACCAAGTAGGATTTATCCCCGGGACACAAGGCTGGTGCAACACTCGTAAAACAATCAATGTGATTCATCATATCAGCAAGAGAAAAACCAAGAACCATATGATCCTCTCATTAGGTGCAGAGAAAGCATTTGACAAAATACAGCATCCATTCCTGATCAAAACTCTCCAGAGTGCACGGATAGAGGGAACATTCCTCAACATCTTAAAAGCCATCTACGAAAAGCCCATAGCAAATATCATTCTCAATTTGGAAGCAATGGGAGCCTTTCCCCTAAAATCAGGAGCAAGGCAGGGATGTCCAGTCTCACCACTGCTATTCAACATAGTACTGGAAGTCCTAGCCTCAGCAATCAGACAACAAAAAGACATTAAAGGCATTCAAACTGGCAAAGAAGAAGTCAAACTCTCCCTCTTCGCTGATGACATGATACTCTACATAGAAAACCCAAAAGCCTCCACCCCAAGATTGCTAGAACTCATACAGCAATTTGGTAGCGTGGCAGGATACAAAATCAATGCCCAGAAATCAGTGGCATTTCTATACACTAACAATGAGACTGAAGAAAGAGAAATTAAGGAGTCAATCCCATTTACAATGGCACCCAAAAGCATAAGATACCTTGGAATAAACCTAACCAAAGAGGTAAAGGATCTATACCCTAAAAAGTACAGGACACTTCGAATAGAAATTGAGGAAGACACAAAGAGATGGAAAAATATTCCATGCTCATGGATTGGCAGAATTAATATTGTGAAAATGTCAATGTTACCCAGGGCAATTTACACATTTAATGCAATCCCTATCAAAATATCATGGACTTTCTTCAGAGAGTTAGAACAAATTATTTTAAGATTTGTGTGGAATCAGAAAAGACCCCGAATAGCCAGGGGAATTTTAAAAAAGAAAACCATATCTGGGGGCATCACAATGCCAGATTTCAGGTTGTACTACAAAGCTGTGGTCATCAAGACAGTGTGGTACTGGAATTAAATATTTTTGCCCTGCCTTCCACTATTGAAATGAATGCTGTTGCATTCATTTCAGTGCCAAGAGAAGCAGGCCCTTGATGAAGTGTGTTATCTGTTTTCTCTCTCTCTCCAACGGCAGCCAGATGCAGGTTTGGACACAGGCCAAGGGGTCCAGACTACCTTGGTATTAAGTACTGATGAATGAAGAGGAAACAAATCAAATCTGTTCCATCATTGCACACACTATTCTCTGTCATATGTGGATGTACCTGGGTTGACCCTTCCTCAAATTGCAGTGATTAGGGTCTTATTTGGTGAATGCTTGGGGGCTGAGGCACAAAATGATCAGAGATTAAGGAAGCACGAAAACTCACCAAGGTCTCCTGAATAAGACCATAGACACAAATTCAGCTTTTGCCAGAGAATTTCATTTTTTTAAAAGATTTTATTTATTTATTCATGATAGACAGAGAGAGAGAGAGAGAGAGAGAGAGAGGCAGAGACACAGGCAGAGAGAGAAGCAGGCTCCATGCAGGGAGCCCGACATGGGACTTGATCCCAGGACTCCACGATCACACCCTGAGCTGAAGGCAGGTGCTTAAACCACTGAGCCACCCAGGCGCCCTGCCAGAGAATTTCAAATGATAATATTGTCACCAGGGACTTGCTAACAAGATCTAAACAAGCCACTATAACCCAGTTTTCTAGCCCTGCCAGAAGAAGCTAAGGCCAGATGCTAGATGCAAACTCCAAATAAGCCCCCATGACCAGTTTTTACTAGTTTTTTTTTAAGATTTTATTCATTTATTCATGACAGAGAGAGAGAGAGAGAGAGAGAGAGAGAGAGAGAGGCAGAGACACAGGCATAGGAAGAAGCAGGCTCCATGCAGGGAGCCTGACGTGGAACTTGATCCCGGGTCTCCAGAATCAGGCCCTGGGCTGAATGTGGTGCCAAACCACTGGGCCACCGGGGCTGCCCAGTTTTTACCAGTTTGATCCATTTCAAATGTCATGCTAACCCTCCAGATGGGCTCAGGATCATTACCATGTAATAAAAACTTCCATTAATTTTGTCATCTTCTTTACCTTCATGGTGCATGACAGTCTGGAGAATATAAACTTTACATTTATGATTTTCTAAGTAGAGTGAAGGTGAGAAGAAGGCTAGCAACAATGCTCTGTGTTTCCTTCACCATAGCATAGGATAGCTATATCAACGGAAAACTTGCTAAGCATTGGGAATCAGGCAGATGTTGTCTAGTCTTCTGATAAATCGGAAATGGATTTGAACAGCATGCAAGAGGGGAAAAGAGAACACTTTAAGGACATCCAAAAACCCCTGTTGGAAACCAGAGTTTGAGGTTTAACAGAAGGACTAAAGAAAGAGATAGCCAGGAGGAGCTCTCTTGGGTCACCCTCATGAGAGATTATGGAATGTGCACATGCCCTGGGCTGCACACACTCAGGAAAATCAAAGGCAGGTTGTGGTTCACAGTAGAAAAAATTCCCCAAGCCACCCATATGTCTATAAGTAAAGGCCATTGATTTTTAGGAGGCTCAAAAAACAATTGGTGGTAAACACTGGTAGAAAAATAAGCCACATGAAACCGGGGCAGCTCATAGGAAGCCAGGCTTAAAAATAAAACCCCACTCATCCATGAAAAAACTGATGGTTGCAGAAGGGAGCTGGGAAGGTGTTAAATAAGTGTTGGGGATTAAGGCTTAAATAGGTGATGCACTTGTTATGGTGAACACCAGGGGATGTACAGAAATGTTGAATCACTATATTGCATACCTGAAAGAATATTACATTGTATACTAACCAACTAGAATTTAAATAAAAGCTTTAAAAAAACACACACTCATCCCTGGTGATCAGGAAGATTGTGCACATGCCCAAGGCTGAGACCTTTCAGAAGCACCTGGAGAGTTAACCTTAAAAGTACTAGTCTCTAGAGGAATGTGAGGGGAAGGGAGCACAAAAAGTTATACATTCCTCAAATAGGAAAAGCAACACATGTGACCACCAGTAAAAGGTGAAAATATAACTGGGTAAAAGGGCTTAAGTACAACCTTTGACCAAAAAGTAGCTAATGCAGAACCAGGATGTGACCCCTAGAAAGCCCATCTGCAAGATAAAAATAAGGGGAAGTTCTCAGTAAAGACATTAGAGGCTGCATGCTGTGGGCAAGATGGCCTTCACAGATTTGGTCCAAGAAAACCACTACACAAAGTGACCAAACATGCTATTAAATGACCCCAAACTAGAAATCTCAGAAAGGAGAGGGTATGTGTCATTATCCAGAGTTGCTACAATTTCCAGTTTTTAATGACAAATTGTTATGAAATAGGAAAATCAATAAGAAAGTCTGGGCCATTCCTACGAGATAAAACGGAATCTGCCTCTGAGGGACCAGGATGTTGGACTTAGCAGATGAAGATTTAAAAACAACTATTATTGAATATTCAAGGAAACTAAAGAAAACTATGTTCATAGAATTATATAAATGTATGATTACGATAACTAAACAAATACATGATTCCAATAAACAGGTGGAAGTTATAAAGATAATCAAATGTAATTTATGGAATTAAAAAGTATAACAAATGAAAATTTTGCTAGGGGATCAGCAATAGGTTTGAATTGATAGAAGACATCACTGACCTCACAGAAATATAAGAGATTATAAGAGAATACTATAAACAACTGTATGCTGACAAATTATATAACAAAAGGAAATGAAAAGTTGTGGTTCAGTCCCTGCTTATGCCACTGCAGGACACTGGACAAATAACACCAAGTAGTTTTGCTTTGTCAGAGCAGGTGGGAATACCAAGGCAGGTGGGTCTAGCTGTCATTAATAATCAACATAAAATTATGCTTTTTTCTTATTGTAGTACAGTCAACACACAATGCTATGCTAGTTTCAGGTGTACTGCACAGTGAATCAACAACTCCATAGGTAATGCCATGCTCACTGCAAGTGTAGCTACTATGTGTCACCATACAACACTATTACAATAACATTGGCCATTTCCCCTCTGCTGTACCTTTTATTCCTGTGATTTATTCATTCCATAAGTGGAAGCCTGGACCCTCCTTTGTCCTTCACCCATTTTGCTGCCCCCCTCCCCTGCTAGCTGCCATTTGCAACAACGAGTAAGGACCTAATGGATATTATCATAAGTGAAATAACATGGAGAAAGAGAAATGGTGTATGATTTCACTTATATGTGGAATCTAATAAATAAATCACTGGTTAAAAATCTGATTATTTTCATTACTCATGCTGTAATAATTCATTAAATGTCCAAAATCCAAGTTTTGGGACGCCTGGGTGGCTCATTCAGTTAAGCATCTGCCTTCAGCTAAGGTCACGATCCTAGGGTCCTGGGATCTAGCCCCACATCAGGCTCCCTATTCAGCAGAGAATCTGCTTCTCCCCTTCTCTGTCTCTCTGCCTCTCCCCTTGTTCATGCTTGCTGGCTCTCTCTCTCTTTCTCAAATAAATAAATAAATAACTAAAAAAAAAAAAAGTAAATAAAATCCAGGGTTCTTTTCAAGGAAACTTTTTGTTGTGTTTTTTTTTTTTAATTTTATTTATTTTTTAAACTTTAATAGAGAGAGGGAGAGGAAGAGGAAAGAGGAGAGACAGAATCTTAGGCAGATTCCATGCCCAGCTTGGAGCCAAGTGGGGGACTCGATCCCACAACCCTGAGGTCATGACCTGAGCCAAAATCAAGAGTCAGATGCTTAATTGCCTGGGCTACCCAGGTACCCCCAAATTTCTTTTCAACTGGGTGTTCTTATATTATGTTGAGGAAATAAGATCCAATCACAGAAACTTAACATTTTACTTGTTAATTCAAGATGAATCTGAAAGGAAGATAAATCGCTACTGAAGCACTGCAAGCTATAGGCAAATAGAGAAGTTTACAAGATACCCAAACCCTACTAAGGTTTCCACTCAAAGAGATGGAATATTACATAATTAACATAAAACCAGGGTCACTTGACACAACAAAATTAGAAATTATTCCAGCATAAATTTAAGTTGAATCTTAGTTTTCACATTAATTGCCCCATTAGTTTTATCACTTTCTTTCTAGTAAGATAGAGATAAGGACTGAAGGAAATGTTTAGTGAATTCAGTTTGGGTATAGCTTAGATTGGATTTACACAAGAATATGTGCCCATCTAATTTAATCCTATTGCCAAACTAATTAATTAGAAGTATAGGGAGTGTTGATAGTATTTTAATTTTAAGTTAGATTGAGGAAAGTTCACCTTTCCACAGGAAAGGCCAGGATGCTCTTCCTTAGTTAAAAAACCTCACCTGACATCTATGAAATATTGAGGAAAAACTAGAGATAGAATGATAGGATTTTTTATTTTATTTTATTTTATTTATTTATGAGAGACACACACACACACACACACACAGAGGCAAAGACACAGGCAGAGGGAGAAGTAGGCTCCATGCAGTGAGCCTGATGCAGGACTCCATCCCAGGACTCCAGGATCATGCCCTGGGCCAAAGGCAGGCTCTAAACCACTGAGCCACCCAAGGATCCCATAGAATAATAGTTTTGCTAAAAGCACTTTCTAAAGGAAACTTTATTCAAGTTTGTCTTTTTCAATCATCTGTATCAAGCAAAAAGTTGTTCCTTATATTGGTGTTTTCTATTCACTGAGCTTTTATTATAAATGTTTGCTATTAGGAAAGACAAAGGAAAGACAACTGATAGGGACTGGGTAACCTTTTTTTAACAGGGGTTTTGTCTTTTAAAAAAATATTTTATTTATTTATTCATGAGAGACAGAGAGAGAGAGAATCAGAGATACAGGCCAAGGGAGAGGCAGGCTCCAAGCAGGGAGCCCCACATGGGACTGGATCCCGGGTCTCCAGAATCATGCCCTGGGCTGAAGGTGGCATTAAACTGCTAAGCCACCTGGGCTGCCCGGGACTGGGTAATTTTATTTTTTCCTTCCTTCTATGAGTTTTGTATTTTTATAATTACTCAATAATTTAAAAATGGAGGGTGGGGTGCTAAATAAAATCACCTTCTAATGCAACTAAATGAAAATCACTTCTAATTCGATAAAATTAGAATATTAAAAGATGAAAACTAAAGATTTCTTCTGTGTGACCTTTCATAATATTTAGGCATCTGGCTTTTTAGATCAAGTAATCAACATGCTAATTAAAACTACATTTTTGTGAATGTCAAAACTGTCATCTGCATTTTCAATGTTATAATTGTGTGAAATTAAAAGAAAAAGAGAGATTGCACATCAGTGAGATCACTGTTATAAAGTTATCCCAAGGACTATGTGGTGCGAAAAGGGCTTTGCAATCCACTGCATGTGGGTCAACTGGAGGATGGCTTCAATTTGCAGACACATGGTCCATTTCCTTGGCCTGAAAGCCCTTCACTGCTTACCTACACAGCTGCACTTAATCAGAAACAAAGGATTGCTGGTGGACAATCATGCTCCTCGCAGAATCACCTCAGGGCTTGTTAAATTCTCCCCAGAGATCCCATTCTGTTGGTCCTGGAATGGGAGGAGCCTGGAGCTTATATGTCCAACAAGTGCCAGCTAATGCCTGTTGGAGGCATGTTTCCATGGTGCTTCTACAGGTCTTGTAATATCCATGGAAGACAGAGATAGCATTTCCCTCAGGACAGAGGCATATTTTTTTCTTTTGAACAGATAAGTAAAATGAAGTAGATCTCCTTGGGACTCCTTATAAGGTCAAGGCTTTCTGAGCTTAAGGTTGCTCAGCTGCGACCCAGACCCACTGCATGTGCAGTAAGCTCCTGAACCACCTGGCCTCACTCCTTGAGAATCAGAGGCAGGGAGAACTGATGGACAGATACAAAAAGTGTTGAATCCTGAGTGTTTTATATATATATATTTTTCCCTCAAATCATTGCTGCAAGGTGAGGGCACTGCCAATTGTGAACTGACTGCTATTATGAACATTCACACAATACTCCTTTAACTATGAGGTAGGGTTACCCATCAGACATTAAACATCAGATAACAGAATTTTTTCCCTCAGTATTAGTAATACATAAAGAAATACAAACAAAGAATTCTTCCTTTTTCCTTTAGATGGGCTTATATCGTTCTCTTCTCTCCTCCCATAATCTTGGAATTTCTAACTACATGTGAACAAACATTAATTAGCAAATTAGTCTCTTTTCATCTTTCTAGCACTATCTAACTCAATTTTGACCAGAGGTTGTCTCAGCTGTTCAATCTATTATGTAACTTTGGCATGGCAGCAGGTTTTCCATTTGTCAAATAGTTCTAGTAATACTACTTTTCTAGAATTGTCTTAAGGGTTAGAGAAAACAAATAATACAAATGCATATGAAAGTACTGGGCACAGCATCCAACTTATGGAAGAATCTCCAATGATTATTTTTAAATTGTTTTTTGACATCTTTGCAACTGAATCAGAATTGCAGTTAAGATGCAGAGTGGTTCTCTGTCATATTGGCAGATGAGAATAAAGTTGGGGCCGCTGGGAAGCAGTCATTCAAATCTCACTCTGGGATCCTACCTTCACCTTATAAAGCAATGGAAAGTGGAAGGCAAGGACAAAGGTCCTGAAGAGGCAGCATATCTCTATTTTGCTTTTTGGCTCTTCTCTCACTGTTGGGGATTGGCAGGAAAGGATTGAGACTGCCTGGGTCAGGACCCATATTATCACCTTTGTAAAGTTATCCCTTTCCTCTTCTTTTGCTGGGAAACAGGAGAGGATCTCCTTAGGCTGCTCACTTTTTTTTCCCCAAGGCTTATTTATCCCATGGAGATGTTAAATGCTACATCATCTAGGATGTTGACCTTTATTTAATGCCTGCTGTTCTCAGAATGATGGGACACAGACCTCTACTCTTCCCTGATGAAAGGTGGCTAATCAAAGAACTAGAGGAGCTTCTTGTTGGCACTTCTCGCATGATACAGGGAAGAATGAACCCAAATCCATTGTAAAAGAGGTCCATATCAGTGAAAGACGTCTGTCTGGCTGCTCCTGCCTACAGCCACCACTGTATTCCATAAGGATCTCCAGGGCTCCATTGCAATAACTTTCTAACTGGACTCCCTCATTTCATTCTCACCCCTCCAATCTGCACAGTGCCCAGAAATGTCCTCCTTTCCAATAGTCCCCAAAACCTAGGAAACTCATTTGCTATACTGAGGAGGCTCCCAGGATTCAAATCAGTTTTCCTATTTATGCTTCATGAAAGCAGCATAGTGCTGGGCCTCGTAAGTCACCAGGAAAGGCTTAATGGAAAGCATTACTTAACTGCATGCACATTCCCAAGGGCAGAGGGACTGTGGTGTATAAGCTAACTAGTTTAAAATTTTGTAAAGTTTATAAAGCATATTTTTGGTGAAGCTCCTATTGAAATGTTCCTCTCCTGGTAATGTTGGCAGGAAGAGTAGAGTGAGTGCCTGCTTTCTGGGACATTAGTGCAGAGTAGCTCCAGTTGGTGAGGATGTGGCTTCTAGGCTAAGGTGACTGGGGAGGGAGACTGTCCCAGGCCTCCCAGACCTGGAGTTTGGGCCAACAGACCTCTGCCTCCTCCCTACCTCAGACACTTAAGCATTAAGATGTATCATAGCACAGCGGGTGGGAGACTTTGCCCAGCAAATAAGGCAAGTTTTCTATGACCCAGGGGATCCAGAGAGTCAGTTTTGTGATTTTTTAAACGATTTCTCTCTCTCTCTCTCTCTCTCTCTCTCTCTCTCTCTCTCTCATTATTCTCCTTTTGCTCAGCAATGTTAATTTTTTCTCATCTGTGGCATATAAAAACTTGGAAGGCTTGAAGTCCCCGTCAGAAGCTTCTGGCACTGTTGGTGATCTGCCACCCAAATGACAGTGTATAGGCAAATCTACAAGAGCATCAAGTCAACAAGATCACCATTTCCCCAAGTGTCAATAGTGTGATTTATATAGGACACAGGGCCAGCTGGAGGTCATTTCTGGAAGGGCACCTAATACAGCAATACTGACATGATACCATCTTTGAAGATGGCTGCTGTTCATCTTTGAACTATAGCTGCTGCTCTGCACATCTCTCCATGAATTCCACTTGCTTCCTACTTTTAGCTTCTGAAGGTAGATTCTGAGTCATTGCTAGAGGGCTGATTGTGTGGTGCACACAAGAAACAACTGCCTCTCACACTTATATATTCTCTGGAGAATTACCCTCTTCCAAAGAGGAACCATGTTTACCCAAACCTGGCCCAGTGACTGACGTGTGCAAAAGCCAGTCCCTTTCCCTGTGTGGTCCTGCATATCACTCCCGTGGGATGGGACAGAAGCCAGTCTGAGCTGAAACTTCTCTTCATTTGAGAACACTACCAATAAATCAGTTGAACCTGAATCCCTGTATCAGCTCTGCTTCTAGGGACACTCAGCCTTAGATAAGATCAAGAATATCTATAAAGGAAAATAACTCCAATTTGTTATGGGATTTTGTTCCATTTCTTTTGTGGCCCTTCTTTTTATGTTAACTAATTCTGAAATTGAGGCAACTAGACAATAAGGGCTGTGATTTTCACAGAGCTGCATCATTGTTTCAAAAATTGCATTCTTATTCCTTAATATTCACTGATAAACAGACATAAATGTATTTTCTTGCTAACAGAGCTGATCAGATGAATTTCTGTTTGAAGGAAAGCATTTACACTAGATAATTATGTGCAAGATAAATTAAAATACAATTTAGGTATCACATTATAATTACAAAACAACAAAATTTAAAACATTTAAAGCCAGGGGAAAATTCTGTCTCTATTTATTGTCAGCAAAATCAGATAGTAGCATTTGATCTTTGTTTTCTAGCTTAACAGATTTCATTTTTGTCATCGATGTTTACAATGTTAATATTTCTCCTGAGTATATACATTAAGTAATTTGCCTATTGTCCAGTTGCCAACATCAGTGAGAACCATTTTATGTATCCAAGCCATGGTGGTATGCATGATTATCCTCTTTCTGTTTACAATCCCACATTTTGAGAAGTGAATGGGAGGGAGACCAGAAAAAGTCAAAGGGAAACATCCATACACAAGTTATGATGTCCTCTGCTTCATAGACTCCATATAACTCTGTCCACACTGCCATCTCTTCCATTCCTCGGGGTAGGGAGGGGGCTGCTTTATTTTATTCTTTTGTTTAAATCAGCTTTTTTAAAAAAAAAAATTAAGATTTTATTTATTTATTTGAGAGAGCACAAGCTGCAGGAGGGGGAGACGAGGAGGGAGAGAGACAAGTAGACTCTATCCTGAGCCCTATGTGGAGCTCATCAAAGGCTTGATCCCACAACCCTCAGATCATGACCTGAGCCAAAATCAAGAGTCAGATGCTTGACCAACTGAGATACCCATGAACCCTTCATATCAGCTTTAAAAAAGTGACTTGCCCTGGGTAGGTGCAAGAAAAGATAGACTTTAAATTCTTATCACTCAAAGCTGTTCCCTCTGACTTCCAGAACTATATCTAGACAATATCTCTATGACTCGTGAAATGACTTTTATACATATACATTTATTTATTCTTCATTTTCATTAATCATTAGAAAAAATGAAAATTTTATTGATTAATTACTGAAAACATGAAATAAATTTAAAAAGTACATAGTATAATGGTCAATGAATGCTAAGGAAATAATTTTTTATTAATGTATATTTACAGATCATACAAAACCTAAATAGAATTATTGATTTGATTAAAATGAAATCTTTTTTTGTTGTTCCAGAAACTAAAGTTTGTATAAAGAAAAGCAATCAAATTTTTAAATTTTTCTTCATCTGGCAATAGCATTTATAGAGATTTGGAAATAACCATAACTAAAATTAATTATTAGTATATATTGTTTAATGAGATGACTTATGTAAAAACTCAATACATGCAGCCCTTTATTAAATACATGGGGCCTATATTTTCATGATTGCTCATATGACAATTCCAATTCCTGGAATAAGAATTGCACATCATAACAATTCAAATGGAGGTTAATGGGTTATAACAGTGAATGCAGTAAAACCTGTCCTTAAGAGAATGAAATGCCTGAAATAATAAAATATGAATACAATGAAATTGTTTTGATTTATTTAACATCAAATTATGAAGGCAGGAGCCTCTAATATTCTAAAGATTCAATGTTATATTAAAGAGTGAAACCACCGTAGGCATACGGCTTCTGTAACCCATCCTCTGTTGGAGAAGGATTACATCACCACTCAGAAAACTTACATTTGCAACAAAGGACTGATCTTTCTTCTGTCACATTGCAATGCCATTACACATGGCATTCTTCCAGTTTCACAGCCACCCAAACTTGGCTGAGCTCCACTACTATTTCCTCTAACCCATCTTTGATTCTCTAAGGCTGATTTAGACATCTCCTCCCATTCCTCACTGTGCCTTCCATGAGATACATTTCTTTCTCCATTATCAGTGTTTTCACGTCTGTTTTCCCAGGAGATTCTCAGATTCCTAAGGTCAGCAAGTGTATTTTTTCATTTACATGTGCCTAGAATCCAGCAGTGAGTGCATCCTACACATCGCTCATTGCCAGTTGGACAAATGAATAATCATCCTAAAGCAGAACAAAATTTTTTGGCAAAGCTCTTCTCGATGTCTTCCACAGAGCAGTAATGGTATTGTTTTGACTCTTCATGCTTCTGTTGGGCTAGAGTAAACAAAGATCTTGTTCATTCCAATAAAGTACTTAATTAAGAAGAGTTGTTGAAATGTCAATAAATATTCAAAAGGGAGGCTTTCTGGAGATAATTTGAAATTCAAATAATCTGGCTGTGATAAATAAGAGCTGATGGTAGAGAAATTATTAGTCATCCTTCTGAATGTGCTTATTAGCCCCATAGCAGTAGTTAGCACCATGTAGAGAAAAGAAAGGCTAGAAAGGCCCTGAAGAAGCTAACCCAACCAACAGGCGATAAAGGAAGGAAATCTGGTTTCCTCTACTTCCTGGACCCCATTAGGAGACCTGTCTGTACCCAGAACAAAAAGCTATGAAATACAAATATCCTGTGTTAGGTGGAGCTGACACTATAGGACCAATGTCAGTTGAGAGCCCTATTCAGTCACTGCATCTCCCATCAACTGTTGTCCTCAACCGAATTGTAGACCAAATACCAATTTGGGAACCAATTAAAGGAAAAATAAATGTCTGTGACCTACATGACTGGGCTGTCTGATTTTTCCACTTTCTTGTCCTTTATATTCTATGGATGATCTTGGTACATTTTCATAAAAGAGCAAAGAGGGAGCCTGGAGTGGGGAAAGGTAGTATCTATTATATTGCAAGCACTTCAATGACCTCTCATTACAAGATGGGGATTATTACAGTTCTGTACCAGAGACAAATGAAGCTCAGATGGGCTAATTAACTTCTCCAAGGTAACATAGCTAGAAAATGATACTGAGTCCAGGGTTTTTTTTTGTGTGTGTTCATCAAAGGTCTGACATAATTCTTGTGACATCTTTCTAGAGTTAAAGAAATGCTAGGGAAACTGGTTCTTTCTTTTAATATCTGTGCATTATTTATTTTCCCATACATTTGCAAATACATTTTATTAAAGAGTTCCTTCTATTTTTGAGAATTTTATTACCAGAAGCCATCATTTATAATGTTTATGATTATTTTCATTATGATATTTATTTTAAAACATATGTATGAAGATATAAATTATTGTTTTACTTAGTCTAGTATGCAACTAAAAATGATACTGCACTTAAATATCAATACCTTTCCTGGATATTAAATTATGCCTCATGGGTTATTTATATTAGTTGACAAAGTGATGTCAATATCAACCCTGCAATGTGACCTATGAATTCAAGCTAAAGTAAACACCTATGACTGCTGAATTTTTTACACTCTCACTGTGTTAATGTTCAAAATCAGGCAAACATAAGGACTTTAGATTAAACCACCTTTCTGACAAACCAATGCGTGCTTTATTTTGGCTTTCAAGAATAATAATGAAATAAAGAGATTTTATTCCCAAACGTCATCACTTATGAAATGCTTTCCTTAGTATATGTTTGTATTTTATGACAGCAGAGTACAAAAGGAATAGATGTTTCATCAACTTTTAATTGATCTAAATGAACTTTTACTTCCTTTTTTTTTTTTTAAGCTTGTATTCCAGCACTTTATTTGCCTTGTCTTTTGGGGAGAGACAAAACTTCATCTACCTTCCTATTACTTTAGAGCTACCTTGAAACCCATTGTTTTCCTGAAGCTTATGATTCTTTCTCTGTAGTTTATAAAAATCTTTATTTTGAAAGTTGATTATAATGAATATGTGACATTCAGAATTTCTGATATAAAATTTAGTCATTTTTAAAGATTTTATTTATTTATAAGCCCAAAGTGGGGCTAAATTCCAAGACCCTGGGATCATGACCTGAGCCAAAGGCAGACAGTTAACTGACTGAGCCACCCAGGCATCCCAAAGTTTTGTTATTTTTATATTTTTAATTAAATATTCTCTCCTCCTCCTTCCTCACCTCCTATCTCAGTAAGAAAGTCATTTTATATTTTAGTAAGAGTATTACATTTTTCTTAAAAGATTGTATTTATTTATTTATTTTTAGAAAGAGATAGAGCATGCTTTTGGGGCAGGGGAAAAGGGAGAGAGAAAGAGAGAGAGAGAATCTCAAGCAGGCTCCACACTAAGCATGGAGCCTGACATGGGGCTGGATCTCATGACCCTGAGATCATGACCTGAGCTGAAATAGAGTTGGTTGCTCAACCGACTGAACCACCCAGGCACCCCAAGACCATTACATTTTCTATGGCTATCCTTATCAAATATTTATTTTGCTAACATGCCAGAGATGGCCAATATTCACTTACAACTGTTCTCCTTCCTTTTTTTTTTTTTTTAAGATTTTCTTAATTTATTTGAGAGAGAGAGGCAGAGACACAGGC
This sequence comes from Vulpes lagopus, assembly GCF_018345385.1. Lineage (NCBI taxonomy): Eukaryota > Metazoa > Chordata > Mammalia > Carnivora > Canidae > Vulpes > Vulpes lagopus. The sequence continues at coordinate 94,218,676 of NC_054827.1, read as the reverse complement.
GGAGGGAGAAGCAGGCTCCACACAGGTAGCCCAAGGTGGGACTCAATTCCGGGTCTCCAGGATCAGGCCCCGGGCCAAAGGTGGCACTAAACCGCTGAGCCACCCGGGCTGCCCTTTCCTCTCATTTGATAATAATAGTGGTGCTGAAATAAAACTTACACTGTTTGTTCTTTCATATAGGAACAGCTATGTGACTAGCTTATGGCAACTGTGGTACATACAATTGTGAGATGTGTCATTAAAGGAGGAGAGACTTGAATTTTGTTTCCCTTTTCACCTTCCTGTTGTTTAAAAGTCAGATGTTATAGCTGCCAGCCCAGTAGGCAGTAGACCATTAGATAACCTTGGTAACAATACGATAGAAGGAGCCTTGGTCTCAAACTTTTGACTGCCATACATACTCTCAAATGGCTACTTCCAGGTCTTTTGAATGTGATAAAAATTAAAGGTATCTTACGCATACCGCTATTATTTTACTTTAATTGTTTTGTTACCAACCAAACTCAATTTTTTTTAAAAAATTATTTATTTATTCATGACAGAGAGAGAGAGAGAGAGAGAGACGGACAGACAGACAGACAGGCAGAGGGAGAAGCAGGCTCCGTGCAGGGAGCCCACCAACAGGGGACTTGATTCTGGGTCTTCAGGATCACACCCTGGGCTGAAGGCAGGTGCTAAACCCTGGGCCACTGGGGCTGCCCCCAAATTCAATTTTTAAGAGCTTTACCGAGATATAATTAACATAACATGTAACTCACTTATTTAAAGTGAACAAGTCAATGGTTTTGAGTATATTCACGGATATGTGCAACCATCACCAGTCAAATTTATAATATTTTCATTACCTCAAAATGAAATCCCATACATTTTAGCTATTACCTTGCTATGCGCCCACCCCACCTCATCCCAGCCCTGAGAAACAAATAATCAATTTTCTCTATATATAGATATCCTTATTTTAGACTTTCATATGAACAGAATCATTGAGTAAGTGGTCTTTTGTGACTGGATTCTTTGACTTACCATAATGTTTTCAAGGTTCATCCAAGTAGTAGCACTTATCAGTACTTCATTCCTCTTATGGTCAAATAATATTCCATTGTCTGGATATTCTACATATTGTTTATCCATTCATCCATTGTTGGAATTTGAGTTATTTCTACCTATTGGATATTGTGTATAACTGTTATAAATATAAAGAGTGCTGCTATAAACATCATGTTTTCATTTCTCTTGAGCATATACCTAGAGTGGAATTGCTGTATCAAACTATAACTCTGTATTTATTTGAGGAACTGCCAGCTTGGAGTGTTTTCCAAAATGGTTGTACCATTTTACATTCTCACCAGTAGTATATGAGGCAATTTCCAAATTCTCCATATTCTTGCCAACACTTATTATTTGACTTTTTGATCCTAGTCATCCTAGGTGTGAAGTGGTATTTCATAGTTGTTTTGGTTTTCATTTCCCGGTGATTAATGTGCTTATTAGCTATTTGTATTTTTTCCTTGGAGAACTGCCTTTTTGGACTCTTTATTATTTAATTGAGTTGTGTTTTTTTTTGTTATTAACATATTTAAGATATAAGTCCTTTTAGTTGCATAATTTGCAAATATTTTCTTGCATTTTGTGGGTTGTCTGTTCACTTTCTTAATGATATTCTTTCATGCACAAAAATATTTAAGTTTAATATACAATTTATCAATTTTTTCTTCTGTAACTTGTGTTTTTAATGTCAAATATAAGAATATTTTGCCAAATCCAGGGTCATGATGATTTATCTCTATGTTTTCTTCTAAGAATTTTACAGGTTTAGCTCTTACATTTAAATCCTTGATAATTTTGAGTTAATTTTGGTATATGATGTGAAGTAAGGGTACAACTTCAGTCTTTTGCATTAACTATCCAATTGTTCCTGCACCATTTTTTTGAAAAGACTGTTCTTTCTCCATTGAATTTTCTTGATACCCTTGTCAAATCAGTTGACTATTGATGTGTACATTTATCTCTAGATTCTCAATTATATTTCATGGATCTAGATGCATATTCTTGTGCTAATACTGCACTATCTTGATTGCCATGGTTTTGTAGTAAATCTTGAAATCAAGAAGGGTGATAATACTTTGTTCTTCTTTTTCAGGATTCTTTGGCCATTCTGGGTCTTTTGCAATCTCACATGAGTTTTTGAGTAATCTCACCCATTTCTATAGTCATCTAGGATTCTGATAGAGATTGGTTGAATTTATTGATTAGGTTGAAGAGTATTGCCATCTTAACAATGTTAAGTCTTCCACTCCATAAATGTGAGATGTTTTCCCATTTATTTAGAACTTCTTTAGTTTTCTGTAACAATGTTTTATAGTTTCTGAGTATACTTTTACAATTCTTAAATTTATTCTTTTTTTTTTATTCTTGACTATTTTATTCTTTATGATGCTCTTGTGAAAGGAATTCTTTTAGTTTCATTTTTGGATTGTCCATTGCCCATATATAACAATGTTACTAATTTTTGTGTTTTGATCTTGTATCCTGTAACTTTGCTAAACTTATTTATTATTTACAACAGATTTTTAGTAAATTCCTTAGAATTCTTTCTATATATTTGTCATCAACAAATAGAGTTAGCTTTACTTCCTCATTTCCAATCTGGTTGCCTTTTATTTCTTTCTCTTGTCTAATTGCCCTGGCTAAATCTTCATACAATTGATTAAAGCTGACAAGAAAAGCTATTCTAATTTTATTCTTGATCTCAATAGGAAAATATCTGCTCTTTTTCCACCATGTGGATTTTTGGTAGATGCCTATATCAGGTTGAGGCAGATCCCTTCTATTTCCAGTTTTTTGTTGTTGTTGTTGTTGTTAATTTTTGGCATGAATGCTTGTTAGATTTTGTCAAATGCTTTTTCTACATCTATGGAAGGGATCATGTTATAGTTTTCATTCTATTGATATGATGTACTGAATTAATTTATTTTTGGATGCTAAGCCAACCTTGGATTTTGGGGATACATTCCACTTGGTCATGATGTATAACTCTTTTTGTATGTTTCTGGGTTTAGTTCGTTGGAATTTTGTTGAGGCTTTTTACATCTATATTCATAAAAGACATTGGTCTATAGTATTCTTTTCTTGTGATATATTTGCCTGGTTTTGATAGAAGGGTAATAATGTAATTACAAAATACCGTGGGAATTGTTCTTTTCTACTTTTTGGAAGAGCTTTTGAAGATTTAGTATTATGTCTTTAAATGTCTGATAGAATTTAACAATCAAGCCTTTTGGGTTTGGAATTTTTTTGGTAATTTTTAAAATTACTGTCAATCACTTCATTTGCTATAGCTTTTTTTAGGATATATATTCCTTCTTGCATAGGCTTGGTAGTTTCTGTTTTTATAAAAATGGATCCATTTTACCTAGGTTATCTAATTTGTTGGCATTCAATTGTTCATAGTTTTCCTTTATAATTCTTTTCATTTCTATAAGGTTGGTAGTAGTGTCCTCTATTTAATTTCTGATTCTAATTATTTAACTAGTCTCTCTTTTTCTTGGTAAATTTGCCTAAAATTTTGTCAATTTTTTCAATCTTATCAAAGAACTAGCTTTGGGTGTCATTGATTTTTCTGTATTCAAACTCTTTCACTATTAGAGGTAGCTTTAAATTATTTATAATAATACCCAGAGCCATACTTACAGTAAAAGTTGATGTCTTGTGATAAATGTCCATAAATAATCATTTTTGTTTTTAATAGATGGGGCATGGAAACAGGGCATTGTCTATCAAAGACTCAAGGCTCTGAAATTTGTTTCCCTCTAGCTCAGATTTATTATTTAAAAAATAATATTATCTTTCTATGAAGATAATATACATAAAGCTTATAAATAACCCAATATAACATATCCTACAGAGATAATTTTCTTTTCCTTCCATTGAGAGGCTTATCCTTTTGAGAGTAGGGAATTATCATTGTGCAAGTCCAGCAAATATTTATCCTCATCTAGCTTAATAAGATCATTTCACTTCTGAAGAAAACTTAATCTTAAATAAGTTTTTACTTGTTTTATTTAAAAATATAAAATATGAATTTTTATTCTAAGTTTTACTCTTAAACTTATCTTCTAAAACATTAAAAAAATAATGAGCTAATATGTCATAAATGAAGTTGGTGGCTAAGGCTATGACCAGAAACAGGTTTGATGGAAAAATAAATCCTTTGGTAACTTGATGTAGTATACTGGAAATTTTTACTTGTTCAATTCATGACAGTGAAGATAAGAATAATATTTTGAAGAGAAAAACCTTTTGGGACCTAAGACCAGAATGTGATTTTAACTAAAAAACTAGGTTTCAAACCATTGACTTCTCATTCATCTAAGACATGTAAAGCAAGGGAAGGGTCTAAATTTTTTTCTTCTGAAGGTCAGAAAGTAATAGATTTTACTGGCTATACAGTGAACACAAATGATATTAGCAGTATGAAAAGAGATGCCCCAAAATGTGAAGGGTTATTGGAAATCTCCATTTGGAACAACCAGTCCCAATGGAACTCCATACTCACTGCTGCTCTATCCTCTTCCCTCTAACCCCATGTACTGTGAATCTTATCACCAAAATAAAAGAAACAAGCAATAAGAAAAAGTCTTCACAAACATCTTTAATGAAGGCATTAAAAAATAATGAAGAACTAGCCTCCTGGAGGGGGGATAAGTAGCCCAAAAAAGATAGGCCCTTTTTGTTCTGGCATTGGGGGTTCCTAGCATCTAGGTCAGCTATCTGTTTGCTCATCCTAAAATAAAACATTTCTGCTAACATCCCAGAAACATACTCAGGCCTCTAATTTAGTCGATATATATATATATATATATATATATATATATATATATATATATATACACAGATATATATTTCATATATATATATATGAAAAACCTAATTGTGAAAAAGAACCACATGGGATCTGTGGTTCTATATATATATATATCTCTCTCTCTATATATATATATATATGCAGATATATATTTCATATATATATATGAAAAACCTAATTGTGAAAAAGAACCACATGGGATCTGTGATAAAGATAAACCCTGAGAAAACCTATCTCACAAAATACCTCACAAAAGGCAACCAGTCTTAGAAAGAAACTCACTGGCATGAAACAAAAAAAGACTGCAAAAAATAAAAACAAAAAATTAGTGTTAAATAAACACTTTGGGGATCCAAGTAAACCTTTACTATTCTCATACAGTGTTAAGGAAAAAAAGGAGCTCGAACTAAGACAAAGACCAATATACAAAAATCAATTGCATTTCCACTTACTAGCATCAATCAGACATTGGAATAAAAGCGTACCATTTATAATAACATCCAAAAATATGAAATAATAGGAATAAGCCTCACAAAAGATGTACAGAGTCCCTATATTTAAAATAAAAAGAAACTGTAGCTGAAAGAAATTAGAGAATTAAAGCAGTGATTCTCAACCAATTTTCCACTCCTGGGGACATTTAGCAGTGTTTGGAAAAATGTATGGTTGCCAAACTGAGGAAGCAGGTTGTGCTACTGGAATCTAGTAAGTAAAGGCCAGGGATGCTGCTAACATCCTACAATGCACAGAACAGTTCTCAACCACAAACAGTGATGTGGTCCAAAAAGTCAGTTGTGTGAGGTTGAGAAGCCTTGAGAAGCACGATAAGGATGTTAATTCTCCACACACTGGTGTGTAGAGTCAATGCAGTTTCTATCAAATTCTCAGAATTTGTGTGTAATACATACACACACACACAGACAAGCTGATTCTAAAATTTATATGGAAATGTCCTAACGTAGCCAAAATGACTTTGAAAAAGATTTGGTAAGCTAACACTATTTAATTTTGAGACTTATAAAACTACAGTGGTCAAAACAGTGTGGTATTGACCTTAACATAGCTAAGCAGGGTAATAGAACAGAATAGGTAGTCCAGATACGGAGTCACATACATATGGACAATTGATTTTCAACAAGGATTCAAGAGTGATTCAATGGGGGAAAGGATAGTCTTTTTAACAAATGGTGCTAAAACAGCAGGATACATGCAGAAGGAGAAAATGAACTTCCATTTACATTTTACAACATATGCAAAAGTTAACTCAAAATATATCGTAAGTCTAATTGTAATATTTAAAAATATAAAACTTCTAGAAGAAAAGAAATAGAAAAGAAAATATTTGTGATGTAAGATCAAAGATTTCTTGTAAGTACCAAATACATAACCTAGAAAAGAAAAAAAGTTAGATAAATTAGATCTAATCAAACATGAGAGACTCCTAACTCTGGGAAATGAACAAGAGGTAGTGGAAAGGGAGGTGGGTGGGGGGTTGGGGTGACTGGGTGACGGGCACTGAGGGGGGCACTTGACGGGATGAGCACTGGGTGATATGCTATATGTTGGCAAATTGAACTCCAATTAAAAAAATAAAAATAAAAAATAAACCTTAAAGCTTACACTTTCTTTTTTTTAAAGCTTTAATTTTTTTAAAGATTTTATTTATTTATTCATGAGAAACACAGAAAGAGGCAGAGATATAGGCAGAGGGAGAAGCAGGCTCCCTGTGGGGAGCTGGATGTGGCATTCGATCCCAGGACCTTGGGTCCATGACCTGAGCAGAAGGCAGACGCTCAACTACTGAGCCACCCAGGAGTCCCAAAACTTAGGCTTTCCAAAAAACTATTAAGAGAATGAAAAGGTAAACCATGGGCAGGAAGAAAAAAGTTATAAAGCATATATCTGATAAAGAATTTGTACCTGGAATGTATAACTATGTAAAGAACTCTGAAAACATGATTTAAAAAACAAAACCAATTAAAAATGGACAGAAGATTTAAACAGACCTTTTTTTTTAATGAGGAGAAACAGAAGGCAAAGAAACACATGGAAAGGTGCTCAATATCATTAGCCAATAAGGAAATGCAAATTAAAACCAAAAAGAAATACCACCAAACCCACTTTGGAAAACCAGTTTGGCAGTTTCATTAAAAGTTAAACATATACCATCATCCTGCTATTTTGTTCTTAGGTACTTACCCAGGAAAAATGAAAGCATATTTCTGTGCAAAAACTGGATGTTCATAGCAGCTTAATATACAAGAGCCAAAAAGAGGACACAATCCAAATGTCTGTCAAGGGTGAATGGATAGGTAAATTGTGGATATCCATAACAATGGAATACAACCCAACAATAAAAAGTGGTGAAGTATTGATACATAAAACAACATGAATGAACTTCAAAGTAATTATGCCATGTAAAAGAAGTTAGAGGAAAGGAGTGCAATCTATTTCATTTGTATAAAATTTTAGAAAATATAAACTAATCTCTAGTTTGCATTGATTGTTTAAAGCACATTACTTGCTGCTTGAACAGGAATCGGTGTCTAGAGTGGGATGGAGATACTACAAAGTGTCACAAGTAAAATTTTGGTTGTGATGTTGATTGTGATGATAGTTTCATATATATCAAAACTCATCAAATTATAATTTAAATATGTGCGTTTTTGTCTGTTATAAATGACACAAATTCAGGTATAAATGACTCAAAAGAGCTATTTAGAAAATGAAATAGAATTGTTAAAGTCAATCTCTCAACACATAGCTAACAGACACAAAACTACAATAAGAAAGATTATATGTTGAGTATAGAACTGTTAAATACAAAATCTGACTAGTAGGAGCACATGAAAATAGGCACAGGACATTTTCTTCAAAAGCAACAGAAGAAAAATGTTTAGAGCTAAGAGATATAGAGCTTTAGAGCCAGAGTTTCACTAAAAATCCACAATACAATAAAAAGTTCTCTCACTAAATACATCTTTTTTTTTCTTTACTAAATACATCTTTATGCAATGCTAGGAGGATGTCTTAAATTCTTCCTCAATCCTGGGTGAGTTGAGAAGTTAGGGGTGAGTATCTATAAGTAAATAAGAATCAGACATCAAGCTTGTTATCAATATTACTGGATGATAAAATATAATTATACAATGATTTCAAAGTTCTAGGGAGATTGCTTTGAATCCATGCCAATACCAAGCTAACTACCAAGTAAACAAAAAAGACCAAAGAAAGAATTCAGATATGCAAAGCCTCAAAAAACCTGCCCCATACTCATCTGGGGGACATTTACTGAGGATGAACTTCGGCAAATGAAGAATAAAACCAGGAAAGAGAAGACTTGAGCTATTAAAAAAATTGATGGAACTAATTCAGGAGTTCAATGGAAGGAAATCACAGGATGAAAATTTTGCAGCAGGTCCAAAAGGAAAGCAGTTGTAATTTGTATGGGAAGTCAGTTAATACCAAGAAAAATATTTTCATGAAGAAATATAGAAAGGATAACAAACAATAAATTTAATGACTAAGGTGGTCAATAATGTTAAATACACAGTCAAGAAAGTATACCATTCTTTCCTTGTTAAGAAAAAAGAATGCAACTTAGAAACTCCAGAATGGATGTTTGTGGGTGATCAGGAGGGATTAAACCCAGGAAAGTCTTAACAAAACATACATGTTGTATGATTTGGATCAAATGAAGTAGTGTAGGAAAAAGTAATTCATTTTATCTGGACCTTAGGAAGGAAGATTCTCCCTCAAATAGCTCAAGGCTGAGATACTGTACAAAGAAGTCAGAACAAACTGCTTAGCTTTGCTTTGAATTATATATATGTGTGTATATATATGTATGTGTGTATATATATATCAAAGTATATCATACATATGATCAAACTTTTCATTGTTTTTGAAATTTTAGAATTAATTTATAAACAAAATCATAAAATCTGAAATATAGCTACTGTGCTGAATGGGACAGTCTTCAATCTCTACAATGCAACATTAGCTGCCAGGACACTTCTTTTCTTACATGTCAGTTGAACCCACTGCAGTCAGAATAACTATTAGCTATAGTATTTGTTGCTTTTTTTCTTTTTTTTTTTTTTAAAGATTTTATTTATTCATAGAGACAGAGGGAGAGAGGCAGAGACACAGGCAGAAGCAGAAGCAGGCATCATACAGAGAGCCTGACGTGGGACTCGATCCAGGGTTCCCAGGATCATGCCCTGGGCTGCAGGTGGTGCTAAACTGCTGCGCCACCGGGGCTGCCCTGTTGTTTTTTTTCTTCTCCTAAGATTTATCTTTATGCCTTCAAATGAAATACTGAACATTGAACTATGCCCAAAAATAACTTAGTAATGTGGGTTGTTTCATTAGTTTTTGTTTAGAATCAATTTATAAACATAATAGATAATAAAATATAATTTTGTGACTGTAGGCAGAATGCAAATGTGTCTGGCCTTGGTAATGTATAAGTACAGTTAGAGTTAACAGAAAATGGGAGGTGAGAAGGGGAAAGAGAAACTCATGAAAAGATAAGGGTGTTCACATATTCATCTAAAAAAAATGGAGTTAAGAGACAACTGCTTAAAAACCTGGGGAATCAGAAATGAAGATTTCAGTTGTAAAGATATTTTCTCATGATCATCTGGCTACCAAGGCCACTAACTTGTTTCCTATTTGGCAACAAGACGCACACACACACATCTATACCCACTCCACCCCACTTCAGTGAACTGCATTTTGCTTGCAAGTACCCTTTACATTGCTTGTCCATGGATTCTAAATGGAATCTATTTATATAGAAAATAAGACCATAGAGTCTGAGTCCAACTTCCTGAAGAATCTTTCCCATTCGCCCTTTAGAAGCTGATAAAAAGGAGGTAGGCTAGGGGTGTCTGGGTGGCTCTGTGGGTTGAGCATACAACTCATGGTTTTCATTCAGGTCATGATCCGGGGTTAGGATCTCAGTGAGACTCAGGCTCTCCTGCTCAAGAATTGTAAAACAGTGCCAGATGTGTACAGGGGCCATGGTAGCCCTGGGGACAGAGAACCAAATAGACTCTGCATAGAGGCTTTCTGGCCATAATTGTGCTCTGCATTTATTGAGACTTTTTTGATTAATCAAAAGTGGTTGTTTTTGAACGAAGACTTAAACTCAGGTAAAATTTGAAAATGTTCTTTTTTTTTTTTTTTTTTTTTTTTTTTTTGGCAGTTACTGGTAATTTAAGCTTGCCTTCTGAATGAATAGTGTTATAGCCTACTGGAGTAGGTGAGAAATACCCCTATAGAGATGATCTAGTTTTAGATGAAGCCTTAGTGTGAAATATGTAATATGTCCAAGTCTGGGTCCCAAAGTAGATCAGGAATATTAAAACATGTGAAATGGTGCAGCCACTCTGGAAAACTGTGTGCAGGTTCCTCAAAGAGTTAAAAATAGACCTGCCCTACAACCCAGCAATTGCACTGCTGGGGACTTACCCTAAAGATAGAGATGCAATGAAATGCTGGGACACCTGCACCCCGATGTTTATAGCAGCAATGTCCACAATAGCCAAGCTGTGGAAGGAGCCTCGGTGTCCATCGAAAGATGAATGGTTAAGAAGATGTGGTTTATGTATACAATGGAATATTACTCAGCCATTAGAAACGACAAATACCCACTATTTGCTTCGAGGTGGATGGAACCGGAGGGCATTATGCAGAGTGAAATAAGTCAATAGCAGAAGGACAAACATTGTATGTTCTCATTTATTTGGGGAATATAAATAATAGTGAAAGGGAATATAAGGGAAAGGAGAAGAAATGTGTGGGAAATATCAGAAAGGGAGACAGAACATGAGAGACTCCTTACTCTGGGAAACAAACAAGGGTTGGTGGAAGGGGAGGTGGGTGGGGGTGGGGGTGACTGGGTGAGGGGCACTGAAGGGGGCACTTGACGGAATGAGCACTGCGTGTTATTCTGTATGTTGGCAAATTGAACACCAATAAAAAATAAATTTATTATTAAAAATTTTTTTAATTTAAAAAAATAATTAAAAAACAAGCAGTGGAAGTCAATAGTCCAGGCAATTTATAAAATACTGGGAACCTCATTTCATAGTTTGAAACTTTGTTTTGTTATATGAGCTCTGAAGAATAACTGCATTTAGCCAAATAGATCAACATCAGCTGAAAAAAAATAAAATGATTTGTATTTTCATAAAAAAAAGGAATATAAAAACAAATGAAAAAAGAATGTTAACAGGCCCTGTAAAGAATTACTGAAGAATTTTATTATTTTGCTTAGAGTAGATAAATGTGTGGGTATACTAACTGGCTGAGGACATTCTGTAAGACTGATAACCACAGTGGGGAATTTTAGTTTTAAGGTATTTCCAGGTGAGCCAGCAGCCTTTCTGGGAGTCTACAGATATATTTCTCGATAAATGTTCTAGCTGGGGGATGCCTGGGTGGCTCAGTGGTTGAGCATCTGCCTCCAGCTCAGGGCGTGATCCTGGAGATGTGGGATCAAGTCCCACGTCGGGCTCCCTGAAAGGAGCCTACTTCTCTCTATGCCTGTGTCTCTGCCTCTCTCTCTCTGTGTCTCTGATGAATAAATAAAATCTTAAAAAAAAAAAAGTTCTACCAGGCTTGAGGTGTCTGATGATTCATTCATTCATTCATTCATTCATTCATTCATTCAAACATTGCTTGCTACTTTTTCACTGGAGAGAAAACAAGGGAAATTTCCTTTTAATACTGAAAACCTAAAGAGTAAGGACCAATGTAAGAGTAAGCACCACCTCTGCCAGAGGTTATTGGTAAGTTTTGCCCCTGGTCTTAAATATAAAAATATTTCTCTTTATTTTATTTGAAGACACTTTATTTGAAGACAGGAACAGGCTGGATCTCTGTGTGTCTAGATGTCTTTTGAAGTTCAAAATAAATCATGATTTTTAAAGAAACTTCATGGTTCAGTTGTTCTCACATACAGTCAGCTTTGAGCTTATTTCTTTTGACTTTTCCAAGTAACCTGAATGGGCATGTGCATCTAAAAATATCTGGAATTAAAATAAGCACACCACTTCATCAAAACATAGTCAAGGAAGAAAAAAAAACCAGTCTTCGTATTTAAGTCAGTTAGTTCTTTTTTAATAAATTTGAATTCATTCATCAACAAGTTTCATATTGTATCTATCACTCAATTTTGCTGTTTTTTTCATGTCAAATAATACCAAAAATTACATCAATGTGCTTAAGCAAAATTGGGTTTTATCTTTACAATGAAATGAAATTAATATGGGAATTGATCATGGCAGCAATCGCCTATTCTTACTAGAATAATCCTGTACTTACCTTGAACACACTCACTGACTTGTGAAGTAAAAATATGAGACAAAAATGATAAAACATGTTTATGGGGCTCACCCTAGGGAGAGGCATGTTATGTGAGCCACTCTCTGGGAGGTCACTGTTTACCCAGGTGTTGGGAATTGAGCATTTTGGAAAACATGGCACCTTTCAATGTAGTAGAAGAGGTAATTGATCCAAGGCACACTAGCTAGTGTCCTGGGAAAATTTAGTCCACCTGGGCAGCTCTTTGCCCCATGATTCAACGTCACTCTGACTGATGGCTCATATAAGATTAGAGCCAGAGTCAATTCCACGAGTAAAAAGATATTTCACCAATTGTTCACTTTTGCTTACATAAAAATGGCCAGAAATATGAACTTGTCTTTGGGTAGAGCATTAAGTAAGAATTATTAAGTGGTTTATAATTTCAAGCCAGGAGATTCAAAGTTGGACATATTTTTTTTTCGAACATACCATAGTGGGACTAACACCCAACGGGGTTATCTACTAGATGCTTCAAAGGAACACCTACAGCTGCCATGTGCCTGTCCCCTTAAAACCAGTCCCAAATGTTTGTGGCATCACTTCTGAGATATCTCCTAGGTGAAAATGTTAATTCCAAAGCTGCATAGGGGAAAAGTGCCCTTAATGTGAATGACTAAATATGTCAAAAGATCTGGATGCTGGCATTAAAAACGCATGATATTGCAGATGTACATGTAATCTTCAGACCTAACAGGAATAGTATCAGGACATACTTTCTAGTTCATTTATGATTTTGGGGGACATGAATGTCTCATGGTATAGACAATGGAACCCCTCTACAGTCCTGGGGTCGGTGAACAAGAATAACATTTGTTTTAAAGATTACTCAAGTCATTTCAGTCTTTCTCTGTAGGGACTTATGTAGTAGGGCTCTTGAGTTGTCTCAAGTATATCTGAATATGGGTAATAACAAACTGACAGAGCAAGATACTTCTGTACATTTTAAGCCCCTGTGAAGCATTTTGGAAAGACAGGACTACATAGAAAATTAACTTTTTATTACGCACAGTTGTTGAGAAAGAAATATCATTATATTCCAAATTCAACTTTTTTCTCCTTACTCAAGATATCTGGACGTGGGTAACAGCTACCTCACATTAATGTCAGAGGTCCGGGTTCAGAATTCATCAATACGGTTTGCTCACTGGTTCCAGTAACTACTGTGGAGTAATGAGAGGTCATAGTAACAGAACAGAGAACCAAACTCAACTCTCTTCTGTCAGCACAGAGTTCTACTTCTCAATATTTCTCACAACTTTTAAAAATGGAGAAGCTACAAAATAATTTTATTAGAAGAAAAGTAATTTTCTTCTGAAATGGAGGAAAGCAAACACATACCCAAGAATCTTAAAAAGTTGTTTCTTTTTTTTTTACAGAATATATGTATGTATTTTTTTGTGTGTATGTGTGTAGTTACAAACACTATTTATAGTATAGCTATTATGTTAACTTCATCGCAGTGTCTACAAAGTGGTGGATCCCAGTCTTGGTGCCAAATGCATATAAAAAGCTCAAAAGCTATTATGACTATACCATGCAAATTTATATCCAGAAAACCTTGGTAAGTAGACTGCAGCTCTTCTGAGCCCCATGGGGTCTCTGCCTTTGATAGTTGGGTACCTCAACTATGCATCAAAAATGTTTTGAGTCATTTTTCTCCCAGAAAGAATTAATGTCACAGTTCAAAATAGTATAAATTGCACACTTAAATCAACCATTGACTGCTTTTATCCATGTTCATTTGCATTTTGGGGTCTCTCTTCTGCATGTGGAGCTCACTCCTTGAATAATTAGATACAGAAAAAGATACCTGAAGTATTGAAAGGGATAAGGTCTTCATAAATGTCTTTTTTTTCTTTAACATGTTAACAATAAGGCCACTTACAAGGTTTTTTCCAATCTGTTTAACTTTTAGGATCCCTCATTGTTACCCATGAAAAAAGATTGTCAGAGAAAAGCCCAAGACCAAGAAATCACTGGCTAGTCTCCAGATAAAAATAAAACCAGAGATCAGCGGGTAGAAGATGTTGAAGAAAGGTCACAATGAAGGAAGGAAAAGGGTATAAAACTGGTCATTGTTTCTAGTATGAGATTTTGTGGGTTATGTTTTACCTGACAGTGGTTATTGAACTGTGACAGACTCCCACAAATTAAAGGTTGTTATGGCTGGCAAGAAAAATCAAGTAGTGGTCAGCTTATGGTGATAGCCCACACTACATGCATCCTTAGGGAAGGTGGTGTCTCTATCTACATGGAGAAAACTGGTGCCAGCTGAGTACTGGGTGAGATTTTGGTAACTGGTTTAGAATAGAACAGAGAGGGTGAGGCATATGTGGCATGTTGGGATAAAGTATTAATTTAGCAGTTCTTTCCTGAATATTTAGTTTTTTTTTTCTCCAAATGCTTAACTTCACTGTGACATCTGTTTGCACAACTGTAGTCATTTCAGTTTATGGAGGCCTGTGATAGAAATATTGTTTACAAAAAATATATCATCTCTTTTTTTTTTCTTTAGAAAGATCTCATCTAAATAGTAAGTTAAGGTTGCGTCTATGAAACCGGTGCACCTTGTCTTGTTTCTACGAGCTTTAAAAAGTCCAAATACTGATGAGGCTGTGGATCAGAAGGAACCAAAAGTGACTGTGTTTGTTGTCAGGTTGCTCTCCTTTGCCTCAAGAGAACGGTCATGGGTCACTAGGTGATGCGTGGTGTGTACTGGTCATGTTCCTGCAACATCCTAGTTAAACTAGGAGTAGTTGGATGTGCTTATGAAATATATCAGATACAGAAATAAAGGTATGAAGATGTTTCTTGGTTTCTGAAATTGAAGAGTAGAGGTGTTTTAAGCTTCAATCTTAATTCTAGATAACAGAAAGTAGTTACATCACGTAAAGGAAAATATGACATCGCATGCTGCCATGATAGCAAGCATTAAGAAATAAAATCTTGGTAAATATACATATATATGCATGTTATGCAAATATATTTTATATTAACATACAATGTTGTAAGAGTGATTGATAACATAAAGACAAGGAGGAAAATCATCCTAGATGGTTTTACCTTAGAGTAACAAATAACCTGAGACGTCTATGCTTTCTGTTAGATATCAGGCCTAGAAATCCATCCAAGATGTGGAGCACATTTTCAGTGATTGAAATGTCAACTAAACATTGCCAAAACATGCCACTGTGTTCCTGCATGACAGGTAAGCTGGATCCACTCCAAGTGAACAAAAAAATACTGTACATCAAAGTACTTACAATGATATGCCATCCATTCCCAATGGGTTTTCAAAAGATGGGCGTTCAGATATCAATGTGGGATCTATCTATGCTTAAGACGACAGGTGAGCACACACCAGTGGCTCACTTTATCTACAGAAAAAGTATGCCCGATGAAAGCGAATCTCATCACCAAGAAAGCTGAAAAGCCTTCGCTTAGTGAACAGAAAGGATATGAAGTATGTGACTCATTTTAAACTAGCAATATCACTGTATGAGTTTTTGAAGATTAACTAAGAGTATCTTTCTGATTTTTAAACTAAAACATCTAACTTATGATAATAAACGACACATTTTGAGATGATATTGTGTTTCACACCCTCATTCTCAAGGCATAATATTTAGACGATGCTTGTCCCTTTCAATTAAAAAAGAAAAAACTATGACTTTCTTTAATATACATCCTGTGTTGTCCATAGCTGCAAAATGTATATATGTATGTGTATTTGTTTTACATACACATGGGTACTTACACCTGTGTGTATAAACATATACACATACATCCTCATATACACGTGTATTTTATATATATGCTGAGAAAGTTCACATATATATACAATTGCGTATGTATATATGTGTGTCTGTGTGTGTGTGTCTGTGTGTGTACAGGTATAAAAACTTGACAGGCAGAGTAATATTTCACTCAGTGTTAAATGAAGTCTTTGAAAAATGAAGTACAGTCACTCAGTTAACATAGTACAGCCAGTAAACTAAGTTGAAAAGAGAAAAAGTGAATGGAAACACGATCCTGGACCATCTGTCTATGGCATTCACATCGGTTAGATCAGGGATTTTAATTTTGAGCTGTGAAGACCTCCTCCGTAGGTGGGTCTTCTTGTGCGGGATGCTTCTGTCCCCCATGTGTCGCCCATGCCCTTCCCTAGGCATGCTCTGTTTCCTGTACTGGATTCCTGAGTTGTCAAAGGGTCGTGCTGAATTCCTGGTATCACCAACACTGCCTGTGACCTCATTCATTTCATTGTGAACCTCCAGTGATGTTAATAGAATATTTCCATGAGCATCCACCTAATTGAAAAAAATATGCATCATTACACAGCTAGCATGCCATTACTCTAATTTTGATATACAGACCCAGCACATAATTATATCACACAATCATGTCACATACATTATGAGAAATTGCACATCACCAAACCCAGCACTGTTTTCATGGAAAATGTCATTTTGAAGGCTTAACTACAGTTTATAGAGATTTTATTTCCCCAATTTAAAAATTCTCACATAGGAGATTAGGTTAAATAAAGGGGCTTTTTAAAATTGAAATTTCCTATTATGGATACAAGTTTTTACAGAAGACAAAATTAAAGTACAAATTCCTTTCAAGATGTTAACTTAGGTATTTCAATCATTTTTCACAACTGGACATTGCATAGAAACTATACTCTCTCATTCTTCTTTAGAAGTCACCTTGTCCCCTTTTCTGACTCTACAAAGATATTCACATTACTGTGGAGAAATAAGCAAATACTCCCGTGATGAATGGACACTCCTGATGACTTTGATGGGTGAGATACAGACTCCTGCCCAAGTATGATCTTCTTGCCCAATCCTGGTCTGTGAGGCCTTCTTTTTTAAGGATTGTATTTAAGATAGACTACAGTTCTCTCCCACATTGGAGTCAAACTTTAAAATAACATTTTATTCTGTGTTAAATACAGCTTCACACCTTTCATGATGCTGTCAATGGTCTATTTGCTTATATGTTGGTCTGCCATGAAACCTCCATGGAGCATGCCTGAGGCAAGGGAACACCCCTGCCCCTGTAGCCCTTTCTAAGTTGTCTGTAATCCCCTCTCTGAGCAGTGCCAACCCCTCTCAGGGCCACACAGCCCATTCTACACTCTGCTAGGTCTCATTGCTCTCCAGGATGCTTTATGCTTCCCCACCTATCTTTTCTTCCTTGCCTTCTTTGTCTGTGGAGAGCCTACCCTTTCTTCTAGAACTAGATTAAGTGCCTATGGCTTCTTCCATGAAACTTTCACAAAATTAGTTATTTTGTGGAGAAATAATTTATAACATATTAATTTGTGTGTTCATCTTCTATATATTTCTTAGTTTCATTAAAGGCATTATGCTAGATATGAAGAAGGTGAGGTGGGGAGAGAAGATTCCCAACTCAGAAAACGCAGGTGCCTGTGCAGACCTCTAACCAGTGCCAAGATCACAGGTGGGGTGACCCCCAGACACTGAGGTAGCCCAAACTCAGGAAGGGCTGCAAAAATCTGGGGGCCACTCAGGCTCTGGCACAAAGGCACCAAAACAGATTTGGGGGTATCTACCCCATGGTTTGGGAGTACAGTTCAATTATGCTTGGGGAAGGAGAGGTATGGTCATTAGGATGTCACCCCTTACTCCCCAGACCTGTGAATATGTCACCTTACATGCAAAAAGGGCACTGCAAATATATTTAAGCTTATGAACTTTACAATAGTGTGGTTAGCCTGGATTATTCAGGTGGGCTAGCCCAATATCATCACATGAGCCCTAGAAAGTAGAAGATACTCTTCAGCTGGAAGCAAGAGTGAAAGATGTGGCAGAAGGTGAGAGCAGAAGAATTTGCACCATGAGAACTGGATTCACTATTGAGAGAGGGCACTGCAGGTAAAGTATAGGAAGAAATGGGGCATTTGCTAGGAGCAAATACTGGCCCCAGCTGACAGCTAACAGAGCACAAGGGTCTCAGTCCTACAATCACAAGAAACTGTGGTCAACAACCTGTAACAGCCTTGAGAGTGGTCTATCCCCAGGGCCTCCAGAAGGGAACACAGCCCCACTGACACCCTGATTTCAGCATTCTGAGACTCTCAGCAGAGAACCCAGCTAAGCCCCATTGCACTGGATTTCTGACCAACAGAACTAGGTGTTTTTTTTTTTTCAGTGGCTGCGTTTGTAAGAATTTATTGTGGTAGCAATTAAAACTACTAAAGAGGAAAGACAGATTTCAGAGGAAAAATGCATTTGAGTTGGGCCTCAAAGAACGAGTAGAGATTTTTTCAGCAAAAAGAAGGAAAAAAATGTTATAAACAAAGGCTCGAAAAATGTCTAAAGTGTTTGAGAAAGGCAAACTAGCTGAGTGGGATTTTGAAGAGAAGGGATCCTGGCACGTGCCAAGCTCACGGTTGATAGTCATTCATATCACTGTCATTTCCCTCTTTCTTAAAATAAGAAAATACACTCCTTGATGAAGAGTCAAGCCAGTAAGGGTTTCTCTATGTTGCATTTAGGGAATGCCAATTTTACCTTGCAGGTAGTAAAAAGTAACAGTGATTTCTAGGTAGAAAAGTGACATTCTTCTGAACTACAACCCAAGCTACAGAGTAAAGAGTAGAAGATGCATTTGAGAGGAGGAAGTAAGGAGGTAGACCTCTGTTGGTAGTACACTCCACTCCTTCTGTTTCCTTTAGGTCTGGAGGCAAAATGCCAAGAGGCTGTAAGCAAGGCTCCCCTCTGGCCACTGCAAAAAATCCCAGAACTCCCAACCTGTTGTGTCCACAGAGCAGTGCTGCTCTGCCATCATCATTCATTTCTGTATCTTCTCAATGAAGAAGGTGGGAAAGGAGTGGAGAGACAGTAGTCTGCCACTCTGCTCCCACCTGGCCTCCTGGCCCTTCCCTAGCTCTCTGCAGAACACTGACATCATCCATGTGGGGCTCAGGTGGGTGGGGCACACATTAGCCTGGGCTGTGTTCAGTTTTCTTCAGTGATGCTGCCTCTGAATTGTAGGGTGAGCAGCGCCACAGTGGGAAGGGACTATGAAGACCTATGGTCTCCTTAGATTGGGAGCCAGCCAGCCTGAGGATACTAGGAAATGCAAATGGACTAAGAAAACACCACAGATACTGGGGAGAAGGCCCTTCATGGAGTCCCATTCCTGGAGGTAGCGACCCAGTACTAACAGAATGTGAGTTCTGCTTTTTGTTTTTGTTTCTTAATCCACTAGAGGGAAAAATTCAAATGGGATGTATGTCTCAAAAGTACCAGGAAATGCTAGACCTTTGTAAGAATTTGGAACATGTGTTCTATATCTCTTCTTTTGTTGTTCTCTTGTCCTGGAATGGTTAGTAGGAAAACTCTCACCAAAAAAAAAAAAAAAATGTCTGTTTGCCTGTCTTATGGATCAGTGAAGCATCCAGTGGTTTGGGAGTTAGCCTCTCAATGTAAGAAAAGGCTGTGGAAGGAGAACCCTGAGACACACATTAAGGTATGGCTAAACAGGGAGGGGGCAACAAAGGAAAGGCCAGCAAGGGAGTGGGCAGGAGCATGTCTTCTGCACTGGTAGTCACTATCCCTAGGGAAGGGATGATTTGAACCTGCTTTGAAAGCTATGGGCAGCTAGCTCCTAAGTCAGCAGAGAGGAGAGCACTATGGGGTCACCTGAACTGGTCTTTATACAAAGGAAAATTAAAAGCAGGGTTCTAGAGAAGAGAGCCCTCTTAGTAGTCTTTATCTCTCTCCAGCATCTTCCATCATGCTTTATGCCACATAGGCAAGAACAGGTTGGTGAATAAGCTGCCTGGCTCACTTGGGCATCTTTTTCTAGAGAAAGAGTCAATCAGAGTATTTTAGTACTGCTCATTGCAGTGTATAGGTGGAAATACTCCACTAAATATTTGTTTTTGAATCATGACAAAAAATAGATTAAGTTATCATATAAGGAGATTTAACAAACAGATCATTTAGCAAATTGGCTCAATTAGATTTTATTTAACTGAGCAGTATTTTACATAGACTTTCTTAAATAGCAAGCTGATATATTTAAAACAAAATTTATCTAAAGTCAAGTCAGAGAATAACCAAAGGTGGAAGGTTCTTGATTTTTTTAAGTTGTCATGTGGAATTCATACTTACAAATAATAATAAACGATTTACCATATATTAATTAGAATCTCAAAGGACTGAAATTATTTTCCTAAAGGTAAAAAAAAGAAAACATCAGTTAGCTCTAAAAAATGTTCTCTCCATTTTATGTAATATTTTATATCCAACAAAAGCATGAGTTAAAAAGCCCAGTGGTCCACATAAGAAGGTAGATACATCATTGGAGACATGTACATGAAGTGTCCAGACTCTTGGGATTGTTCATGTAAAAAACTACTGTATATCTGCTCTGTACCATGCCCTGTGCTAGGTGAGAGACCATAGTAGGGGAATAAGAAAATATCCTTACTCTTAAGAGGTCTAGCAGGTGAGAGTTTCAAGTAATCAAAAGCACATTAAAAAAATTACTGTACAGTGAACCTTAAGCACATTTTTATATACATGCCAACAATACTGTCTCTTTTTTAGTTATAAAAGTGCCATATGAGAAGCTCCTTTAATTAAAATCTAGAGATTATAAACAATGACTGTAGAATGAAATACCAAAATGAAGACAAGTCTTTTTTTAAAGAAAAGGAGGGGAATATTTTCTGACAGGCTAATTCTGATCAATGTCAATGGTTCTAATGTTTAGCTTCACCTGGCTTTAAAAAGATGCATTTAAGAACCTTCTCCTTCTAAAGTGAAAAAAGACACCACCTCAGCAGAACATGGTGTTCTGATAACAAATACCACTCATTCATGGACACACATTCCATGAGCATTTACCACATCTGAGCCATGGTGTGGATATTTTGGTAGATGCAAAGAATCAAATGCTGTTTAGCAAAGAAGGCGTGGTGGCCACATGCAATGCAACATGCCATTTCACAAGTGCAAAGCATGTGCCATGCGAGTTGGGAGAACATGGACAAAACCAACTTCTTGAAGAAGGGAGTGAAAGAGGCATGATGGAAACCAGAGGTAGAAAAAAAAATCAGGGACAATGTCATGGAGAAGAACATCTGGTTTAAGTCTTGAAGAAGGGAAAGATGTGGACAAAGAAGAAAGAGATTCTGGAAAGAGAGAATCCAAGGCAAAGAGATGATAATGATAGTTATTTTAGAAAGCACAGAGGGAGAATAGAGAAAATATAAGAAATAAGGTCAAATGAATGTTGAGTTGATTTTTCAAGAATTAATGACAAATTTGTATGAATTAATATCCTGTCTTCTCAAGTCCCTTGAGGCCAGTGCTCTGCATTTGGGGAAAGACTTCATGAGGGCAGAGATCTAAGTCTGTGTGCTTGACTCTAGTGAAGGACATCTAACCTTAAGGGAAACCAATCCCAATATCATCAGTAATTTACAAAATCATAGTGCTCTTGGGTACTTTGGACATTTAAGACTACCTTGCCACTGTTTTAGGACACAGCTCATGTAAGGTATAGGTCTCAAGAACCAATACTATTTTTCATGATTTCTATTTCAGAGTGGGTGAAAAAAATAATGTTGAAAGGAACTTCAACATATATTTGCTAATAAGAGCTTAGTGTAAATTAGTTTGGATGCTTTTGACTTACAGTTCTATATAGTTACATAAGTTTTACTTAAGAGTGAGCCAATGTGTAGAAAATTTCCAACAAAATTATGAGATTTTTTCTAAAATAATTAAAGCATTATCAAAATGTGTTAAATTGTAGAAACCAAACATTTTAAACAAATATGTCTTCAAAAGATGCTAATATCTTCTGAATATCTTAAATTTAAATCTTAAAACAGGTGTAAGTAATGTTGGTGAAACACAAGACTGAAATGCCCTGTATAGAATGACAGATGACGACTTGAATTTTTTAAAGCATTTCATGAAAAAAAAAATAAGGCATTTCATGAATACTTCACATTTTGAAGTTTGTCTCATATTTACTATAATTAGAATAAATGATTTTAATATAGTCTTTCTTCCTGTTCTATAACCTTGACAAGCACAAATATTCAAAGGTGGAAAACATCTCATGCAGAATATGTCACAAAGGGGTTTTCATTTTTTCTAGAATCTGTCACCAGATTGGCACTTAATCAATATTCATTCTTTAATTACTTTCAAGCTTCTATGTAAGTAAAATATTATATTAGAAAAATTTTAAAAAGTATTTATCATATGAGGAAAGAACTCTTATTCTTTAGAAAGGGAATGCTGTCAAATCTGCTGCTCTGATTCCTTGGCAGGAGTTACAACTTTCTGCCACTTCATGAAATTCAAATATCAATTAGTCAGTTGAAAACTATCAAAGGATAGGAACCATAATACATGAACCATAATCAAAGGCTAACTTTTGAGTACTGAAGAAATTCAGGAAAGCAAAGGAGGTCATGCACAAATAAAGTAAAGTCATGATTTACATTGCACCACTAGTCTGAGGAGAAACTAAGTGAATATGTGAACATTTTGAGCATTCATTAACCACTAAGTTAAAATAGTATAAACTACTGAATATAAGGAAAATATACTTAAGATTTTATAGTAAGGTCAATAACACCATCATCCCAAAGATAGTCATTGGTGGCACAGATCCCCCTTGCTGGCCTGCAGAGCCCCTGAGGTTACCACTCTGACATCCCTTATAAAATAACAAAGGTGACCTCAGAAAGATTATGGCAGAACAAATCCCTGTGACCAGCCCAGTGTCCTCCATCAGTCCAAGGACAGGTGGAGCCCTCCCAGCTTCAGGGCTCCCATCTATAAAGCAGATGGGGTTCCCTGAGGCTGTTGATGGCCACACTAACAATCCTGAAAGATATCACTGAAAGTGAATGACCAAATAATTATAATTACAAAGAATTCTTGAAGGTGTTGGCCAGTGCATAGTACCATTTCTGTTTTGCATGAAGTTTGTGATTCTTTTCTCACTTTCCCTTAACTCATACACATCACATGACATGAGCTTTTTGGGCAATTCATTCCCATCTAAAAATTATCACTATATTCTTAGATGTGGGTCAGAAATAATTTTTTTAACAGACTGCTAAGTTTTTTTTAAAGATTTTATTTATTTATTCATGATAGACATAGAGAGAGAGAGAGAGAGAGAGAGAGAGAGAGAGAGAGAGAGAGAGAGAGGCAGAGACACAGGCAGAGGGAGAAGCAAGCTCCATGCCAGGACCCGACATGGGACTCGATCCTGGGACTCCAGGATCGCGCCCTGGGCCAAAGGCAGGCACTAAACCACTGAGCCACCCAGGAATTTCCCCAGTTAGATAATTTTTAATGCTTATTTTTAAGGATATAAAATATGCTTTTAAAACTAGTATCTATGCACCTGTATATCAACTTCAGACCTTGACAGATGATCTACAATTACAGATTTTTAAAAATAGGAACATTTAAAGGCTTTAACAAAGCTGTTGGGAAAACATAGAATCAATTTTTCAGGGAAACAATAAAAATGGCCTTGTGAATAAATTTTCCTCTACACCTGATTTATAATATAATATCTGACATAAAATATTTTTCACATTCTCCTACTTATCTCTGTGCATGTTAGAGGTGTTTCTGTTTTTGCTTTTAATTTTAAGCTTCACACTCTAAAAGGTATTTCTGTAGCACAACAATTTGACTGTTCTAAATCATATCATTTAGAAGAAAGGAAACAAATTTATAATCTGTTTAAGTTATGAGGGAATTTGGAAAAAAAAAAGCATTGTATATGTATCTGCATATCTATGTGATGGAAACAATAATGATGTAATGAATTCTAGTTTCCTTGGAAATAGTGTGACCAAAGCATATTCATGGATGGATATATTCATAGTAGGATGCAGACTTACTTAGGAACATAACAGTGTGGTACTAAGTATATTTTCCAGTAAGAAGTTCAGGGTAATTTTGCTTGTGGAAGCCTGATTTTCTTCACAGATCCTGGGCTTCTCTGCCAACTCTATTTATGTTTTGCTGAAAGGAGGGGAGCCATTTACATTCATTTAACTGCCTGTATTCATTCATGAATGTTTGTCAACCTATTCTGGGCCACCAGTGGTCTATGGACACAGCAAATACTTTAAGGAGCTGCTGTATTCCTCTAAGGAACAGACCCATGACATGCATTAAGAGCGTGAGAGAAGGCAAGGAAAAACCACAGACTTGAGAAATAAGTAAATTTAGCAAGAGGAATTAAATAATAAAGAAATATAGGAGCAAGCACATAAGCAGGGAGAAATATATTTTTGAGAACTTGATGGAGTGCAAGAGGTAGAAAGATAAAGACAGAAATTATATAGAAACTATAATGTCCTTTCATTAAAGTACTGTTTAATTGCAATGACATATATTATTAAAAAATAAACTGAAATGACATGTAGTTGCAAAATCACTTTGTAACTGGAAGGATGTAAGGATGCTAAGCTGGACTGGAGAGGGTGGACCTAATTTACGGTCTCTTTTAGAGTGTATAGCCCAAAGGCTTCCTAAAGCCTGGGTCTGCCAGGCTCTGACTTTTTGTGAGCACATCTGGCAGGGGATAGGACCAGGGCATATCTATGAGATCCCTTGGACAGAGCACTGCTCCTGCTTTGCCCTAAGAACCTTGGGGACTATGCCAGATAGAGGGTGGATGAGAGGGGTCTACTAACACTGTAAAAGAACAGTGGCATCCTAGACAATCAAATTTGTAATTTTATCACTAAAGGAATATTGCAACATTTTGGAAACATGCTTTTACATGTCAGGTTTAGGGCTAACATCCCACATGGTATTCACATAATCTGTTCTTTTCATAGGAAACTAGAAGCTTGTGGCTTCTCCAGGTTCTGCACTAATTTTGGTTTTATATAAAATTCAGTGACTTGCCGGGGGCAACATTTTAGGTTATGAACAAAAGTCCACACAACTCCTACTTAAAGGTCACATAAGTAACTGTAGTGACTGATGACTGGTAGGTGGCAGGATGGGTCTGTGAAAGGAATGATGGGTGAGTGGTCAAGCTGGTGGAGGGCCTACCCGATTGCTTTCACTCTTGGAACGGTCATTCTTTGCCTTGGCTGTCTTTTCTGCAAGCTTCTTCTGCCTTTGAGGGCCTCTTCCAAAGAAAATGTAGTTGACAAAGGCATACTCCAGAAGGGCCAGAAATACAAAGACAAAGCAGCCCATGAGGTACATGTCAATGGCTTTGACATAGGGGATTTTGGGCAATGTCTCCCGAAGATGTGTGTTGATGGTTGTCATCGTCAGCACAGTTGTAATCCCTATAAAAGAAACAGAAGGGTGAGAGGCTGAAGCTTAGCAACTCCATTCCTCACTTTTCACTTTTGTATTTATCAAACAGCTTGAAATAGTTGGAGATGACAGATTGAATATTACTGGGCAATCATAAAGTAATAGAGCATGAACTGTGTTGCGTGGGCAGCAGGTCACACCTCAGGTCAGGAAGCTGACATCTCTGCTCCCTCTTGGAACACCACCCAGTGGCACCTGGCTCATAGAGAGAAGGCATTGAGGATATATGGAGATGTATAGGTGGAAAAGGAAAGTTGGAAGAAATGAAAATGAACCCAGAAACTAACACAAAACACTGTGTGTCAGGATGAGAAGCTTCCAAGAAGAATGAATCTATGAAGAATCAAAGAAAAGGATCTTCTAAGGCCATTAGTGAGAGTTCTGTAAGCCTGCTTGTTACAAGAAAACAATTTTTACTACAATACTTTATCAACAAGAAAACAATTCTTACTACAATACTTTATGAACAAGGGGGATGAGGCAATGATTTTTAAAACTGTTAGTGAACATGATCCAGTCCTGAGCTCATGTATTTATCTATTCTGATATACAGCTATAAGTTAATATATTTAAAATCTCATCAGTTAAGACATTAAATAGAAAGCAAGATCCCTCAAACTGAGCACCCTGGCCCATCTTTGCTATTTCAGTTTGCACACAGAAAATACCTGCATCCATGACTATTTAGGACTCTGCCCTTCATGTACATTAATGCAGATCCATTTTAAACAATTTTAGAGACTAAACATCTAGAGGTAAAAGATAAACATGAGGGTAAAGTTTAAAATAACTTTAAACCTTAAATAATGAAAATGTATCCATATGTAAATATAAAAAGATGGTTTCATCTGTACCAGGTTTATTTTGGCAGATAAAGTCAAAATAAAAATGTATATATTGCACAACTATGTTAGAATTGTATATTTCTTAAAGAACAATTGTCTTGGTATTTTCTTTCATGTAAAGTATAAATCTTTAAGATGTAATAAGTATATTTGCTTTTTTTAACTGGTTTTTGCCTTTTTTTCCCTCTCCTCCAAAAATATAAAAATGTATGCATGTTCATCAAGTTGCACAATTCATTTCTGAAAAACGAACTGGAAAAGTAATCAACATTAGTATGAGAAAAACTCAACTATGAAAATCAAAAGTGTTATTTAATTGTAAACCACTCTTCATACATCAATGAATTATAATTAAAATTGTTTTTTTTTTTTTTATGAAAAAACTTCAGGGAAGTTCAGGGAACTTATTACTTCAGTACTTCAGGGAAGCTCCTGAGGACAGACTATCTCAGAGTCCTTTCCCTCCTCAACTAAGAGTCTATACCAGCTTCTCAAAATATGCTTGGTAAAGTCAAGGCCAAATGATTTTATTCAAACTACAGAATCTCACCATACTCTGGGGGCTGACCAGATCCTTTTTAAAAAAGTCATTATGTTGACTTGTCTAGATGATAGTAGTGTGTGAATGATCTGTTTTCCTAGCAGAGTTAAGTCTAGTCGCTAAAAGCACACATGGACCATATATTGCAATTCTACTTTTTTTGCTATACAAATATTTCATATTGGATAATCTGAAGCGATAGAGAGGAGAGGACTAGCCAGTGACATGACTAGAGTTTGTTGAACTGAGCGAAGCCACACATGCAGGAAGGATATGGATTGCTCACTTTTTTTGTGGGACAGTAACTACTACAGCTTACTTGCTCTCTCTTAAAATATTAAGACGTTTCAAGGAAGCAAGACAGCTCCAAAGGGTTAGCTCCTTTCTATCTATTCAACTGGTGCCACTGAATGCAATTACCGCTGTGTCTTCTAGGACTCAATAGAAACACCTCCGTTTCGTTGTTATGTCATGCCTTCCTGCAAAATGGAGACTTTTGAAAGTGAGAGCATTAGCTATGGTCCCTCAGCCATAACAACCTGAAAACACAATGTCACTGAGACTAGGGGACCGTGCAGACCAGAGAGGTCAGTGTTCACAAGAGACAGGGCAGAGCCCATACTGCCTCTACATATGATCCCACCAAAGGCACTTCTTTGAACCTCCAGATCTCATCCAACCTCCAGTGGAGGGTTTGTATTTGCTAAGCATCTTAGTTTGATGCCTTCCAGATTCCTATCCTATTGCTGGAGGTAGGCATCCTTATCCTGCGTGTCCCACAGAGAGAACCTTCAGACCACAGATCTCTACTGGCTCAGGACTATCTGGAGGGCAGGGAGTAAAGCCCAGGCTTCTGTCACTAGCATGTGCTCTCCTTCCACTCACCTCTAAACTGCTATTAAAAGTAGAGGAAGGAATTGAGGCACTGAGGAACTATTTTTGTGTGTAACTGCAAACCATGATAGCTATGGAATATATGGAAATTGAATGTCAGTATATTTTAAGATTTTCCTTTAAAGTAACATTCATGTGCACCTGGGGACTTTTAAAATTTGAAAATGGCAATGAGATGATTAGAGTTTACAAATAAATGTGAAAACACCATGTAAACTTTCCAAAATTAGGTGTTCTCACCATTATTCAAAAATTTTGTGATTTTTGCTCCCATAATTTTTTTCCTTCCAAAGATATTTGAAAAGCTTGAACGCATTGGTTTAGCTATTGCTTTGGCTCTCCAGCTGACTGTTTTGAGTGGATATGAATGACACAGGCCTCAGTGAATGTCCAGGGAAATGGGATGAAGGAACACAGGGATAAGAGCCAGCACTGGCACTCAGCCTGGTAAAAGCAGCCCCGAGGAAAACGGGAGAGCACCCTGGCTCAGACCCATCAGCTCAGCTCAAGGACTCTCTTAACAGTATGGTTTTGGGGTGAGTGCTTTGTTGGGGCTCACATGAACTCTAAGTTTAAAAAGCCAGTGCATTTACTAATTCTTTGTATCATTTTTCTTCCTATCTAAATATTGTGAATGATGCTGTATTGTAGTGATTCGCAGACCTGGATGGTATAGCCACATGGTCCAGGCCAAAAGCCTAGCTCTGCCACTTCCCAGAAGCATGATCTGAGCTCTGATGGGTCCCCACCATTGTCTAGAGCTGTTGTGAAGTCTAAATGTGATGCCTGACAACCACTGGTGATATCTCAATAAATGGTAACTGGCATTGTTAACACTAATAACAACTAATAATCATATTTATTATTATCATTACAGAAAAAGAAATTATTTAGTAGCTTCCAGTTTTCTGGCAAGAGAACTACAGCCACAGTCTTGCTTTGAACTTCTGCCTTCTAAGGGAACCCATCCAACTGCAGTACAGGAGATGACTGAATGGTGCTTTCCATGTTCTTTGTATACTGATCAATCGGTTCAATATTTCTACTAATTGTTAGCATCAAATTATTTATTTAGATTATGCTAATAAAATATTGTATTTGAAAAAAACTGCATTTGTGAAGATGACTATGAAATAAAAATATAATTTGCATGATTTAATCAAAAGATACTTTATTTCTCTTGTTTGTGATCAAAATAATGTGGCCTAAATTAGTTTAAATTTTCCCTTTTAAAAAGGCCAGTACTATTATTCACTGATAAGTGGACTTCAGGGTTTTGAGGAAGACCATCTAATTACAACTTTGAACTTTGCAGTCTCATGGCTTGTAACACTAACAGTTCAACAGATCTGGGCATCAGCCCCTGATCATTAGAAGCAGAAAACCCTGAAGCAAAGAGAACATTAATGCGACACAGCTTTCTGAAGGACCAGTGTTTCCGTTCTCAATAGAGAGACAACCTCAGACAGCTGTAGGTCCAAAAGAGCCCTGAGCCAGAGAGGGTACTCCATGAATGTCTTTGCTGAACACCCCTCTGCATAGACCTATACCTCTAAGATCTCATTTAGAAATGAGGTGTAGTCATCATGGTACAGTTATTCAGGAAGGATGCTGGTAACAGCACTCAAAGCATTTTAAAAGGCGTGGTACAAGACAGAACAGGTGGAACGGGGATGGGGGAGAAGGATTTCTCCAATTAAAAAGCCCCCAAGTCATGGCCATATCTTCTTAAAGACGCACAGAGCACATTAGCATTTTAAAGATTCTGGGATCCCTTGATAATAATAATAATAATAATAATAATAATAATAATAATAATAATTCTTGCTTAGTTTTTTAATTTTTAATCCTTGATTTTTTGGAATGTAATAGATAAAATAACTCTTGCATGTACTGTTATTGACACCATAGGAATCACCTGTAGCAGTTAAGGGGAAGAACCCGGGAGTCAGATTAACTGTATTAAAATCGTTCTTCTGACTCTTAGTAGATCACTTTGTACCAGTTATGTAGCTTCTCTGTACCTAATTTTCCTGCTCTGTAAAATGGGAATAATAACATTGCTTATTGTGCTATGCATATTCTGCAGAACATTTGATAAAGTAACCCCACTGACAGCCTTGCAGAGAATCTGCCATCTGAGTATTTGGTAAATTTCGGTCTTAATGATTATTGTGCTGCGGTTATCTGGTGTTCATGACCCTATGACATACTTTTCCTTAAGTAATTGGAGGTGACCTGGTGACAGGCTCGGAGATCCTGTTGTGCAAAGGCACAAGGTGGAAGAAAGGGAGTGAGCACACTGGTATTCTACACTGAGAGCGGGACCTGTTGGACTGTTGTCTACTCAGACAGTGTGGCCCTAGGGTCACAGCTGCCTTCAAGACTCTCAGGCCTCAGGTTCATCCTGACACTGGCAAATGCCCATTCACTTTGGCCTCTTTGCTAACATATGCCTCCCAGACTTGTGACATCAGTCAGAACCTGGCATTCCTCTAGTGGTGAAGCCTAAGCAACTCTGGGCAGACCATTTCTTTGTCCTCACAAAGCCACAACAAAATGATTTAGGTATATAATCATAAGGTTGTGCTGTTAGAAAAAGTGGAATCTACTTTCAAATACTATAATGAGGTTGGGTTAACTACAACTCACTTCAGATAGATTATTTAATATTATGGAAGACAGTGTTTTACAATTAAGGAGCTATAGAACTTGTATATATTGAAATTTTAGAAATTCACATTTTCAGTACACCTCACTCCTACTGATGCCAGATAATTATAGTATTTTTGCTGCTTATCTTTTTCTATCTCAATAATGACAAATTTTCCAACACCAATTCAATGTGAAACTCAAGAAGCTTTATCTTCAAGTCTCTGTCTGCATAGACCTCACTCAGGCTTGGGGTGGGGTCCTAGAAATTTTATATTTGTTTATTTTATATTCTCTTTCTTAAAGAGAGACTCTGAAATTGTAGAAGCTAACAGGTCTGCAAAACTTAGATCTGCCCCTTCAAATACACTTTAGGTCGGGCTTTTCCAGGTGCAAAGAAAAGAAAATAATTTAACAAAGAGTAATCTAGTAGCATTAAAAAGAAAAGGGAGGCAAAACTTACAGAAAGGACTAATGCTACAGGGTAACTTCCACAGGCCATAGAAGAATCCTGGAGATCTTTATTAGGGGTGCTTTTCTTACCATATCCATTAAAAATATATAACAATTTAGGACTTTTCTTTTTTTATACTTTCTTCTTCTCAAATTAGCTTTATATTCACCTAACACTTTTAGGAATAGTTACCTGATTCCCTATGTGTTAATCTAATCTTGAATATAACTCTGCAAGCCACCTAAGAGTCTAAACCAGACATCCACATACACACATGTACACACATTTTCCTAGGGGAAAAAAGTGTCAATTAACTTGAAGTCCCGTAAAAAGATGGAAAACAAAACAAACAAAAAAGAACAAAAAAAGGAAAAAAGAAGGATAACTGGAACCTTAAATTGTTATAGTTCTCTGTAAGCTAATTTACCAGTGAATGTATTGATAATTATTTTCCATCAATTTTTAAAAGTATTATTGATAATTTTGCTTTCAGGAATTGAATTCAAGCTGACCAGAAAAGGTATATACTGGATGATTGTTCTTCAGCTCTATACTTATCTAAAATGTATTTAAATGATTATTTTGTCCATGCAGCTTTATAATAATTAGCTGAATAGAGAATAATGTTTTTTAAAATATAAGCCTTCCTTTAATAATATAAAAATAGAAATATTATTGGAACCTATAAAATATACTGTACATCAGCTAATAATCCAGTTGCCAAATGACCAGTGGCCAGTATAGACTCTAGAGCTCTTGAGAATCACTCAGAATCTAATCACATATTTAAATGCTCATTAAATTGTGTAATTCCAATTATATGTTATAATATTTGATTATTTTTCTGACTTAAAAAAGATGAATGCCCAATTGAGCAAGCCTTTTTTCTGGGCCACAGAACAATTTTGAACAGGAGATGTTAATCCTTGCTTTAAAATTAGTGTCAAAAATAGTTTTATTATAAAAATATTTGGCAAGCATATTTTCCCTTTCATAGTCATGAAAATTCACATTTAAGCCTTATAATTAAATTAACACATGAAGGGAATTGTGCATGAAACTACTGTTTCAAGATTAAAACTGTATGGGCAAGACTGGTCATGATGTCAAAAAATTATAGTTGAACTATAGCCTTTGAACTTCCTTAATACTGTAATGATAAGGTTACTTTACATTTTAGATATCATTTTAAAATAGCACATACCAAGGGCAACTCTAGCCGCAGATGCATCATAATTGATCCAGAAGGACACCCATGAGAGAATTGTAATTAGTATAGAGGGCATGTAAGTCTGGAGAATGAAGTATCCAATGTTTCTCTTCAACCGAAAGCTCAGTGAGAGCCGAGGATAGGCACCTATGGTAAACAGACAAAGATTACACTGAAGAAAAAGCATGGCAGACAAAAGAGTTTGCTTTGACTTCCATGGTTCAACAGCATGCATTTGAAAAGCTCATGAACTGAGGGGTGGCCCATGCAATATGCTTCTGTCTGCCTAATGGCATTTATAGAAGAACTGGGTGAGGAGTCCATTTCAGTCCATAAGAAAACAATGAGGGTACTCGTCTAAAGCCAAGTGCTCACCTGAGAACTATCTCTGGGAAAATACTGAGAAAAATTTTGGCTTAGAATACAGAACCATGCCAAGTGTCTTGTTTATTGTTTAATTAATGACTGTTTTCTTCTCCTTTGTAAATAGGGGAGATTTGGCTCAAGGTCTTATTGAGCAAAATGGCTTTTAGTCCCTTCAGCCCATCTAGAGCAACACTGTACACAGATATTTGAATTACTGATCCTCTTCTAAGGACATCTCAGAGGTACCCTGGAGAGGCACAGAAGCCAGTCCAATCTTACAGAAGGTGGCAGTGTACACTGTGATACCCTACTTTGACTACAGAAAAGACATTAAGGAGAGCCTCAGAAAGCACCTTGTCCACTTTCTTGTGAGTCCCAGTGCTAATCTGATGTGTGCAGCCCACTTAGTACACTTTTGGAACCCCACTATCACAGATATAAGAAAACAGCCCACTCATTAATCATGCCACATTTAGTTTTGTATTTGACTTCTTTGTTTGCTTTTGCTTTTCTTAGAGCAAAGCAAGGATAGGCTACATTTTCTCCTACCCACTTCAACTGTCCACATTATCAGTCCCTTATAATTATCCACATTATCAGTCCCAAACCTCCCAGCTCCCGATCTATATTCTAATGAAGCTGCTGGAAGGTCAAATAGTGAAAATTCAATGATTTTCTCTAATCACCAACTTCCTTGCCTCTTTCCCTCTCACTGTCACTGATGGATGATGCTCCCTTCCTGAGATTGTTGTACCTTGCTTCTCTTGACCGTTTTCTATTCCAAGACTGAGAAGCTCCTATTCTCCCCCTGCACCCATATATATGCATTTCCTTTATTATTTACTTTATTCCATGTCCTCTTTGATTTTATCCCTATATTCTTTTCTTTAGCAATCTGATTCACTCATATGACTACTCTATGTTCAAGATGAAAGACTTTTATCTCCAAGCTTCTACTTTGGCATCAACCATTTTCAGCCAGAATTATATAAGGGAGAAAATAAGTTACCTAAGAGGCTTAAGCACCTAAAGGCTGAAAATCTGTGAAATTTCCTCCAGTTGTTTGTGTGTATGTATAATTTTTTTTATGTAGCTCTGATCAAATGTATACAGCATACTCTCATCAGAGCATAAATATTTTCATACTTATTTCAAACTATTTATAAACACAATTTAAAATTCTTCCAAATTTTCCTTCAAATATACACATATGTACTCAAGTTTATAAATACATTTTCCTGAATGCTACAAATTTAGGTTATTTCCATTTTTATAAAACTGTAAGTAATATTCTTAGGAATATCTTTGACTAGAGTTCTTTTGCTGTATTTGGACTTATTTCCTTAGGATGAATATGCCAAAAGAGGAATTGCTGGGCCAATGTTTAGGCTTCTGATATTTAATGCTAAATTGCTTTGCCAAAGAATCATAAGAGTGTACACACCACTATAAGTACTTTATAGAACTATCTCACCCTGTAAACATGACAATGTTCCATAATATTTCGTAAAAATAACCTTCTCTAATTTCTTTGGGAAAAATTTGTCCTTTTCAATCACTATCTTTAACTTTATACTTCCTAAATGTTTGTTTTTCCTCTGTATGTAATCTCATAAATGATTTGATTCATTCTTCTCATTTTTTATTCCACTTATTGTTTTTACTTATTCAAGTTCTTTTGATACTAATCCTTGTTTGTATTGTCTTCAAGCATTTTTTCAGTTGTTTGTTTTAAAGCCTGTAATGGATTTGAGTGGGGGACATATAATACTTAATTTTTTTTGTATATAGAATTTATTCATTCCATTTTTTCCTTGTTATTTTAATATTTAATTTTTATTTTTTAATTCAAGTTAAGTTTGCCAACATATACTATAACACCCAGTGCCAGTCCATCAAGCGCCCTCCTTAGTGCCCATCACCCAGTCATCCCATGCCCTCACTCTCCTCCCCTTCTGCAACCCTTTGTTTGTTTCCCAGAGTTAGAAGTCTCTCATGGTTTGTCTTCCTCTCTAATTTTTCCCCACTCAGTTTCCTTCCTTTCCCTTATAGTCCTTGTTATTTTTAAGACTTGTTTTTTAGGCTTACATAAGTTCACAATAGAAGTTTAACCACAAGCCTACTTTTAGGTTGATAATTATTTCAGTGCTTAATATGAAGTGTGCGTGTAAACTGATTTTTATTCTGCAAACAGCTAACCAATCATCCCAACATCATCAATGGAATAAAGCTTCCCTTGACATAGGTTTGAAAGATTCTATTACTGTTTTATACTACATTTTATGTATATGTGGATCATTAGCATGATGTGCCATTGAACCGGGTTAGAGCCTCATTGTAGGCCTTCCCATCTCCAGATCTCTGGCCCTGTGCTCCATCCACAGATTCCTGAGGCACAGCATGGACACTCTCTGTCAACCCATACTCAATATTTTCTATGGCTCACTGTTTCCTATAAAGGTCCAAATATGCATCTGGGAATTTTAGTTTCTCCAAAATATTTTCTCAAATTAACTTCAGTTTTATTTTCCACTATATTTCTTCATTAAGCAGATCATTTTGTAGCACAAAGAGTGTCCTCACTGCCTCAAAATAATTGTCCATATTTCCTGTCTCTTCAGTAAATTCACTCTTCCATAATTATTAAAGGTCTTTCCTTATCCATACTCCAAAGCCTTGGTCAAATGCTACCTTTTCCATGAATCCTTTCTTCTTTCCTCCAAATGGAAGTGATTAATTACCTTCTTGAGTCATTTTTTTTTTTATTAAAAGTATACTATTTAGTAAGGCAAGATCTTCCTTGGTAAGTTGGACAGTGCTGAAGGCAGGGTTTACAAAGTGATGTATTTTTCATATACTGTGATGCCTATGTAAATATTTAAACTATCACAGGTTATTAACAAATACATCTGTATGCATGAAAATAGGAGTATTTGGTTTATATGACTCTCTAGCAAGTTAAATACTCAAAACATTCAATACCCTTACCGAATCTTAGATATCATATCCTTTAGCAAGCTCAATATCTTTATTGAAGTAACTTTAATGTTGGATCTTACTTTGCAATCTCATACTTAATATGTCACTTATAATTTGCTACTCTTATTTCAGATATGTCTCCCTATATCCACTATACTTGGAATAATTTTTGTATTCAACAGGATAGGTTGGCTTATGTTGCAGTAACAAAAGGTCCCCCAGATATCTGTAGCATAAAACAAAGATTTTATTTTTCCTTATGCTACATATCCACTTAGTATCTGGAACACTGCTTGATATTGTAGAAGTGCCACACTACTTCCCCTCCCATTTTCTTGTCTAGAGCAAGTCTTCTTGTCAATCTTTATGTCACTGGAGAACAGTTTAGTTCACTCCCACAAGAGAGCAGCAAATATTTTTTGATTAATAATGTAATCTGTCATATTCCCCAACTTTCCATTTTCCAAGTCAACTTTTTAACCTTTTCCAAAATGTAACATCTTCAGGGAAATTGTTTCCAACAGAGGCAAATATTGATATCTATGCAATGAAGTGCAACTGACACTGTTGGGAATTTTCCCTATTCCATGGAGGCCAATGACATGAATGCATAGTCAAACATTTAGAAGATCACCATAGACCTTGAGGAAGGGAATACTAATCTGATTTCAAAAAGACCTTAATCTCTGAAAATTTTCCAATATATAACACAAAATTTAGAATAACAGAGTTTATAACACAGAATTTAGAATTAAGAAACATATCATTTTCTCATGTGTATGTATATTATGCAATATATTCTACTTGTTGAAATTGAAGTGCCACTTCAAATCAAAAAAAGTTTTAGGTTTTCATCACATGCCCCATTCATTCCAGTCTCATAATTCCAGAGGTGGGAATGAAAATCAGAGCAGACAACAAAGATGAAAAAGAAAACAGTCTATGTTCTCAATTAGTTCCAATTAATCCTTGTCGAGAGAGACTCATACAGACTGACCTTGGTAAAACAGAGGTAAGAGTCACACTGGAGATACAAAAATATTTTAGAGCATGAGATTTGGTGATGCAAGAGAAGTTTCATGGTATCTGAACTGAGATACTACTATTCTTTGTTTAAATAAAATTTTTTTGAGGCAGGATATAGGAGCACCTTCAAAGTAAAAGATCCAGCTGGGCCAAATGAAGAAAATACTTTCAATCTGACATGAGAAAAAGACCTCAGTATGTTAATTAACACAAGAATTCTCAGAGATGTTGAGACATGTTCTAGGCCAAGCCTTTGCCGTTTGATATGCATCTTAAAGAGCACATAAAAGTCTTTTTTGTAGCTCTGTTAGACAAAGCCATTACACTGCAGGGAAAACACCATGATGTATGCTGTATCTGTGGAAAAACTCTCCGCGTGATCATAGCTAGTGGTTAATAAAGTTGAGAGGTAGTGAGTCAGCTACATCAAGACATACCCTTCAAAACAGCAATAGAAGCTTAAAAATTACAGTAGAAAGATGCAGAAGCCCTAAAGCCTGCGTGCCAGTGCAGATGTGGTCAGGTTCCCAAGTAGATGCTGAGCCAACAGACAGAGGAACAGTCCCTGAACACAAATGCATTGTTCCATTCAGGGCTTCCTTGGCAAAACTACCTATTGAAGATGCTGATCTCAACCATTTCTCCCTAGATGCATTAAAAATTACGCCAAAACAAGGCTCTGGATATTTAATTTGGCTTAAATTAGTATTGCTA
Organism: Vulpes lagopus; assembly: GCF_018345385.1. Classification (NCBI taxonomy): domain Eukaryota; kingdom Metazoa; phylum Chordata; class Mammalia; order Carnivora; family Canidae; genus Vulpes; species Vulpes lagopus. Next base: position 94,181,381 of record NC_054827.1, on the reverse strand, counting down.
TCTAAAGCATTAATATTGTTGAAGAACTCACAAAAAATGTTGACGTACAGTACTTTGTCACCTTTGTGGAGGGAGAGAGTCACTTAAATGTGTCCATAAAGTAATAAGCTATTATAGCAACTCCAACAAAGCTGACCTATACACATCTCTCTTTCTTTTTAAGGTGGCCACAGTGAGGGACTCTCCCACCATTGCCTAAGAAGCTTTGTGAGCTTTCAGTGATGCTCTTGGTTTTTTTTTTTTTTTTTAAGATTTTATTTATTTATTCATGAAAGACACACACACACACACAGAGGCAGAGACATAGGCAGAGGGAGAAGCAGGCTCCTCGCAGGTAGCCTGATGCGGTACTTGATCCCAGGACTCCAGGATCACAGCCTGGGCGGAAGGCAGGCACTCAACCACTGAGCCACCCAGATTTCCCTGCTCTTGAGTTTTTATCATGCTATCTCATTCATTTATAATCCACTTTTTCACATCATAATATAACCTAAAATTCAAAGTAGTGTTAGGAATTTTCTTGCTCTCATTACAAGTGCTCTTAATTATTTTATGTTCAAAAAAATCCATGAAGGGAAGGATATATATGAAGAAAGAGAGAAAGAAAGAAATAAGAAAGAAAGAAAGAAAGAAAGAAAGAAAGAAAGAAAGAAAGAAAGAAAGAAAGAAGAAAAACAGGACTGGAGCTCAAAAAATTGTTTTCAGATTGTTTCAATAGGCATTGATTCTCCTTCTGATTCTCCACAGTAAAATCAGAATGTCATACCACATGACTTTGAAGCAAAGAGTGGAAGTGTCTAAAGAATCTAGTTTCAGCCTCATGGTTTATTGGGAATATTGCTTTGGGAAGTTGATTACCCTATCAGGCCCTCGGTTTCCTTGTGTTTAACCTGGGCAAGAATATCACAAGGTTAAAAAAAAAATGTTACACTTCATCAAAATTATAGACTATTAAACTGTAAAGAAAATCATCAAGGAAATAAAAAGACAAACTGAAGAAAGGGAGAAAACAGCTACAAATCATACATCTGATATGGAATTTGTACCTAGAATATATAAAGAATGTTTATAAAAAAGACAATCCAATTTAAAATTGGACAAAGGACTTGAATAGACATATCTCCAAAGAAGAAAGTGTCTAATATCACATAAAAGGATGCTTGACATTATTACTTATTAGAGGAAATGCAAACAAAACCACAAAGAGATACCATTTCACATTCACTAGGATGACTACAATCAAAAAGACAGAATACACTATTTGGTAATTCCACTACTGGGTACTTATTCAAAGAATACAAAAATACTAATTCAAAATGATAGATAAACCTCCATGTGCAACATTATTTATAATAACCAAGATATGAAAGTAACCTAAGTGTCCATCAATATATAAATAAAGAAGGTATATATTTGGTATATATACCACATTTCATACACATACAATGTATATATATGTATATAAGATATATAATATATTTATATAATGGAATATTACTCCATCATAAAAAAGAATAGATCTTGTCATTTGCAACATGTGTGGGCCTAGAAGATATTATGCTAAGTAAAATAAGTCAGACAGAGAAAAACAAATACTGTAAGATTTCACTTATATATGGTATCTAAAAAAAACCCCCTCTAAATAAATAAGTAAACAAATAAACAAACATTGCAGAAACAGACCCATAAATAAAGAAACTAAGCTGGTGGTTGTCAGAGGGGAGAAGTGTGGTGGACGGGCAAAATGGGTGAAGGGCAGTGGGGGATACAGGTTCCCAGTTATGGAATAAATAAATAACAGAGATGAAAACGCAGGGGATATAGTTAACAGCTGACAGATGGTAGTTACATATGCGGTGACCATAGTATAATGTATAATGTATGGAACTGTGGAATCACGAGGTTGTACACCTGAAACTAATGCAACTTTGTGTGTCAACTATTTTCAATTTTAAAAAAGACAATAACAAGTGTCGATGAGGGTATAAAGAAATCAGAACCTTTGTGTACTTCTTGTGGGAATGTTGCATGGTGCCATCACTTTGGAAAACAGTATGGGAGTTCTTCAGAACGGTTAAATATAGTTACCATATGACCGAAGCCCCCTAAGTATATGCTTATGAGAAATGAAAACATATCTGTAAAAAAACTTGTACTTGAATGTTTAGAGCAACCTTATTCTTAATATCAAAAGGTGGGAACAGCTCAATCAATGTTCATCAACTGATGAATGGTTACACACAATGTGTTATATTCATACAATAGAATGTTATTCATCAATAAAAAGAAATGAACTATTGATATATGTCACAACATGGATGAACCTTGAAAACATCATGCTAAGTGAAAGAAGCCAGTCACAAAAGGACCATATACTGTATGATTCTCTTTATATAAAATACACAGAACAGGCAAATCCACAGAAGCATACATTGGATTAGTGATTGCCCAGATTCAGGGGAAGCAGATTGGGAGAAATGAGGAGTGCCTGCTAATGGGTACAGGGTTTCTTTCTGAATTGATGGAACTATGCTGAAAGTGAGTACAGTCATGATTATACAACTTTGTAAACACACTAAAACCACTGAACTGTATCATTTAAATGCATGAACTACATGGTATATAAATAGTATTTTAGATAAATCTATTATAAAGAGAAAAGAATACCTGCTACATATATTTTAATGGAAATTAAATGGCGTAATTTATATCAAGTAACAAGCATACTATCTGGCCCCAAATACACATTTGATAAATACAAGTTGCTTTTTCCTTTCCGTTGCTTCCTCTATGGTGCCTTCTGTGCTCAGGATTCTATAATCTAAGAATTTTTTTTACCACTGAACATTTAAAAAAAATTGTGCTGGAGGTTCTAAAAGTAATTCCAAAAGATAAAGGTAGCCAAGAATTATTTTTGCAAAGGAGGTGTGGGGCAATCAATTTCTGAAGAAATCTGGCTCACGTCATGAGAAATGTTTCATAGGTCAGGAGCCCATAAAGGAAAATGATTTCATAGCAGTGCTAAGCTTTCATTTAGCACTGAGAGTAAGCTTGCTCTGGTCCCACCATTTTGGACTAAAGGATTAGCATTGGCTAGGAAGCACAAGTGAATTGTCTCTTAGAACCCTTCTAACAATAGTCAATGGGGGAAAAAGAGAATGGGAATTTGTCTCTAGAATCTAAGGTTAAATCACATTATAATAGGATCGAGATGATAATTCCTTCTTTTAATGTTTTACATAATACTTTCTCTAGACCTATAGTAGATATTATTTACCCACCCAATGGAAACTATTTGATCACAGACAGGGCTTTAGTTTACTGAAGCATGGAATTAACAGTGGACTTTAGAAAAGATTAAGTGGATCTATTAACAGTGTGACATACACACTTTAAAAACACTTGTAATTTGCCATAACCATTAATGAAAAGCAAAATAGTATTGTGAAAATTGATTTTTGAAAAATAGAAAATTCACATATCTTAACAGAATTGTTTCACTATCATTCATTTTGGGACCTTTCTCTTTTTCTTTGTCTTAATCTTGGCAGAAGTATTTTGGAATGAAGCCAGAAGATATCAGTCCAAATGTACCCCAGAAAAAAAGGGAAGAAAAATAAAAATGCCACATAACTAAAGAAGCATATTAAATAATCTGTTTTTCATGTATCTAGCAAAAATTTCAGTCTCATTTAGCTCACACAGAACTAAAAAGTTTGAAGCAAATTTCAAGTTTGGTAAAACATATCCCAAATTTTGCTGGTTAGTAAAATATACCTTTAAGACCAATACAAAGAAAAAAAAAGACCAATACAAAGGATGAAGTCTCAACCTGATTTCCATAGTGATATTTAAGGAGCTCTTTGATTATTAGCTGGATATATTTATTTTGAAATAAATTTAATGTAATATTTCTTTGAACTTGATTCTCTTACCAACTGCTAATTCAAGTGCTTTGCTTTTTTCTCCCCACAGTTTTTATTGTTACAACCAAGGACTCAGACCTCCTTTGAGCTTTAGAGCACCTCTTCAAGAGCACACTGTGTTTGGGCTAAGTGTTTCCTCTATATAATGTTATTGGAAAAATACAGAATTAGAGTTTCCAAAATGTGATTGCAAAATGTATCCTAATTGTTTTCTTTTTTATTCTCATGTATTAATAGTCTGAACTAAGTAAGAATTAAATATCAAAACAAGTGTACTTCTTTCCTGAAAAAATAAAGAGGAGTAGAAAAAAAAAAAACTCATGGTATTTGGTATTTGAGTATTATGATTATTATACTCATGGTATAATGGTACCATTATACCATTTTGGTATTTGAGTATTATGGTATTTGAGTATTATGAAATATGTAACATTTCCACAGGAAACATGGGTATTTGAGTATTATGGTATTTGAGTATTATGAAATACTCATGGTATTTGAGTATTATGAAATATGTAACATTTCCACAGGAAACAACTAGAAGAAAACGGACAAAATTTAAATCCATCTCCCTAAAGACATTGGAGAAATAGCAAGCCAGTAATAATATGGGCCAGGGTCTAGGAGAAAAAAGAAACAGAAAGGTGAGCCAAATTTCAGGTATGAAACATGTATTTTCTAGAAGAAAAAGATGAGAAGCTAAGTGAGACATTTGACAGATTCATGGACCAACAGCAGACACTAGGGACAGAGAACAGGGATGTAAACCAGAAGGATTAACACATACAGAAGGACTGAATCTAAACTCAGAATTACTGTCCTGGATTGCTAATGCCTCCAGCTGTCTGACAGAGGTAAGCATAGATCCTCTCTAAAGAAAGAAGACATCATCATAGACTTTGCATTTTATCCATAATTTCCTCATGGGGAATAATAACAGATTAAACACAAATGAAGAGAACACTTTTGGACTGAAAGATAAATCAGAAGAAAATTTCGAGAGTGAAGCATGAAGAGAAAAAAAATAAAAATTTCAAAAGGGAGAATGAGATATACAGAAGATATAATGAGAAGATCCAATAATGGAATTGTAAAATTGGAATTAAAATTGGAATCCTAGATGAAAAATGGACAAAGAGACTAGAGCAAAGGCAATGATGGCTAAGAGTGCTTCAAAAGTGCTAGAAGACTTCAAGCCAAAGATTCAGGAAGGTTTACAAATCCCAGTTAATCATAATTACCAATGAAATAAAACAAAGAGAAAAAAATTTTAAAAAATCCTAGAGGCAGAAGATAATCAGATTAATCTAAAAGCACCAATTAGACCAACAAAGATCTTCTCAATAGAAGGGTGGAAGCCAAAGACAAGGAAATAATATCTTAAAATGGAAAAGAAAAAATATGCCAACCTAAATTTCTAGAACCATCCTATAAGAAGATATGACCTAAGGTCATAAACAGTTTTAAAAAAATAACTAGAAGAAATTTGAGATCAGGAGACTCAGACTAAAGAAAATATTTTTAAAATGTTTTTTAGGAAAAAAAAAGTTCTTTGGGCAGAAAGAAACATTTACAGATAGTTACTTGGGATAGAAGAAGAAGAATGAATAACAAAGAAAAGAGGACATTTATAATTATATCTAAGTGAATATTTAACAATAATAGTATCACACAGGGTTGTAAATATCTATGAAATTATAGACATAATGACAATAGCGTATGTAAGTTAGAATGAGGAAATAGTGAGTCAAAATGCACAAAAGTCTCTAAGGCACAAAAGCCAAGTGAAAGAATGCTCCTAGTAGCATTAGTCTTAAGAGGTAAAAAGACCATTTTAGATAAATTATCTCATTCATTTGGAGAATATAAAAAATAGTGAAAGGGAATAAAGGGGAAAGGAGAAAAAAGAGCGGGAAATATCAGAAAGGGAGACAGAACATGAGAGACTCCTAACTCTGGGAAACGAACAAGGGGTGGTAGAAAGGGAGGTGGGTGGGGGGTGGGGGTGACTGGGTGATGGGCCCTGAGGGGGGCACTTGATGGGATGAGCACTGGGTGTTATGCTATATGTTGGCAAATTGAACTCCAATAAAAAATAAATTAAAAAAATAAATTATCAGAAGTAACAAACACTTTAGCAAGGTTGTTCAATAAGAAATCTTTGTTTCCCTACACATTAGCAACAAACAAGAAACAATGTTAGAAATTTTTGCCATCTGTAATCATATTAGAAAATATCAAACATCTAGAAAAGTGAAACAAAAGGGTGCAAGATTTCTATACAGAAAACCCTAAAATGTTATTACTACAAATTAAAGAAGATCTAAATAAATGGAGATAAAATATATATACAGATTGGAAAAATTATAACTATGTGCCTTTTCACCAAATTCATTAATGCATTGCTAACAAAAAGCCAGACCATTTTCAAGGTGAAAATTAATGATCTGATGATAAAAGTTACAAGGAAATGTAAAGGGTGCAAAATAATCAAGTCAATAGTAAATAAAGAGTAAATAGTAAAGTTGATAGTAAATAGTAAATAAAATATCTGCTCTACTTAAATCTTCAGTAACTAACACTGTGAGATAAGGGGTACAAAGATGGATAAATAAATCCATGGTACAAAAGCAGATCTATGTACATACAAACAATTTATGACAAATATGTTGCTGAAAAGCAATGGTGGTATGGGATATAATAAAACCTGATCCATACTCCACATCACTCACAAAAATCAATTGCAGGTGGACTGTAGGTCTCCATGTAAAAAAGTACATTTTTGCAACATACTGTAACCTATTACAAACTTGCATCTAAAATGTAAAAATAACAAATAAATTAATGAGAAATAATTCACAATAGAGACTTGTACAGGTGATTTACAAAAGAAGATCACCAAATAACCAATAAGGAAAGGTGCTCAATCTCACTATTACTCAGAAAAATGTAAGTTAAAACCACAAAATATCACCTAACACCCAGCAAGTGACTTCCATGTGAAATGCTAGCAAGGTTGTGGGGCAGAAGAAACACTAATGTATTACTGGTATGAATGCAAATTGGTAAAACCAGTTTGGAAAACAGTATGACATAATCATTAAGCTTGAACATTCACAATTACAGTTCCAAGTATACACTCAACATTTGTGTGTGCATATAATTTACACACACACACAAAAAAAAAAAAAGAAAAGAAAAAGCCAAGTGAAAGAATGCTCCCTGTAGCATTAGTCTTAAATAATCACCTGCAGTAGAGTGGATAAACAAAATGTGGTATACTTGCCCAGTAATATAACAACAAAAATAAATGAATACAGTGACATGGATGGATTTCATAAACACAATGTTCAGTTAAAGAAGACAGTCAAAAATTAATTCACTATTATGCCATTAAATAAGGTTCAAAAACAATATTAACTATATTGTAACAAGACAGTGGTTTCCTTTGAGAAGGAGAAGGTGAAGCAATTAGAAGTCATAGTGAGGATTTTGGGGTTCTGATAACATTCTATTTTTTTAACTAATTGCAGTTATATGATTGTTCACTTTCTGATAATTCACTTACCTCTATGTTTATGCTTTTTTTAAAAAAATATTTTATATATTTATTTACTCATGAGAGACACAGAATGAGAGAGAGAGAGGCAGAGATAGGCAGAGGGAGAAGCAGGCTCCACGCAGGGAGCCCAATGCGGGACTCGATCCCGGGTCTCCAGGATCACGCCCTGGGCTGAAGGCAGGCGCTAAACCACTGAGGCACCCAGGGCCCCCCACGTTTATGCTTTTTAAAAAAGATTTTATTTTTCCATGAGAGACAGAGAGAGAGGCAGAAACACAGGCAGAGAGAGAAGCAGACTCCCTGTGGGGAGCTCAATGTGGTACTCCATCCTGGGACTCCAGGATCACACCCTGGGCCAAAGGCAGAGGCTCAACCAGAGTTACCCAGGCATCCCTACATTTATGTTTTAAGTGTTTTTCTATGTGTGCTCATACAGAAAAGTTATAAAAGTTATCATTAAAGTAAAAAAGAAAAAATGATCTATGCCTTTGTATAGAAAAAATAAAGCATGAGAAAAACTCTAACTTTTCCTAGGAATGTCTTGCGCAGTTGCAGTCTTTCAGAAGTCCTTAAAACTGGAGTTTGACAATTTACTTAAAATTCTCACATATTTTTTAATGAATTGGGATCTGTTTTCTTTAAGGACATTCAGCCATATATTTCTGGCACATCCCAAATACTTCAGTAAACACATGTATATTTATTGTGTTTAAACAGAAATTGGATAAAAGAATGAAAATCTTTTCTTTATTGAAACTCCTATTTGAATCACTGATTTAATTTCAGTAATTAGAATGTGATGATATAACATTTGCTTTGTTGAATATTTTTGAGAGAATTTTTCAAAGCCTAACTTTTAAATGTTAAGGATTATCAATTGAGAGCAGGCTTCAAAGTTAAGTTCAGTAAAAATTTCTTACATTATCCTAAAGGCTTATGTGGAAGGCCAATATCTTTTCAGATTTCAATCACAAGAATTTCAAAGACTAATCTAGTTTTGTACTTACTTTAAAAATACATTTTCAATATTTCCTGCAATTTTATCATAGATCCCTAATGGGTTCTTATAGAAGTAGATGACACATTAAATAGAAATACATTGACTATAGTAAATACATTTTTATTTTAATGGTTAAGACAGAAAGAAAATGCCACGTCATCTCACATGTAGGTAACAAGCTGCAGGAGGGTGAGGATCCCCCTTTGCGTTGTTTCTCTTTGTCCTTCTCTATCCTTTTTATTCCAGCCTCCTTTTTCTTAGAAAGCCTATTCATACATGTTTTCAGGTTTGGCATCATCCTATAGACTGTAAGTGCCAAAGAATAATCTGAGTACTCACTTTATAAACTCGATCAATAAAAAGTATGAGACCTTGCAATTTGTGACACTTTGGATGGACCTAAAGGGTATAGTGCCAAGTGAAGTAAGTCAAACGGAGAAAGACAAGTACCATATGATTCACGTATATGTAAAATCTAACAACAAAACAAATGTAAAAACAATGCAGAAACAGACACATAAATACAGAGAACAAACTAATGGTTGCCAGAGGTCGAGGGGGTAGGGGATGCATAAAATAGCTGAAGGAGAGTAGGAGGTACAAACTTCCAGTTATAGAATGAATAAGTCACAGTGATGAAAGGTACAACATTGGGAGTATAGTCAATGCTATTATAGTAGCGTTGTACTGTGACAGATGGTAGCTACACTTGTGGCAAGCATAGCATAATGTATAGAGAGCTGTCAAATCATTATGTTGTACATCTGAAACTAATGTAACAATGTGTGAATTATACTTTAATAAAAAATTTAAATATAATTCTGGATCAAGAAGGAATATGTGTCATAGATCCAGGACCTTCCAAGAAATCCAGTAGATTGAAATAGTGAATGACATAATAATGAGCCTAATGAGAATAATTTATTTTCTTTTTCTCTTTGATTTTCAAGAAGAATCTATATTTGGGGTTTGGGCATTTTGTGAAAATCTTGAGCACCTGGTTATGAGTCAATAAATTAATTCAGAAGATCGTTATTGCATGCCTTACATATATGAAAATGAGGGTAATATTATTTGACAGAAATTAATAATGTTTGACAGTTGATAAAGGAATGGTACAGTCAATGTGTAATTCAAAGTTTTCCAAAGGAAAGTGATAACTAATAGACCCTTTTAAGGAAAGCCAAGTGAATGGGTTTGAACCATCCATTGAAAACGTCCTGGATTTGGAGAGGAAAATCAGGAAGAAAATAAGTCAAATGTGGGCTGTATCAGAAGCAAAAGTCTTTGGGCATAATGCGGTAGTATATGCATGGAGGAGAGAGAAAGAGTTAGATATGACAACTATGATGACATCTTCGTGCTGGGGACATTGTGCTAAACTGAGGAGGACAGGTTGATGCTACATGTGTATTCAAGGTGAAGGAGCCTGAATCCCATGCTGCAGACAAAGGCCACATCAAAGTGTCAGAATTGAGTAATGGTTTCATGAAAATGGTATTACTTATCTAGCAGCAAAGTGCAGGTGAACAGGAAGGCAGAGGCACATTTCCTGCCACCAAAAATTTCTGGGTTTTGAATGAAATGATTTTGGGTCCTTGGATTAGGAATTTGGAGGCTGCCTCCGATCCCAATATCAGTTTTTAAAAACCTGCATAAAACAGTGGTCATCAAGAACACATGGCCCATTAGCAGACATATTAAGGAGAGAGTGGCATAGACTCTAAAGACGGATACTGTGGACATTATTTGTCATTCCAGTTATGTACTCAACTCACCTGTTTTGTAAAACTCTTTATAATATAAATACATAAAAGTGTAGAAAATGATCATTTAAGATAAAGCATAAAAAGACTAGTTTTTAAAATCCTTGCCATCTTTACAGCCCCCAAGTAGGCAGGATAAGGGCAAGGAGGATAAAGCACAAAATCTCACTTGCATGATACTGAGAATGAACATCTCCCGAAATTTTGCACTCTATCTGCCTTGCTTGCTTCCTTAGTCCAGGCTCGCCTCCACACATTGTCCTGAAGACCTGTGTGCCTGCCCCATGTTTACCTCCGGGCCAAAGTAGAGGTGGAGAGAATCACATTGAATCCTCATCACAGACTCTGTCTGCTCCAAATACACCTCCACGGCATTTGTTCTTATTTAACCCCCTTTTTGAGAATTCTATCAGGCTACAGAATTCTTCAATCCAGTTGACTGATCAAAGTCTCATTAATTCAGAACACTTGTGGCAAGGAAAAGAAATCCATGCCATATTTAATTTTAAAATAAATTTTAAACCACATGGCTTATGCCACTTTTCATGAATAGGCCAATTAGAATAATTATAAACTGCAGGTTCTTTTTAAAAAAGTTATTATTGAAGTACAGTTGACATACAATATAAACCTCTTTGAAGGTCTGAGAGGTTTGTAACTGCTATGGAATCCCTGGCTCATATCTTGCAAATGCCAGAACTTAGTAAGTGCTAGGAAGAAGACATACTACATTCTGATGTGCTGATGGCTCTATGCATAGTTTAACTATTATTCCCCACATCTGTAGTATCTATCTTTCCAGATATGTGTGGGATATTTTCTACCATGTAAATACTTCAAAGAAAGGCAAAGACTGCACTTCGAAAAAAAAAAAATTGTCCCTGACTGGTTTTGAGGTGGAGGATTCAGGATGGCCATTCTAAGTGGTTGCTTTTTCCTGTGGAAGAACTGCACCCTCCACACACACCTCATCCAGATTTCTGATGAGGTTGCATAAAAATGCAATTAGAGATCCTCATGGCAGCACACTAATGGCCACAACAGTGATTTTTCAAGACCAAGGCAGACATGGGCATTTAATTCCATCAAAGGAATACTGCCCCTATACTCTGAACAGACCTTCTGCTCATACCACCTGGAGCATGCAAGTTTGAATCCCAGTTCTAGAAGCAGTAAATCATTTTATCTAATGCATTACATGGCAAATTTCTTGGTTGTAGAAAGCATTCCTTAATTGTAACCTCATATATTTGCTGGATTTTACTGCCCATCCAGGTGAGTACCTCTGGAGACTACAGGGATAGTTGTAGCACCTCTTGCAACAAAGAATAAAGTGGCACTGCATAAAAATGGCCTTGATTGATGTCTTAAATATTCAGACTTTTGTCTATACTTGGCATGTCCCTTTGGTTCTTAAAGGCTGGGGTGGAGAAGAGGGAAGCTGGCTCTTGACTCATTGTTCATTTACTCAGGGACAATTGCTGTATGCCTAGGTCATGTCAGGCATTATACAACATGGGGATAAAGCTAAACTGTGACTAGGGCAGGACCCTCTTAATGGAGATGTATCCTTGAGGAGAGAGGCACAGGAGAGCTAGACGAAGGTAAGTGCAGCATAATCGGAATGCACCATAGCCACTTAACTGAGCCTGGGGAGGCAGTGTGCAGGTGTGCAGGACACCAGGGTCAAAAAGCCTTCCCGGAAGAAGTAGCATCTAGATTAAGCTAAGGAATGAGTTGGAGGTGACCAAGTGGAGGGGAAATAGGTGATTGTGGGTCACAGGCATTCTAGTCAGAGGCAACAGGAAGAGAGAGCAGGCCTTCCTTGGGCTTCATGAATGCTTCATAAGACTAAAGCTAACTGCCAACTACTTGTTATTGCTCAACCAATACTGATAGGAGAAAGCTGAGGTAGGAGGTTCCAGCTCTTCCTATATTTAGCATTTCAACTCTGAGTTTGTAGTCTTTATAATACTTTACAATTCATGAAGCACTTTTATTTATGATCTCAATTACAATATATGGCACTCAACAGGAATGCAAAGGTAACAAGAAAGCACTGCACAAATTAAAATACATATAGTTGCAATTTAATAAAACCTCAGCAAAGACAGACAGGAGAGCAGAACATACCTTCTCAGTCTTTAGACAATTGAAACAAAGGTGACAATGAAACCTAGGCCAGGGCAACTTTAACCAGATAGTATCAGGAGATGATCATGTTTCAAGAGGCATCCCTAACTGAGGGTGGGCCAACTTCTTGGACCACCAGGATAACTGCTACCCTAGAAGTGGGGAGAAAGTCTCTTATTTCTGGGAGGACAACAACACCACTTCCTCAGATCTTCTTCCTTCCTCCCTACTTTCCTACCTTCCTGTTTACCTCCAAGGTCATCAATGGCCTCCAAACTGTCCAGAGATGAGACTGTCTAAACATGCGTTGGTTAAATTTACCCTTAGTTTTTTAACTTCTCAATAATCAGCCCTTGAGTACATCTCCTTGTCAGGTGATCTTTCCTTCCCATCAAAGCTTATCAATCCCTTTAGATACAGAGAAAAAGAATACCTAACAAGATCAGTTATTGATGGTGGTATATCTTTGGGTGACCCAATGCTATAAGTCAGTTTGACAGTTTCATTAGGAAACCATCACTGCCTACTCTGCCAGTGAGTGGAAACAGGACTCACCTGTGGCAAAGACGACATTCCTTGAGACTAGACGATGTTCCACAATAGAAAACTGTGGGAGCTCAATCCTCTCCACTCCAGTAACAGCCTTATCGCCACCACGCCAGTAAAATTCAATGTCATCTGTAGTATAGCCATCTGCCAGGAGAGAAAGCAGGGACATGGCAGAAATAAAGATTCATCATTTTATTTATGCAAGGCTAAAGAAACTATAACTAATAAAACTAATAAGATGAAATAACAGCTTGCTCACATTTGAAGTTTAGATTTGTTACATGTGCTCACCTATGAGAAAAAAAGTCATCAAAGAACTAACTTTTGAATATTTTTGGTACCTGTTCTGAAAAGAACTTGGGAGGATGAACGCTCTGACCAGAATTTTGTTTGCAAATCCTAATTGTAGAGTTGGACTGGGCATTGCATAGAAATAAATTTAAAATATATATATTAACTGAAGAAGACAGTTCTAAGAAAAAAGTGAAAACTCAAGTATAAAGAATTCTGGAAAGGCAACTCCTCTGAAAAGCTATGGAAAAGTTAAAACACTGAGAGTGAATTTAACCAATCAATGTTTGATAATATCAGAAACTCTCAAGGAGGGACGCCTGAGTAGCTCAGTGGTTGAGCATCTGCCTTTGGCTCAGGTCGTGATCCTGGGATCCTGGGATCAAGTCCCACATCGGGCCCCCTGCAAGGAGCCTGCTTCTCCCTCTGCCTGTGTCTCTGCCTCTCTGTCTCTGTCTCTCATCAATAAGTAAATAAAATCTTGAAAAAAAGAAACTATGGGCAAAATAGTGTCCTCCTTGGCATTGTTGGATGGCTTCATCAGGTATTCCTGGCTATGAGGTTTGCCATCTATAGAAATGCCTTTTGTTGGGATACTTTTGGCCCTTAGAAAGAGGAGGGTTTATTTGCTGGATTATAGCTCCAAGTCCAGCTTTTAGCACGGTGTTCATATTCACTTGGTAATCAATCAATCAATGCTTCTTCAGAATGAGGAAACAGGACAATAAAGGTTGACACTTCTTGTAGCACCCAAGAGTCTTCTAAGGGATTCAGTCAACTTTATCAGTAAGGTTGATTAAAACTCACACCTAGAGAAAAATACCCTATCAGTATAATGGACATTTTGATTTGAATGCACAATACAGCATAAGGCAGACACTCCATATTTGACAAATAGACCAAAGCTATGGGGATGACTGCTCTCTGTGGCAAATGTCATCTCCTTTGTTCCATCTGCTACACTCTCTCTCCCTGGATCATGGTGGTTAGTTTCTGTCTCCTACCTTCCCTCTGACTTCCTGACATTCCATTCTCATCTGGCAGCCATGGCAATTATTCTAAATGCATATATCTTATCAAGCCACTTATCTGCTTAAATCCCTCAAATGTTTCCAAACACATTAGTGAAACAAGTTCAAACTTCTGACGAGGATGCCAAGAATCTACAGGATTCTATGTACATCCACTCCCTCTCCCAGGAGGAGTGCTCACCCAGCCCAGCACCACTGGTCTTCTGGCTGTGGCTCAAACCAGCATACTGTGCTGAGGGCTTGTGTGCCTCCCCCTTGTGTAGGGGCTCACACTTTCTCACATTTCCATCTTGACTTAAATAAAACCTTTTGCATATGTGTGTAGTCAGATCACCAGAAAACCCCTTCTTCCACTCAAATGCTTTAACTACAGATTCTCTGAAGACAAGCGGCCTCACACTTTCTGAGGAAATCTCTTTGATAATAGACCTTCCTACCTATCATCCCCTTCAGTTCAAACATCACAGTAACAGAATCTGTACTCTCTGAGACTACTCAATATGTGTCCAGACATTTGGAGTAGAAGTTGCTTCCTTACTTAGGTCACAAATCTGCCTTCCTGAAACTTTCTATCACCTCACTGGGATTTGTACCTTCTGGCTACACAGACTCCACTTAATTTCTAAGACAGTGTTTCAACTATTAGGAAATCATCATCTTTCCTCTGAGCTTTCTATCCCATATGCTAAACCTCTACAGATGATTCCATTATGCATCACTTGACATGATCTCATGTCCCTTACTTTCTGAAAACACAGCTTTCAGAAAACTTAACAGTGATGTAGTATGGAAGTAAGGCGGCACAGTAAGGCCAGCTCTATATGGGATGAAAACTCTGGCCTACACTGAGCACAGCTTCCCAGTATGTTTACAATTTATACTCACTTATCACCACAAATGCATCAAGTAACACTGTAGTCATTTACTATTCCCTTCAAAGAAATCCATATAAAATACAGACAAGACTAAATCCAATTGAGACATTATAAACCAATCTATGAGAAACCAGGGTAAGTGACAACAGCAACAGCAACACTTGGATATGCCAGGAGATGTAGTTCAGGTAGCAGGCAGGACCCTGGTTTGTTAAATAAAGATGCAGCTCTTATCCCTCACTAAGAAGTATGCAACACTGAATTATCAATAAGGCATCTGAATACTCTTCAAATTGAGAAAGTTGCCAAAATGCAGGAATAGCCTGCTTGTAAAGCTGAGTTCCTGATGGGAAATGAGTTTTACTCCAGTTGCCCAGGTTCCCAGGAATATAGCCATTCATGTGTGATGAAGCTTATTGTGAGAAAATTGCATCTCAGTGTTTGTTCTCTTCTCACTGAATGGATCAAGATGAGGAGTGTTTGCTTTCTTATATTTCAGCACAGCAAGCAGACTCTCTTAATCAGATTAGAGTGGGGAACCGAGTCTCTCTCTGTCTCTGTCTCTCTCATGACAACATAATTTGCAAAGCAGAGGATTAAACCTTCCATCTTTAAGATAGTTAAAAACTATGGCAAGAAAATTATAAATGCCTTGGAAAAGAGGCCAAATAATGACAAGGCCTAAAATACAGTGAATGAAAAAGAAGTACAGATACACACAGCTTTCAATTTCCAGTGTGCAGTTCTGCTCATCCAAGGGGTATCTTCTCAAGTCCATCATGCATGCTGCAGTTGTGGTGATTCTGAAATACACAGATGAGGGCAGATATTAAAGATGGGATAAGAAATGTAGCAGGAAAACAGCTTCCAGCTAAACAATGAATAGCCCCCATCTAGGGCCCTTTTTCCCCCAAAGTACACCTGATTAAATATATTTCATAACATATACTTAAATAAGTTTTCAGTATCTTATAGGCCAGATTGATCAAGAAAAGAAACACAAAACCTCTAAATCTGACAAAATTATTCATGGAGCCTTGTAGACTGTGGGAAATCAAGGACAGAGACAGGGGTTTCTAAGGAAAATTTTGTCTTCAATTTTTGTTCTGCCTCCTTGTTTAAGTGATTCTTTAACCTTTATAGCACCAGGAAAACTTATGTGTGGCAACAACACTGATTAAATCAAGATTGGATTCTTTGATTTTCATGTGAAGTGTCTAAGTAGCTACAGATTGACAGGCTGTACTTTTTTTTTTTTAAGATTTTATTTATTTATTCATGGAGGGGAGAGAGAGAGAGAGAGAGAGAGGCAGAGGGAGAAGCAGGCTCCATGCAGGGAGCCTGACATGGGACTCGATCCTGGATCTCCAGGTTCAGGCCCTGGACTGAAGGCAGCGCTAAACCGCTGAGCCACCTGGGCTGCCCCACAGGCTGTACTTTGAATCTTTCAGCCAAGCTTCTGCTTGATACTACTCTATTATAGTTGTCTGCTGGGCTGTACCCTAATGCTCCTGAGCTTCTCACCATGCAATCATCCATCTTTTCAAAGGGAGTAATTTGGCTTCTATGTTATCGATTATGAATCAAAATTCAGTGGGTTGGCTTTACCTGGTGTCAGCTGCAACCATGGAAGAATTTTATATCATGGCCCAAGGAGAGTTAGGCCTCCACCATGCAATGGTTAAATCAACTGTACATTAAGAAACAACACTTCTAAAAATGTCAAGTCTATTTCCTACTCTGTCTATAGTCTCATTTGAGGGAAATCAACCTACACAAAGCCTGTGTTGAAATGCTATTAAGCTACTATGTTTTATACCCTTTTTCTCTTGAATGCCTTCCCTTTTTCAACTCAATTATAGATGACTGGATTGGAATGGGGCCCTGATTCAAGAACAGTCAACCATTAGTTGATCAAGAATCTACGATGTGGCCTGACTTAAAGGTAGAATGGAGGTAAAAGGATTCTCTTCCATGGAAGTGAATTAAAGACAGGGTAAGAATGGAACTGACCTTGTAAGTTCATAAATTAGAGGCTTGCGATGTCATTTTCCAATTGAGAGTGAGTCATAAGAAAGTGTAGCAGAGAGAGAGAAAATTCCAATTGGACGACTGAGAAGACAATGGTCACTATGGCCAGGCCACAGAATGTGGCCTTGCAAGGTATGTACTAAGGTATGTGTGAACAGCATTTTTATGGCTTACATGGAAGCATGTAATTGGTAGCCCTGGCTATACTCATTTAGTGGTGGATAAGAATGAAGAAGTAAAAATGTCTCCTTCTAAGATCCTTAGAGTTACCCTCTGAATTCCCAACCACCTTCCATATTCTACCTTTCTTGAGGGCTAATATTCAGCTGTCTTCAGATAGCCTTCCACATAAATATTCACAACAAACCTTCTACTACTTTGAGCAACGTTAGCAAGTTCTGTTCCTATCAGCAGATCTTAACCAAACCACTAGTAAAACACCAGGCATGTGCCAGTTCTGTTGGGATTCTCTCATTTAACCTAAACACTGTAGTAAAAAGCATGTCCTTCTATTAGCAACTGGATAAGTGGCAAGTTGAGAAAAGTTTTATTTTTCAACGGCTAAGAAGAGCAGTGAGGGCAAATGTCAACATACTTGGCAATCATGGGTAAATACTAAATTATTCTCTACAAATGGTATGCAAGTGTCATACAGACATATGCTATAGGACCCATACCCATGGTGAAAGTGTCCTTTCCAAATGTCCTAACACTTTCAAGTATCACTCCAAGGAGTGGATTACATTCTATAATCCAAAGTCAACACCTAGCTCTTTGGTATATTATTCTACAGCATCCATTTTTCTAGCCAACTGTAGAATAAACCTCACACTTTTAAAATCTGGCATGTTTTCTGGCATACTGACAACCCAACATCCATATAAGATGCCTATAAGGCAAAACTAGAAAAAGGTTCTGTTAAAATTATGATTTTTTATGAAGAAAAGAAAAAGATCTCTACTGAAAATACTAAAATTTTTTAAAGTTCCTATATATTTTGATGCCTATTCATTTGAAAAGAGTCAATAATAGAGATTACTATTTTCTATTTGTTTTTATTATTCATCTTCATCTTCAATGCTACCCATAAAATAAATGCAAACAAGCAGGAACATGAACACATCCAAATTGTTTAGGGATTCACACTGGCCGTGGCATTTATGTAGTGTGTTTCATGGACATTACTGGAAGTGGAACATGACATTGGAAGAATCTGTAAAAGGGACCCCCAGTATACTTGTCTTCTCTTCTCATACTGCCATAAGACTGGTTATTCATGGAAACTAATGAGAATGAAGATACAACCGTTCAAAATATTTGGGATGCAGCAAAAGCAGTCCTTAGGGGGAAATACATCGCAATGCAAGCATCCATTCAAAAACTGGAAAGAACTCAAATACAAAAGCTAACCTTACACATAAAGGAGCTAGAGAAAAAACCAACAAATAGATCCTACACCCAGCAGAAGAAGAGAGTTATTAAAGATTCGAGCAGAACTCAACGAAATCAAGACCAGAAGAACTGTGGAACAGATCAACAAAACCAGGAGTTGGTCCGTTGAAAGAATTAATAAGATAGATAAACCATTAGCCAGCCTTATTAAAAAGAAGAGAGAGAAGACTCAAATTAATAAAATCATGAATGAGAAAGGAGAGATCACTACCAACACCAAGGAAATACAATTTTTAAAACTTATTATGAGCAGATATACGCCAATAAATTAGGCAATGTAGAAGAAATGGATGCATTTCTGGAAAACCAGAAACTACCAAAACTGGAACAGGAAGAAATAGAAAACCTGAACAGGCCAATAACCAGGGAGGAAATTGAAGCAGTCATCAAAATCCTCCCAAGACACCAAAGTCCAGGGCCAGATGGCTTCCCAGGGGAATTCTGTCAAACGTTTAAAGAAGAAAACATACCTATTCTACTAAAGCTGTTCGGAAGATAGAAAGAGATAGAGTACTTCCAAATTCGTTCTATGAGGCCAGCATCACCTTAATTCCAAAACCAGACGAAGACCCCACCAAAAAGGAGAATTACAGACCAATATCCCTGATGAACACGGATGCAAAAATTCTCAACAAGATACTAGCCAATCGGATCCAACAGTACATTAAGAAGATTATTCACCATGACCAAGTAGGATTTATCCCCGGGACACAAGGCTGGTGCAACACTCATAAAACCATCAATGTGATTCATCATATCAGCAAGAGAAAAACCAAGAACCATATGATCCTCTCATTAGATGCAGAGAAAGCATTTGACAAAATACAGCATCCATTCCTGATCAAAACTCTCCAGAGTGCACGGATAGAGGGAACATTCCTCGACATCTTAAAAGCCATCTACGAAAAGCCCACAGCAAATATCATTCTCAATGGGGAAGCACTGGGAGCCTTTCCCCTAAGATCAGGAACAAGACAGGGATGTCCACTCTCACCACTGCTATTCAACATAGTACTGGAAGTCCTAGCCTCAGGAATCAGACAACAAAAAGACATTAAAGGCATTCAAATTGGCAAAGAAGAAGTCAAACTCTCCCTCTTCGCCGATGACATCAGACTCTACATAGAAAACCCAAAAGCCTCCACCCCAAGATTGCTAGAACTCATACAGCAATTTGGTAGCGTGGCAGGATACAAAATCAATGCCCAGAAATCAGTGGCATTTCTATACACTAACAATGAGACTGAAGAAAGAGAAATTAAGGAGTCAATCCCATTTACAATTGCACCCAAAAGCATAGGATACCTAGGAATAAACCTAACCAAAGAGGTAAAGGATCTATACCCTAAAAACTATAGAACACTTCTGAAAGAAATTAAGGAAGACACAAAGAGATGGAAAAATATTCCATGCTCATGGATTGGCAGAATTAATATTGTGAAACTGTCAATGTTACCCAGGGAAATTTACACGTTTAATGCAATCCCTATCAAAATACCATGGACTTTCTTCAGAGAGTTAGAACAAATTATTTTAAGATTTGTGTGGAATCAGAAAAGACCCCGAATAGCCAGGGGAATTTTAAAAAAGAAAACCATAGCTGGGGGCATCACAATGACAGATTTCAGGTTGTACTACAAAGCTGTGGTCATCAAGACAGTGTGATACTGGCACAAAAACAGACACATAGACCAATGGAACAGAATAGAGAACCCAGAAATGGACCCTGAACTTTATGGTCAACTAACATTCGATAAAGGAGGAAAGACTATCCATTGGAAGAAAGACAGTCTCTTCAATAAATGGTGCTGGGAAAATTGGACATCCACATGCAGAAGAATGAAACTAGACCACTCTCTTGCACCATACACAAAGATAAACTCAAAATGGATGAAAGATCTAAATGTGAGACAAGATTCCATCAAAATCCTAGAGGAGAACACAGGCAACACCCTTTTTGAACTCGGCCACAGTAACTTCTTGCAAGATACACCCATGAAGGCAAAAGAAACAAAAGCACAAATGAACTATTGGGACTTCATCAAGATAAGAAGCTTTTGCACAGCAAAGGATACAGTCAACAAAACTAAAAGACCACCTACAGAATGGGAGAAGATATTTGCAAATGACGTATCAGATAGAGGGCTAGAGTCCAAGATCTATAAAGAACTTATTAAACTCAACACCAAAGAAACAAACAATCCAAACCTGAAATGGGCAAAAGACATGAACAGAAATCTCACAGAGGAAGACATAGACATGGCCAACACGCACATGAGAAAATACTCTGCATCACTTGCCATCAGGGAAATACAAATCAAAACCACAGTGAGATACCACCTCACACCAGTGAGAATGGGGAAAATTAACAAGGCAGGAAACAACAAATGTTGGAGAGGATGTGGAGAAAAGGGAACCCTCTTACACTGTTGGTGGGAATGTGAACTGGTGCAGCCACTCTGGAAAACTGTGTGCAGGTTCCTCAAAGAGTTAAAAATAGATCTGCCCTACGACCCAGTAATTGCACTGTTGGGGATTTACCCCAAAGATACAGATGCAGTGAATCGCCGGGACCCCTGCACCCCGATGTTTCTAGCAGCAATGTCCACAATAGCCAAACTGTGGAAGGAGCCTCGGTGTCCATCGAAAGATGAATGGATAAAGAAGATGTGGTTTATGTATACAATGGAATATTAGCCATTAGAAACGACAAATACCCACCATTTGCTTCAACATGGATGGAACTGGAAGGTATTATGCTGAGTGAAGTAAGTCAATCGGAGAAGGACAAACATTGTATGTTCTCATTCATTTGGGGAATATAAGTAATAGTGAAAGAGAATAGAAGGGAAGGGAGAAGAAATGTGTGGGAAATATCAGAAAGGGAGACAGAACATAAAGACTAACTCTGGGAAACGAACTAGGGGTGGTGGAAGGGGAGGAGGGTCGGGGGGTGGGGGTGAATGTGTGAGGAGCATTGAGGGGGGCACTTGATGGGATAAGCACTGGGTGTTATTCTGTATGTTTGTAAATTGAACACCAATAAAAAATAAATTTATTATAAGAATAAATAAAATAAAAATAAAAAATAAAAAGTTAAAAAAAAAAGACTGGTTATAAAATGGATTCCTTTTCCAATTTATTTGGGGATTAAGGTAAATATATGTATTTACTACTCTTCTTCCTAAGGAAGAAATAACATAGAAATCCCTCTCCTAGTGGAAACTAGGACACAGGAGCCTACTCATGCTACAAAAGATAAGCACAGGGAAAACACAGTAGAAGGAAAGAGGTCTGTGTGCCACTAGGACAGAAAGGCACAAAAATGGAAAGGTGAGGGGCAGGCAGAGAGATGAAGAAGGGTGCAGAGGCCAGAACAAGTTGGCTAGCTTCATGACTGGTTTGGGGAGTGAACTTTTTTGCATGACTTGACCAAATATTGAAGATTAGAACTTTGAAGGAACTCTAGGAGGGAATTTGAGTCTGCAGGACTAAGGGCTTAAGTCTAGTTAATGCATATGGATCAGGGGTAGGGATGCCACAATGACTGAGCTCCATTTGCATAATCTCCAACATCCACACACAACTCTCATATTTTCCCCAATAAACTCTATTTGTCTTGGGAGGAGAACTTTACCCATATCTAGCTCACTTCCACAGCCCTCTGTAATATGAGGATTCTATTCCTATTTCTAAGGAATAGTATGGCAGGGTCAGTGAGAAAATGACTGGATGAAGGTTTCTGCAGTATTACTCTTCAGTAGATGCTTTTGGGGGAGTATCATTGTTCCTTTTTTGTTTTCTGATTGAGAGAGAGCAGTGCTAAGTCTCCATAGCTGTAATTTATGCTTATGATAGCAAAGCAGAGAAAGATGGTAACTAAATGACAGAAAAAGTATCTACCATTCAATGTGTCCTTTCTTTATGAATAATCATACTTTGAGGGTGCTGAAAGTAGAAAGTTAAACAAAAAGATAAATCAGTAGAAAAGTGATAGGTAGAGGACTGGGAAGCATTATATAAAAGGATGTTGATTTATTATCTTGGTGCTCAGGATGGCATGCAGTTATATATGTATTATGTAACATTGGTTGAGAGTTAGTTTTGTTCTCAGCTCTATGCTCAGCCCTTGAACATTCATGTATTTAATTAATAACCATACTATTATTATTATCATTCCCATTTGGCAGATAAACAAACAAAGGCTAGGAAACAGTAAGTAGGTTTGTCACATTTACAATGGTATTATAAGGCAGATACAACATTCAGATCCTTCTGCCTTAAAAGATAACATACTGTATATTCAACTTTTAAAAGCCTACTAGTGAGTGAGGCTCTTTTTGAAGAGCAAAGAAGGTACAGAAATTTGTAACCTGATATATAGATACACATATATGCATATATAACACATATACACATAATATATACATATAAAATATATACACACAGACACTGTATATATATATATATATACATATATACAATATTCTAATTATATATGTGACAATTTGTAAATACAATATATATATATAGGAAGAAAATATATATTCTACATGCTATACCTGCAGTAACAGTAGTGACATTCAACTCATTGTGGAATAAGGTAGAATTTAGTAGATAGTCTTGCTTTTATAAGTGATAGATTCTTAAAGATGTGCTTAACAGTGAAACGTATGAAAAGTCAAGGAATAAATTCAAAGCTTATAAGGGTATCACTATCCCCAGCAAATTAAAAATCTTATTATGTGATACCAGCCATCTTAGGACACCATCTATAGTATCTGTGTGTCCTTTGCCTGAACAGTTTAGTGAGGAAGCCTGAGTCAAGGAGACCCATGGCTTTTGGCATATCACAGGGTTTTCACTTTGTCTCAACTAAGATTATGAGATGTACTTTGGTGTCAGCATTTTTGAACTTCCAAAAATTGAAAATAGTAATAAGGGCAGATGTAAACTCTTCATGTCATTGCACAAATGCAGAATTCCCCACAGATCACCTAGAGAGGCTGCTGTGGAAATGTTTCTTTTGGCTGCCACAGAACATTTGCCTGAAATGTCCACTTGTTGGCCAGGGTAGAAAAATACCCCTTGCCAATGCTGCTGGGAAAGGTAGACTATGGGTAAACCGTGGGATCCTTACTTATAGTGAATCATTAAGCAATGCACACAAACTCTTTACCAACTTGTACTAACCATTTAGATGCATGGTAAATACCAGACAGGACAGAAATGAAAATGTCCTTGACTGGCATTCTCAGAGCCCTTCTAGAACTAAAGTACCTCAGCCCTAGCTACCTCTCCTCTGATTTAATGTTTTTATTACACTTAGAACCATCTACAATTGGAACATCTATTTGTTGACTTGCAGGTCCCTTTATTTCCTCAGGTGAGTATGAGAGCAGGGTTTCCTCTTTCTTGTCAGCAGCCATCTCCCCAGTGCCTGGAATAGCTCCCCCATAGACACAGCAGATTACCGATAAATAGTCATTGAACAAAACAATGACTTTGATGATTTGGGAGCCAGGCATAAGCAGAAGTACTCAAGAAGTGGAAAGTGAAAAGAGATAGCTTAGCCCTTCTTGATTTTAATCCCCAAAATAAAGTGCAAGAGGGGACACCTACCATCTCTCAAGCACTCCAAGCAGGAGCTTTGGCTCCGCATGATTAAATGACTCACTGAGAACTCCATAGGCTTACTGGTCAAGATGCTTGGTGACACCCCCTGCATTAATAGCCAGGTAGTCTCTGTGAATCCTTCTGCTGCAGAATGAATACTTAGCAGGCCAAAGTTGATGCCCATAAGTTTTGTGGCCTGGCCTGCAGGGAAGATGACAGCAAAATGCAGCCATCAGCAGCGTCCTGGCTTTCTGATCATAATCTTATTAAACAATAGGGCCCAGGAGCAAGTTAGCTGCACCTCCTGTGTGACCTCTGGCTTGCACTTGCGATGCATAAATGAGAACTCTGGGAGATAGTTGTATCCATGGCCATGGGATAGCAACACATGTGACCTATTGCTTTGTAGGTAACCATTTAGCCCCTTGCAACAGCTCTATGGTAACTCATAGTTCTCGTCTTCCTGGTTCTCCATTTGCCAACTTCATCAGGCATTTTTCTAGGAATAGGAACTCAGATGCTAGTATCAAGGGCCTAAGTCAAATAATTCAAACTGACTATTATTCTAAAGCAAGTGCTTACTATTATTCAATGTGGAGAAAACACAAGGCATAAGCCAACATTTAAGTTATTATAATTTTTGTTTTGTTTTACAAAAAAACATAAGAAAATACATTCACAGAACTGTCTGAAAGCTTTTGCTATGCAGATTCATTGAGCATGTTGCTGGGAAAGTTGTTGGGTTAAGTTGACTGTGTTGGCAGCCCCATTCTTTCCTTGCTTCCCAATATCTACTCTCTTAGCCATGTCTTTTGCAGTTCTTCTCACTATAAAGAAGCTGTCTGCCCACCTCCTGAATAAGGGCCAACTTTGTGACTTTTGTCTGATAGAATATGTGGAAGTGACAATGTGTCGGTCTCAAACTTAGCTCCCAAGAGGCATTCTGTTTCTTTTGTGCTCTGCCTTTGCTGTGAGAAAACCATGCCCAGATGAATTTGCGGGTCCTAGGAGGAGAATGGCCATGGGTAACAGGATGGAGGTGCCCACTCATCCTTGCAGAGACCACCCACCCCAGGTCTGTGAGTGAGCTAAACAGGATGAGCAGAGATGCTGATTAATCACACAAACAAGTTATGAGGACTATCATCTGGCATTAAAGCTTTCTAGCTATTTGTTACACAGCAACATTGTGGCAATAGATAAGAGATACAACAATCAACACAGGTAACAACATACATATGAAAGCATAAATTCTCCTATAAATAAATGGAACTCACAATATGTTACTTCTCAAGAGTGTCATAAGATAGTAAAGCCCTTTGTAGATACCATGTTTCTAAAACAGGAGCATCTATTTCTATGTTTCAGCATAAATTCACTATCATTTTAAAAATATCAATCTTGGTGAAATGAGTAGTCACATCAGGCAAGTGAGATAGGCCCTTATGCATCTCCTCCTGATTTTCAAACAATATGGTGATAAAGCAACACAAAGTCCAAAACTGGCAATAGTGCTGAAAACCAACAGTAATGTATACATACACCAGATCCTCAATCATCTGCTAGGAACAGAACTGTCATAGTGTATGACTGAGGAAGTTATTAAGGAGAATACAGGCTCAACGCTCTGAAAAGGAAGGGAGGAACCAGTTTGAAAGAAACAGGAAAGTACACCCGAGCTATCTGGATCTGATTATATCATTCGACCAACTTTCACATCTAGATGTATGTTGTTCAAAATGGTAGACACTAGCACATGTAACTATTTTACATTTAAATTTTAAAGTAGTTAAAACGAAATCAAAATTTGAAATTCGATTTCAAATTCATTTGATGCACTAGCCACATTTCAAGTGCTCAATAGCCCATATGGTTGGCAACTACTCTATCAAACAGTACAGATTATAGGACATCTTCATCACCACAGTAAGTTCCCCTGGAAAAGGATAGAATGACAGGATTGAGCTAGATAGAATGAGTGGTCTGGCCTTACCTGTTAACGCATTCCCTCAGTTTCCCTTGCCCCTCCTCACGCCCCACCTCTCTCCCTCTATAGCCTCAGAGGACACAACTATGGCTGAAAGTGGTTGGGGAACACAGCCATATGCATTGCTCAAACAAAAGCCATTGCTGCTAAAGGTGGATATCCAAAGGACTGGAAGCCATGCATACCAGAATGGAAGATACCATTCAATACTCTATTCAAAGTGTTATACATTGCATCTGATTACAGGGCCTAGTCAATCAACCCAGCAGTCAGAAGTGGGGGGTCTTACTCTGAAAGAATACAATTAAGCAGAACAAATGGAGCACATTAATCAAATTTTCAGATTTATAGCCTAAGGGATTAAGGCTTCCAAGGTGAGAGTGAGGCTGAAAGAGACTCAGGTCACCATATCTATAGTCTCACTAGAAAATCACTTTGTCTAGAAAATCACTTTGTCTTTAGGATACTTCCTACCTGAGGATAATCATGAATAAAACAAAGAGGTGTTCTACAAAAAGTATGGAAGTGTAGAAAATGAAAGTTTAAACATTTGGAAGATATTATGTCTAGTAGTCATATGCATAAATGTATATGCTGTCTTTAGAACAAGAGCAGGGAGATAAAGGGAAAGAAGAGCCTGAGATAACGGCATAGATAGATGCTATAAAGCTAAGAAAAGAGTGTTAGGGTTCGCAGCCATAGGCACTGAATTAAAATTTATACTGAAGACAGATAGTAGAATTGACAATTCTGAAAATAATTTAATGA